>NW_027269262.1:7085000-7335000 GCF_023055355.1 Agelaius tricolor | reverse complement strand
CCTTTTCCCACAGATCCTAGGAACTTTGACAACTGTTCTCAGCTGCGGTGTGACTTCCCCTGTCAACATTCTCCCTGCAGGATATCCCATGGTCTGAGGCAAGGAGCCCTTCCTTGGGAAGGGAACTTGAACCCATCCAGAGCAGGAACTGAAAGGAACGCAACATCTCTCGCTTTCCTGGACTTAAGGTAAGCGACTGCTATTACCAAGACAGGCTTAAACAAAAATTACAAAATTTAGGGCAAACTCCTACTTTCAAGAGATCACTTACCTACCAAAGTAATTAGAAAATCCCCTCCTCTGGTTCTGAGCCAGCCACTCAAGAGAGGGGTAAAATACCTGACATCTCCTCTTGCCACCCAGTTTCTATCAGGCAAGTAGATGTGGAATGGAGGACCTGGGTCCTCACTCTAGGAAAGGAGGATTTGATAACTCAAATGCTTTTCTTCTCTCAATTCTGTAATGTTCTGGATGTGTGATTAAACTCTGAGTCCTGGTGACTCAGTATGTGTATAGTAAAACTAGTTTCCTGTTCCTGGACCTTTTTAAAAAAATCAGTATTCATTTCAGCTTGTGCTGACAGCTGAAACTGTAAGAAATATTAAACTAATATTTTTATTTTCAGAGTGTGCTTTGAACAAGCAGCCTTAATTTAAGTGTTATTTTAGCAGTTCATTTCTCAAAAATAACTGAATCATTCTTTCCAAAATCCATGTACAAGCTGACTCATAACATGAAGCTCCACTCAAGCCATGGCATAGCCACAGTGGATTTAATGCAAAAGTAATTTTCTCATTTTTCATGGAGACCACTCTCAGTGGGAAAAAAAACCCAGAAAGAAATCTTTTAGAAGTAGCTAACAATCAGACTAAAAGCAGGGGCAGCCTGGAGAATGGATATTTATGTCTTTAATTCTTGAATGGCTCTAGAAAATTCTGTATCCATGACAGAATTTTCTATTCAATTACATGGGGTGATTTAAATACATAAAAAAGTAATTACCAAACTTCTGTTAGATTTTGCTTAAAGTATAGTCAAAAGAGACTATGATTTAACTGAGACTAGAATTTCAGACATGCTTTAACATGTTTTCAGTGTTGCTCCCTGGAGATTCATCCTGTACAGATCAGGTTATTTAGAGATTAAATACCTGGAAACAAGAGAGTTACAATATGAAATATATTCAAAAACCTGGAATTAATTTTATAACTTTTGCTAAGAGAACTGATGACACACAGCACAACTGGCCCAACATTTATAGATCTGCTTGTAATTACTTTCTACTACAATAGCTTCCTGTCTACTACCATGTGGGTAAACATTGACTCACAACAGTAGAAATCAATCAATAACAGAAATCAATCAATAGAAATAATAGAATAGAATAGAATAGAAATAATAGAAATCAATCAATCAATACTACTAAATGCCATTTTAAAAGCACTGAAGTGACCAACAAAAATGGAGCAATTATGTAGTTTGGTATGCTTTATGCAGTTTGAGGCAATTTTTACAAATTCCTTTAAACACTATGAAATGGAAAGTGTGTAAGACGTAAGCTAATTTAAACCTGCTTTGCCATTATCATGTTAAGCAGTTGACAAGTTCTAATATAATCAGTGGTACAAAGGTCCCAAAGTAAAATACTAAATAGTCACTACATAAAATATCACTTTAAAATAGAGTAACACTTGGTAAGAATCCTAATTTTTTAATAATTATGTGTCACTAAAGAATAAGCTGATAAAGGATTTTCTTTCACACATTTCTTGCCTCTCCCTTCCATCACAGTGCTAAGCCCATGTGAGCTGAGCCTGCACTAACAGAACTGCAAGACTCAGTGCAGGAGAAGCAATCAAGGATGGAGTGACAACAAAAGCACCAGATGCCACTGATGCCTCTTCCACACTTCAGTCCTCAGGCATCACAGCAGAACAAGGAACCCTCCTGACTCCAGGGTTTCCTAGTAAAGACAGATTTGAAGAGGCACAGCCACTCTCCTAAGAGATTAAAAATAAAATGCTGATACATTCTATTGTCAAATAAGCCTGTAAATCAGAATTACATAGTGTTAGGGTATTTTACTCCAGTTATACGGTCTAGATCACATTCAACTGTTCATTTAGCCTAGCACAAATCTCACTTAGTTAATCCTCAGGGTAAGTTCCTTTCAAACAACTTTTTAAATGAAATGTTAATGAAGGCCCATATTTTAATCTTCTATCCCTCATTTATAAAGTGATTTTTAAATATCATTGAAAGACAGCACTTGGATACAAACAGTCCACTGCAAGGACTTCTACTGAGAAAACAAAGTGAAAAAAATAGCCCCATCCCCAAACACAGAAATTGTACCAAAAAAAAGGCCAAATAAAGGTTTGTAACAAATTTTACTTATAGAAAAGCATCATTTCAGCATCATTTCACAATAAAAAGGCAACATCTGTTGGACATTATAAAGACATGGTATATCAATTCAGAATGCAACAGGTAAAGCGCACCATAATATTCAGTGTAAAAGGTTTGTGACACACTATTGTATTTAGCCAGTTACTCCTGGTGCCTCTTTGTGGATATTTTCTTAATTACAGGATATTTCCTCTCTGCTTCATACATGCCAAAAGTATATTTTGGAATATAAAAACATATAAGTGTTAAAATACATTGAAATATGCCAGAAAAATCAAACCCAGGACTCATTTCTCTCTATACACAAACAGCTCTACCTCGTATATAAACTATCTGTCCCATCATTGTACTCCTCCTTATAAAAAAAGATTAAAAAATGTCTTGATGCAGAAAATTTTTCCATCTTCTCACTTCTGCATTCATGCAATTTCATGATCAGGTTTCCTTTTCCAAATACTAAGATGTAAAATTAACGGTTACTTTTCCTGGGGCTTTTCCAACATCTTCAGTGCTAATCTTCCAACCATTAGCAAACTGTATAAGGGGAAAAAAACCATATAATTTAATAATAATAACAACAATCTGTCAATTCCTTTTCAGGTACTTCATCCAAGTGATGGATGGGAACAAAAATAATACACAAAATATCATTCACTCCATCTGAGTTTAATTAAGTGAATAAGAAATCACACACAGGAGGTTAAAAAAAAAGTATTGTACCTGACACCAGCAATTAGCCCTGCAGGCATGAATTTTCTGGAGTGGTAAAATCTTGTTCCCATGACAGCAGTCAGTGCTCCAGAAGTAACTTAAATGAGAGATTGTACAGTCCAGTCAGCAGAGATGCATGTGTGGGAAAAACATAATTAAAAACTAACAGAACAGGGAGAAGTAGCAGCATCAATAAAAAGAGAAACAGGGTTACTTCACTTAATGGACAAAGAGAGTCAATAAATTGTGTAAATTTTAAAATGCCTCCGTTTGTAAAGAGTAAGTATTCTATATAAAGTTCAAGCAGACAGTGCACTCAATATCCTCCTGCACATACTTCTCAAATTTGTTTTTCAAAATGTGCTCTTTTTGAGACTGGAAATAATTTATGATACACTGCTCTAGAACTCACTCCTTCCACACACAGGCAAATCACTAAACTTGCGCACATATTTCCCTCACTTCTCAAAAAAAGGAGAGAGCATTTGTCTAACTTGTAGTAATCATATCTAATATGTAGCATCATGTTTAATTTGTAGTAATGTTCTGAGAATTAACTAATCTGTTTTCTAAAGACTTCAAAAGGAAGTGTGCTAAGCATTACCAAGGTGAGAATTAATTGTCCCTGACCACTGGACACAGAGACAGGAGCCAGTTACTTTCACTGACTCAGTAAGATAGAAAGGACAGCCCCTGGAACATGGTATCTCAAATACAGACTGAATGCTAAAAACTGTAAGGAAAACATACACTGATGGAATCCTTATCCTTAGTATGCATCTGCTACCCAGTGGTAACAGCTACACACATGTTCCAACAACGTCCTAGCCATGACATCCTTCCTCCCTAACATCAAGCGAAATATTGTCACTGAACACTTACTAATCTCACATAATGAGATATGTAAGAGACTGGGACCATAGTCCAACATACAATAAAACAAAAATATTTCAGTATTAAAATGCTTCAAGCTCTAATTAGTAGCCTGTCTTCAAAATATGCACGCCTCAAAATGAAATTTTGTTTCAAACAGCAGCAGAACACATCTTCTTCAAAAACTTTGAGGCATGAAGAGGAAAAGACTCCATATGCTACTGAGCTACAGAAATGTATCTGTCTCACATTTGGGAAAACACTTGACCTCACACTTTTTCAGCTTGCTGTATCAGCAGTTTATTATGTTATTAAGGCTTGACCATGCACAGCTTTTGGCCTGGCCAGTGGAAGTGGATTGCCTGTAAACAAAGGTGAAGTGGAGAGAAATGCTGGGCATTCCCCTTTGACTTCTGACTTTCACATGTCAAAGAGCCAGATGCTCTGTCACTGCTTCAGAGGAAAAATGCTGTAGTCAGTGGTGGCTCTTTAAACACTGACTAAGCAGTAACTCTCCAGTTACCTTCTCAAATCAGGGGAAGGGAAGCTCCAATTCTGAGAAGGAAGAAACAGCATTACTGAAGCTTGCTTCTCTCTAAAATCTCCCAGGCATCAACACCTTTGTAATTTCACATATTTGTCATTTATAAAAATAAGCCAATCACAATCTCTGCCATTTTCTGTGATAATAAAATAGTCTGCTAGGGGTATGGTCAGTCTGAAGGGGAATCCCACTTCCCATAATGCTATAGCCTCCTGCAGGATGCTCAAAGTACAAGGTTCCAGGCAAAAATAGGTCAGAAATCCATTTATTAGCACTTCCCTTGCACTGTGATCCTTCAAACACATCAGTATGAGACAGATGCACGTTGGCAGCCACCAGTTCAGTTCAGTTTAGACAGCACTGAAGTTAGATTTGTAACACTATCTGTGTTTAACTCTTCTGCAAAGACTTTTAGGTACTAATTTTAAATATATAGGGTAAATATAATCCTTTTCAAATAAAATTTTAAATTACTTACTCAGAGAAACCCAAATGTTATTTGGATTCTGTGAGACCTGATAAGCACCCAGTCCAGCCAAACTCCCAAAGAAAAGGCCAGCAGCTAGTGATGGAACACTACCTGAATAAATAGAAGATAATGCATTTATTAGAAACTTAAAGATTACCTTGGTCAGCAGCTTAACTGTTTTGTAAAACACCAAAAATTATAAAAATAAAAAAAAATATGGGCATTCATCATTCATTGACATAAAGAAGATTAGAGAAGGGGGTTTTTAAGATATTGAGACCATGCTGATCAGCACAAAGAACCACTTCAATTACTCTTGCATAAGATACATAGAGAATTAGTATTTAGTTCTCCAACAGCAAAGCCATTAATAAATCCATGATTGAAAGAACAGTGAGAAAAGCAAAAGAATTGGTGTTTCCCTTGCACAAACCGAAGCATGTTGCTTCAAAACAGTTTTATGAAAATTCTTCAAGAGGCAGTAAAATAGAATGACTAAATTGTAAGAATTTAAGATCAGAAAAAAGAACGTGTGAGTGGAATTGGGCAGAAGGGCATTCAAAGAATTGCCAAGGAGCAGGGCGTAGCTGAACAAGAGAGGTCAAATCTCCTAAGTACACCTGAGATTTGATCCAAAGGTAGCTGCAGCCTTTGGAAAAAGGTTCCCTGAATGCACCTCAACTTTGAATCAGGTCCTTAATATAAATGATAATCCCAAGCTACCAGAGAATAAAGGATACCACATCTAAATTGGTGATATATATATATCAAGTAATGAAGTAGCATGATCACTGTGAGTGGTGAATGCCCTCCATAAGGCCAACAGAGGATTAAGGACTTAATGCTACTGAAGATGGTTCTTTATACATTCAATTTCTGAGGTCACCTTTCAAAGACTTGAGATTGAAAAACTAAGTTGATAAAGATCTTCTCTCAGTGTTAAAGGAGGACTGCATATTGCTTCCAGAAAGTAATCATTTTTCAATCATCAACAAGGTTGCTGTAATATTGCTTTGTATCCTGCTTATGGTATAAAAAGCAAGATACAAAGATGATTGAAAGCACCTGATATACTTGCCATGTGCAAGGAAAAGGTGCACACTCTACTAGGTGGCTGCTTTGCACAGAATATGAGTTTAAAATAAATCTGTGGTAGCTACAATGCTTTCCACAAGCCTGGGAACTAAGAAACATCCATAATTTCCTTGAATTTTACCTCAAGGCATTGTTTAAGTAGATATGACACATACACTTCTAGGACAACCACATCACCTCTGGCTCAAGAAGTTCCTACATCTCAATACACAGGGATCCAGAGAACTTGCTAAATGAAGACAGAAAAATAAATCACTCACTCACTCACTCACCCTTTGATTGCCATGTTCTCATACTGGTCCAAAGGCACCTACTACTGCCCCGTCTGTGTGGGTAGATCTGGTTGTAAAACAACAGATCAAATCAACTTAGTTCTATGCATGAACGTTCCATTTTCTTTTGGTTTCCCCAAGTTATAATAAGGATATAATGGCTCCTTTGTATGGTTGTTTTTTTTTTTTCTCTCTCCAGCAGTTACCATAAGAGTTTCTGTTCTCCTTCAATAATCCTGTGACCTGGATTCCCTTGCATGAACATAACCATGTCCTCCCAATAGGGTTCCAAAGGACAAAAAAGACACCCATCATTTCATAATGGCCTTGGAGAAATACAGATGCAATGAGTTATTTAAGTTCTCAGTATTGTTCCTTCTGTCCTAAACTCCACTCACAACACTCACAACAAAGGATAAATCTAGGCCAATGGAAAACAGACTGGAATAGGCACTAGCATCTGTCTAGTCAAATGCATTGGTTAGAGTCACACTGAATTCAGCAATGCCCCTTCCTATCATAAAAACTAAGACGGCTTAGGGATTTTCAAAGCTGTAATAGACAGTGTTGCAACAGAAATGAATCCACAGTTCTGTCTGGAGGAGGGCAAACTCAGAAAAAGGACAGGAAATGAAAGCAGTAGGTCAGAGGGTAAGCTTATGATGCAGAGCCCAGAAGAGAAACAAGTTTAAGGACTGATTTGCACTGCTCAGCTCTACTTGGAGAAAAGATAGTTCTGAAAGCTCTCTGCAGCTTGCAGTATACTGTTATCATCAAAGATTAAAATAGGAATAAATCTCTTAAGGAGGAAAAGTGGTGATTTATGTCACTTGAAGATATAGAACACTTACAGAATGCTTGTATTTTAAACAGCAAAGAAAAAGCCTTTCTGAAGCAAACTTATGACAGTTCACCCAAAGACCACAGAGCAGATATCAGCATCCTCCAGAAGGCAGATTATGGTCTTATCAGCCCAAAGCACCAGCTCAACTCAAAATCCAGCACACCCCACCAGCAGCAAGTTATCAGCACATGGCACAAACCGATAACATTTACATATGGGTCAACTTCGAGATTAGGAGGTTTTCGTAAAAAGCTGCCCAACTCACACCAAGTTATTGGGGAGGGGGAGGAGGGGTTGCGGGGGGGAGGAAGAGGGAGAGAGACAGAAGCACCTTTCGGCACCCTACCTGCTTTTGCATAGCCAATGATCCCCCCTGATGCCACCAGGGCGGCGTAGCCAAAGCCGAGCCAGTCCACTGCCATGCCGAACCCTGGAAGAGAGAACTGGGGTGAAGCTCAGCACCTCTTAACCTTTTTCAGGGGAGGAAAAATTTAAAAAAGCAAAGCATTTTGCTATGGCAAGCTTTTCCACGAGCAAGACCTGCCCAAAGCCTCGGACCTGAGGCGAGCCCAAGGGATGCAGGCGGCTCTGTAGGGAAGGCAGCCCCGGGGGAACAGGGACACCGCCGCGTCCCACCTGCGCGGCCGCCCCGCTCCGCAGCAACCGGGGCGGAGCAGGCGGCGGAAGGGGAGGCCAGGCAGCCACGCACCGCCCAAAGCTTCCCTTTTCCGGCTGTTGTGGGGAAGGAAAGGAAAGCTCCAAGCGCGAAACCCAAGTAGAAACTCACCCCAGAGGCAGGGCAGGGTGAGGCCCGCAGATAGGGGTTGCGGAGAAGGCGGCGCTGGTGTCTTTGCACCTACGTGCGGAGCTCCTGGGAATCCCCGGCACGGCGGGAGGCGAGTGTCGGGTGTGAAAAACGCCAATCACTTGTTCTTAAAATTTTAAAAGTTTAATAGTAATAAAATGGTTATAAAAATAGTAATACAATTAGAGTAATAATAATTTGGATAATTTGAATTAGGACAATATGAGACAATAGAACCAAAGAGTTACGGACGTCCGGGTACCTTTTTTGGGCAGCACGAGCCCGAAAAAGGACACCTAACAGAGGATTAATCCTTACCCTGTTGCATATTCATACACTTCATACATGATGCATAAATTCCATTCAAATACAGGACTCTGTCTGGTCAGTGTCAACTTCTTCCTCTGAATCCTAACAGCGCCTTCGAGTCGGGAAGAAGTTAGTTTCTTGTGGGAAGAGGGCAATAAATTCTTTTTCTCTGAAAGATTTAGGTGTCCTCTGGCTGCTATCTCGCTGCGAGTCCTTTCTTTAAAAAAAGTATCCTACATAGCATAGGATGTTTCTATTTTAACATTTTTTATAACCTAAAACTATATTTAACACAGTACTTAAGAGAATACAGCATTATTTTCTAACACAACACATATAATATTCATTTTAATACTTGCAAAAAGCCAATCATAAAATACATGCATTTTTCACATTGGGGATTCCCGAGCAAGCCCTGGTGCCTACAACTGAATCAGTACAGACCAGGTTTTGTGCTCCTGTTCAGTGAGGGGAAAAGCTCCTGCGGAACTGCAGCCGTGTGCACCTAATCCGTCCCGGTCCTCATCCAGAAGTGGGGTTACGTGGTACAGCTGAGAATTTGGGCTTGGGTTTTGGTGTAGCATGAGCTACAATTCTGGGCAGCCTACAGGCTGCTTCCAGCTTTGATCAGTAATTTCAGTATAGCTCTTGTACGGAACACGTAGAGGATTTCTAGGACCTCCAGATGACAAACTAGTACACCAGAAAAAGCAGTCTGCTGTAGAAGTTATTCAACAGTAGGAGATGGAAAACATCTTGTAAAGAAAATGTTTGGCATTTTTTTTGGCCTGGAAAAATGTAGAGATGACTACTGCCAACAAAGCTAAACTCTTTCTCTTTTCTGAGTGCTGAAATGGATTTTCTTCGTATAAATTGATGATATTACTTGAATTGTTCCATGGATGTTTCACCGTATAGAAAGAAAAAGTACTCCTGTAGCCAGATCCCTAAACTGAAGGGATTTGATTTCTCTTCATAATAGAAGGCATAAAACATGAGAGGCCTGTACTCTCTGCAAAATGCAGCTTTCTGTACTGCATTTCAGATTTTGCCATCTTTATGAATAAGCATAATGGTCAGAAAGTGGGGAGACTTTAATTCCTTTGTTGGCCTCAGTGGTTTAAGTAGGAATCTCCTCCCTCTGTGCCAAGTGCCATAACCAACACATATCTAAGCTATAATGGCATTATGGAAATACCATACAGATGGTATTTCCTTTTTAATTCAAGCTATGTAATAGCTATGATGTTCAAGCTTCACTGGGCTCTGCTTTGTGATCCAGCACAGGGATTTCCCAAAAGGGGAAGAAGGAAACTGGTAGAAATCCACAGCTGCTGGAGCTGTTGAACTCACCTGGGGCTCAGGTGAGATGCTGCTTCCTGAGCTGTTGCTCCTTGCAGCTATGGCTCCATCTGCTCTCCCAGTGTCATGCACACCCACCCCTTCTGACAAGGACAGCTTTGTCACTGCTGACGTTTCCTCTCTCCGCACTGCTGCCTCCCCTCTACCATTCTAAGCAGTTCCCTGAAAACTAGAATGGAAAATGTGCTGAAAAGGAAGATGTACACAAAGATACAACAACAACAAATGGCAAAGTACTCATTAGCAGCAGAGTATTCACTCAAGGTATAAAAAATATGGGTTTTCCCCTAAGGACTGTTCTTTGTCTCCAGTTCACAAATTGTTCGTGAGTCTCGTGACATGCATAATTCTTTGTTGCTACACAGGGGATTTAGATTTTTACAAATGTGTAATTACTTCTAAGTTCAAACTTTAGAATCCAAATTCTGTGGAATTTTTGCTTTTTAATCTTAAAATTACATGCAGACTGGATTTTTTTCCTAGTGCTTCTGCAACTGTGATCACTGTGTCCATGAGCTCATGTATTTAAAAATTCAAACAATAAAAACAGTTTAGCAGTGGCAGACATTTTGTCAAGGACATAAGATAAGCACTATCAAATAGACATAAGACTTTACAAGTGAAATTGCTGTAAACAATTGCCGTACACAATTGCCTTATTTAATCTTACGCTTTTTAATTCTTATTTTTACTATAGAAGCCTTAGGAATTAAAAATCTGGCACCTTTCTGTCAAGTTAACAAACCATTTGAAGTCCTATATTATTTGCATGTGTTTGTGAACACAAACATTTAGGATATCATTAAAATTAAAAGCTGTGTAAGCTCAAACTTAATCTCTTTAATGTTGAAATAAACTGAACTTGCATAAATCAACTATCTTGGATATCCAAATAAGAGGCTTTGTTCATTTATCTAAGTAAGGAAAACAGTTACAGAAGGTAAATATGGACACCCACTTCCAAGAGAATACTGCTACTGCCACATGAACAATTCTGTAACAGCACTGATGATGCTCATTTTGTTTCAGTGTCAGAGCACAGAGCTGAACTGGAGTTACATTCTGTTTTATATCTCTAAACCAGCC
The DNA here is from genome assembly GCF_023055355.1 of Agelaius tricolor. Lineage (NCBI taxonomy): Eukaryota > Metazoa > Chordata > Aves > Passeriformes > Icteridae > Agelaius > Agelaius tricolor. The sequence goes on along the minus strand of NW_027269262.1, from coordinate 7,324,221 downwards.
TGCATTCCTGTCTCCAGATTTGGCTCAATCTTTTTTCTGATTTTCTCTAGTTTTTCTCTTGCTACACAACTAAGGAGGAATGGATGAAGTGAATCAGAAAAAAGCATAATTCCCATTACTCTTTGAAAACAGAAATAGTAATGACTACTCCAGTAGTGCAGAAAACAACATTAACATGCCTTACACCTTAAAATAAAGGAAACATTTAGTTTACCTCTTTGACCTTGTTCATCTTTGGTTTTCCCACTGTATATTTGTAATAAGGCTTAGGATGAATTCCTGTTCCTATTGACTGAGAAGGTCAGGAATTTACTTCTTGTTTAAGTGCAAACATAAGAGGTGACATTTTAGCAGCATGCCAAAAATTTCAGGTGTTGTATAATTCTTTTTTTATAAAAAACATGGCTCAGGTCAAGGACTGAGAAAAAACATTGGGAAGGGGGAAGAAAAGGTTAAACCTTATTGATATAAAAACTCTTCTGCCTAAAATTATGTATCATATTCTGAGCAAGATGTTTCAGTGATGTGAACCATGGGTGCAAAGATTTTTTTAAAAAATTAAATATATTCAAGTATGAACACAGTAAAAAAGCCAAATGTGCTTATAAAGTCCATGTCAAAAATTAGAAATTACTTACAGTTTTCCATGACTGCAAGAATGGGATGTGATCATTGTACTTTAAGTAATTTTAACATGTTCTTTTTTACAGTAGGAAAAGAAATGTAGGACAAAGTCAGACCATACCTTGAGTCAAATGAACAGTAACATTTTCAACCCTAAAAAGTATACGTGTTTTTAATATGCATTTAAGTGAAACAAAAATGTAACTGAGAAAGATGCAGCTATTTTTATTATTTTAGCTGGCTTTTTCAGAGCCAGTTAAAAAGTGTACGGTATTGTTAATAGAAAAAATATAAACATTACACATTATGAATTTATTTTGGCTTTCTTCACTTAGGGAAAGTTCCCAGGATGATCAGTCAGTTTATTAGGGTAAGAACAATAATTACTTTTAAACAATACATTGGATCAGAGGTATATGTCCTGTTAGGGTTTAGATTCTTATAAAAAAATAGGGCAACACCAGCACTCCTTTTTGTACAGGAGAGAAAGTAGCTGCCTTCATGCCGAGCTATTCTGTTTCTTTTTCTTCTTTTGCACTGGAGCTTCCACCTTTTGTTTCTCTTGAATAATTTTTCTCTTTCTTTTTGCTATTTTAACCCTTTTAGTAGTCCAAAAATCTTTGTTTATCCTGGCTATTGATGATTTTTCATCTTCTGTTTCTGAAAAAAAGCAAGGAATTATTCACACTGACCTTTATGCCTAGTCTTTGTAGTCTAAATGGCAGAGAGACTTATTTGTATCTCATTTTTTAAAAAAGGGTTATAAATATATTTTTATTTTACAGTAGAAAGTGCCATTTATGCTAGTTTTGCCTGTGAAATTAAAATACATGAAGATCAAGTATGCAAATAGATTACAATGCAGGAAAACAACAGCAGAAAACCCAAACAAATCTGAGCTAGACTTCTTAAGTTTGCCCCACTAGAGTGGCCTCACACCTAATTTTGCTTATAGGAAAACAAGACATGCAGTTCTATCAGCTGTTTGTTTTCTTATCTGTCTCAAAAGCTTTGCAGTGGTTTCTTCAGTATGTTATTCCAGGAAACAGAAAGAGAACTTTAATAAAAGTGAAAAGAGGCTTATGCTCTCCAACAAACATATGGGCTTGAGACACTATCAGATCGGTAAGTGTATCTGTATCACTTGCCAGCATCATATCCCCACTTCAAAATACCAGAACATTTTCCAGTGGATATAGGAGAAGCCTCCCACTTGGTGTATTCCATTTCACAGTCACCTTAACAATTCAAAATACAAAGTTCTGTTACCTTGAGATGATGATGCAGTTTTATCAGAGTTTTCTTTCATTTCTGAAGCTTGGTCAAGCCACACTGCAAGACATGTCAGCCTAGCTTTGGTATTGACTTCACACAGTAAAGATGGCCCATCTCTAATCTGAACATAAAAGAAGATTATTTAAACCTTATTTTATTTCTGGTTAAATTTAATGAAGTATTTGAAGTGAGAAAGCACCTTACTGCCCACTTTCATTGTTAGGCAATTATATCACTCAGCTTTTGGAATACAAATATTCTATTACAGATATCAGGGGATAAAGTGTCACAGACACATGGGCAGTGTTAACAGCATCAACCCACTGGAAACTACTGTATTAGGATATTCTACCCCTCAGAGCTGGACAGAGCAGCCCACACAGTTATGCAAAACTTTGCCTGCAGGGAAAGGAATTTGGTCAAAATAAATACAATGTTACACAGAAAGACAAAGATCACTCCGTCAGTTCTGTACAAGGGGAACAGAAATGTAAGGTGAAGAGGAAAAAGGGAGATCACTCCTGCACTTACAAGTATAAAAATAATCAGAGTGGGTGAAATTAAAAACAGTCAAATTCAGATTTGAAGTGTATATATGTTGAGAAATAATTATTTGAACTATCCAAGATACTTATCATAAAATATAGTAGATCCTTCGTAACTAAGCAATAAATTGTAAAAATCTATTTCTGATTTTAAGAGCAAACAATAAACACAATAAACGTTAAAGATAAGACATGATTCCTTGTTGAACTGTGTTACTCAGAACTGTTTGAAAATACAGGAAATACAAGTACTTAGAACATTTATGTATTTGAATTTTTCCAAAGGATAAGTTCCTCCCCCGACATGAACAACCACCTTCCCCTGCCCAAACCATAGACTTTGTGTTTTCAGAAGAGTAGCAACAGTCATCGACATTACAGAAATTCACAGCAGTCCTTAACTAATTACATAGTCATAACATACATAACTGATTAGATAGTCATAAGCCCGGCTAGGTCTGATGGAAAGCATGACTGTACAAAAAGTGGAGATGAAATATCATAATATAATCAGGTTTTATAGTTTGTTAAAAAAGAAAAGATACAAAGATGAAAAAAACACGAGTGCATAAATAAATGTGCATAGACATACATCTCTACTGAGCATAACATGGAAGAAGATCAAGACATCCACATTTCACATAAAATTTCCTCTTAAAATGAACTCTTACAACAGAACTGTCTGCAATTTGGTTCTCTGTTGATTTTCTTAAATGTAACAAGCAGTGTAATATACCAACCTTATCAAGATCCAGATTCCACATTTTAATGTAACCATCACTGGATGCAGTAACAATGACATGCTGTCCTTCTCTTTCAAAGCTGTAAATATCTTTTATTCTGTGAAAAAGAATACATTTTTATCTTACAGCATTGTGGTTCACTTCAGACTAGTAAGCTGAGACAAATTAAAGATGAATAGGCAACAGTCTAAAAAATCAGTTTGAACAAAAATCCTCCAAGTGACAGGCAGGAACTTGGATCTGCTTTGAGTGCTGTCATTTATATTAGGAACATTTGCCTTTGCTAGGCAATTAGGATTCAATTCAGAACTCTTTAGTACTGTACAGCATACACTATTAGACACATCAGTGACATTACTGCTAATGCTTTTTTGTTTTGGTGAATTCAAAGCAACATTTGGACAAATAATTGGTATTCAAAAACAGAGAATATGTAATTACACTCCTATTGTTTGAACTGAATAAAACTAGTTTGTTTTTTTGAAGCATTCTAAAGAGTTAGATTCAGTAAAGACTGGTTAAACACAAGTACACACACTCACAAATTTACAATAGCAATATTCTTAATTCTGTACCCTATTGTTTTTGTAACATGCATGGACACAGTACTTGTGCTCATACAAAAAGCAAACAAGACTGTTTGGAATTTAGCACATAAATAAATTCACTTTCTATACTAAAACAAAAGCAAAATATGCCGAACATTACAAGCCATAGAACTTTAGAGAGGACTCAGCATTGCCACAAATATTTAAATAATAAACAAATATAGAATACCTGTTTTCATGAGCTTTAAATTCACACAAGCATTTTTGAGAGTCACAGCTGTAGAACCTAATCATTTCATCATCTCCAGCTATGGCAAGGACAGAATCCTTGGAATGGGGAAAAAGAAATGCAAGTGTGATTAATTTAATGTGTTTCAAACCAGTTCATTTCCCAACACCTCTCATTTTTGTACTTACTGTAATAAATCTAAGTGAAGAAATCCTCTTCTCTGTTGTAATGGTGCCAGTGATTGAAGCTGTGTCAAGTCTGTAGATATCCACTTTGTTTGCTATCACAGTCACATACTTCTCTCCATCAGGGGACCATTTAATTATGTGTGCATCTGTACACATTGATACAGAGAATCTAAAAGTAAGAATCTTTAGAAGCTGCTAGACACTGTTTTCTACCTAGATCTAAGAATATATTCAGTGAAAAATCAAATAAGATAGAATAAACAGCTATGCTCTTAAATATTTATTTCTGATTATCAGAATCATGTAAAGAAAAACAAACTGAAACACATTTATTTTAATGCTCTGACCTCAAATTTCAAGGAAAAAAAGGATTTACTTTAGTGGTACTATGTTTTCCTTTTGCTAAATTATTATTAAGTACATGAGCTTACATATGCTTGCCTTCACGTGTAAAGAAGACATTGTATAAGTTTGCAGTTAACTGACTTGATTAATTCAGTCAACTTTTCTTTACACGAAAAATAAAACGATCAAATTGCACTTAATTAGTGGATTTAGATTGATAAACTCACTTTGCTTCAGGTTTTTGATGAAGGCTGATCGTCCTTCAACAAGATTCCAAGTTCTGAAACACAACAACAGGCAATGTGCATTCTAGTTAAAAACAGCACAGCAAAACTGAAATCCAATCTGCTGTCATGAGGCACTCAAAGGAAGCTTTTAAGCCTCTCTAAGCATTTTTCTGCCTTCTTAATGCAAAAGAAAATGATGAGTTCATATATTGCTTGCATGCTATAATGTTGATCTTGTGTTATTTATTTTCTAAACCACCATTTGCAATACTGAGCCCAAAAGGAGACCAATAGAAATTTGTGCTATTAAAATAGCATTTTATATCTCTAAAACAGGTATCTACAGCAACATGGAAACACTCCAAGTGAAAAATCACACTAAACAAAACCTGTCACTTTTCAAAAGTTTAAGCAAATTGTGTTCCAAAATGCAAACATATTTATACATCTACAAATGACTTGTGAAGAGTCAGAGCTCACAAGAAGAAGGTATGAACAGCTGGCACTTAGAACTTCAAAAGACAAACAGATGGATCTTTGAACCATTTGATAACAAATATGTTTTATCAGTGTTGCCTAGTCCCAACATGGAACTGTTGCTTATAGCACCTTATTAAGAGTTACTGAATTATGATTCTCAGCATTCCTTCATCAGTTTTGACTCACCTTAATGTTTTATCTGTTCCAACTGACAAAGCTAATTTTCCAGAAGGATGAATAGAAAGAGATGTTACATGTCCCCTGATGAAAACAAAACATTAGTCACATGTATTATTTACAAGGAAAATAGTCATGAAAATGTATGTGAACATGAAGATTTAAGAGATTTACTTATGTGCCTTAATGGATTTCAGACATTCCCATCTCTTTGTGTTCCAGATACAAATGAGTCCATCTTCAGCCCCACTCAGTAGATGTGCTGTTCCATAGAACTCCAAAGAAGTTATCGTGCCTAGAAATACAATTAACAATGTTGTACACACCAGTTATTGCACAAATTAACAGAGAATGTAGAACTTAACAGAAAAGCTTCTTCCATCAAGGCATGCCAGCCACTACCCTAACCTTGGGAAAATCTAAATGATTTCCTAAGTATTTTTTTTAAAAAAACCCTTGAACTTTCTTGCTATATTCAGTAGTCTGATATGCTCTATCAGGCACCCTTTACCCACACATGTCTGCACTCCATCTGGTCTGTTCTGTCACAGCAGTACTCAAACACCAGGGCAGAGAGAGCTTCTATTGGTGATAGGAATGCTCCCAGTCAAAGCCCTGCTCCTGACACACAGCTGAACTTACTGCACTTGCTGCTTCCCCATAATCACCAGATGTATCATACATGAGTTAAATGCAGTTACCATGCTCAGTCTAGCTCCTGGATCTTTTTGATTAATCAATACGGAGCTACAAATGACTCAGATTTATTTGCACAGCCATTAACAGATGACGGTACCAATGATATAGACAGAGGGTGCACCCTCAGCTAGTTTACAGATGACACCAAACTCTGTGAGTGGTGAGGGATGGGATGCCATCCAGAGGGACACGAACAAGTTCAAGCAGTGGGCTTGAACCTCCAAGTTCCACAAAGCATAGTGCAAGCTGGTAGCAGCACAGGCTGGGGGATGGACAGATTGAGGGCAGCTCTGCTGAAAAGGACTTAGGCTTGCTGAGAGATGAGAGGCTGGACATGACCTAGAAATGTGTGCTTCCAGCCCAGAAAGCCAAATGTGTCCTGGGCTACATCTAAGGCAGCGTGGGCAGCAGATTGAGGAAGGGGATTCTGCCCCTCTGCTCTGCTCTTCAGAGACCCCACCTGGAACATTGCATCCAGCTCCAACATGTCCCCAGCATAAGAATTATGTGGACCTGTTGAAGCAAGTCCAGAGAAGGGCCATGAAGATGACCAGAGAGATGGAACACCTTGCTTGTGAGGAAAACCTGAAAGAACTGGAATATTTCAGATGGGAAGAGGCTGCAGGGAGACCTTATTGTGGCCTTCCAGTACTCGAAGGAGGCTTAGAAGAAAGATAGGGATAAACCTTTTAGCAGGACCTGTTGTGATAGGACAAGGCAATGGTTTTAGACTGAAGAGGGTCAATTTAGATTAGATGTAAGGAGGAAGTGTTTTTACAAGGACAGCAGTTTTTACTGGAACAGCTGTCCAGACATGTGGTTGATACTCTGTCCTTGGAAACGCTCAAGGCCAAATTGGATGGAGCTCTGCGTAACCTGATCTGGTTGAAGATGCCCCTGCTCACTGCAGTAGGGTTGGACTAGACGACATTTAAAAGATCCTCTCCAATCCAAACTGTTCTGTGACTCTATCATGTACTTTGAAGCTGTAATTCAGGCAGCACACACAGGGGGAAATGTACCAGGTTAACTCCTCTGACAGCAGCAGCCTGCTTTCCCACACAAACTCTCTTTTGTGGGGTTCATGTACACTTGTGACAGGGCAAGAACACTGGGAAAGACAGTAGCTGAGAGTAGGCATGATCTAGATAAACCATCCTGATAGAAGAAAAATAGCACATAAGCCATTTGTGGCTCATAACTTCTTAATCACTTCTTAAAACTACAAATAATTTAAAGCAGCAGCAGCATTTGTGAGCTAATACCAGAATAATTGTTTTTACCTTCTATGCTCAAAAGCTTACCTTGTTTATATGATCACACCATCATGGCTGCAACACCACCACTACTAGAGTCTTATTAGAAAAAAAACAAGTCTTCTTCTAGCAAGGGCCAGTTTTTCAGCTACAATTTTTTATCATAAAGGTTTTTTACAAAGAAATGATCCCTTACCATTGTGCTGTAGCAGCGCCCCATGTTCAATCTTCTTTTTCATGTCATAGATTTGGATTGTCTCATCTCTGCTTCCAGTGACCACATATCTGTTATTCACTGCTACTGCTGACAATGAGGCAGTGTGGGCATGATGTGTAAAATCAGGGACGACTGTCCAAGACTGTAAACGAAATGCAAAACAAACAGGTCTTTCTCAAGCTTACCACAGAAAGCTTCCACTTCGTTGTCCCATAATTTTATTTTTTAAAAGCAAAAGCTGAAAAAGTATATGTGCAAAAATCAGAATCACAGAATCAAATAGGTTGGAAAAGACCTCTGGGATCATGATGTCCAACCCATGACTGAACATCACCTTGTCAACCAGACCACGGCACTGAGTTCCTTAACCTCCATGGATGGTGACTCCACCACCTCCCTGGGCAGGGCATTCCAATGTCTAATCACCCTTGCTATGAAGAAATTCTTGCTTGATGAAGGCTGAATGCCAAACCTGAATGTCAGCTGGCACAGTGTGAGGCCATGTCCTCTTGCCCTGTCACTGGCTGCCTCAGAGGAGAGGCCAACCCTCACCTGGCTACAGCCTCCTTTCATACAGTTGTAGAGAATGGTGAGGTCCCCTTGAGCCTCCTTTTCTCCAGACTAAACATCCCAGCTCCCTCAGTCCCTCCTCATTGGACTTGTGCTCCAGACCCTTCAGCAGCTCCACTGCCTTTCCCTGGACTTGCTCCAGCATCTCAATGTCTTTTCTGATTTGAGGGGTCCAGAACTGAACACAGCACTCGAGCACCTCACGAGTACAGGCAGAGGAATTATACTTAGCTGTAAGCGTAATGGGATCTTCCTGAGTTAATGTGCTGTTAGAAGATTAGTCCAAAGGATTTAAGCGTGCAAACCACCCCTTGTAATCAGTGCTGTGCTTAGACGAAGCTATCTCTGCACAGAGATAAATCCCAAGAGCAGGAAAGGCGGACTCTCTCGTTTTCCATCACGGCAGGCTGGAGACACGCCTTCCACCTGCCCCCAGCCCACGTCCCATCCATCCTCCGCACCGCGCCGGGAGGAGCGGCCTCGCACCGCGGACCCCGCACGCACGTGGCTCCGCCGTAGCTGCCGGGAGCCCTTCGGGCCAGCGAGGGGGCCGAGTCTGGCGGCAGAGTCCGCGGAGAGGCCGCCCCGCCCCCGCAACGCGCTTTAAGAGCCCCGGCGGCTCCCGGAACCGCGGCTGCGGACGGGCGAGACGGTGAGTGCCGGGGCGCGCTTCCAGAGGGGCGGGCGGGGTATTTCCCCACACACCTCCCGGGAGGCGTTCGAGACCGGGCTGGATAGGGCTCCGAACACGCTGGTCTCGTAGCGGATATCCCTACCCGCGGCAAGGGGTTGGAACGAAATGGCCTCCAAGGTCCCTTCCCACCCAGACCATTCTGTGCTTCTTCCCTCCCTCCCTCCCCCCCACCCCGTTCCCCCGGCTCCCGTTACCTGGCCGGGCCGCGTGGCGAACCCCAGCAGCACCTGCTCGTAGCACCCCGCCACCAGCTCCATCCGCCACCGCACGGCGCCGCCCCGGGGCTCCCACTGGCTCTTCCGCCCGTCCGCCGCGCTGCCTGTGCCGCTCTGCGCTGGCCCCGCGCCTGGCGTCCGGCAGCGCTCGCTCCCTGCGGGTGAGGAGAATCCCTTGGGAGCCGCCGCGGAGCGGGAAGCGCGGGAGGTAGCGGTGAGGGTTCAGGCTGCGCGCGGGACAACCCGCGCAGGGGGGGCCTCGCGGGGCGGAAGCGGCGCTGGCGGTGATGGCGGCGGGGAGGACGAGAGGCGTTAGTGCCGGGATGGCGAGGGGGGGAGGGGGAGCGGTGCTCGGGATCGGGGGCTAGCGGGGAAAAGGGGCGCGGACCGATCTATTGGGAACGAGGCGGGGTGGGTTGGGCTGGGGTGTTCGGCCCGTTCCCTTCCCCGGGGCCGCGGGGCCCCCGCCTCCCTCAGGGCGCGCTGGGCGAGGAGGCCCCGGCTGCGCTTGGGCCGAGGCACCAGAGAACGAGCCCCTCCCCAGCCCCGGGCCCCGCCGGCTTTTGTTATTTCGTCGGGTCGTTTTATATTTTTTCATTACTTAATTTCTTATCGCGTAGTACGATAAGCAGGAAGCGCGGACCTGGCGCCAGTGTGGCCACTTATGGAGGGCCGCGGCCGGGCGGGGCGCACTTGTGGTCGGGCTCTTCCCGTCGTGCCGAGGGCTCGGTTAGAGAAATGCGTCACGGCTCGGGCCTGGGCTCGGCCGGGGTCACCGCGCCGGCCCCGAGAGCTCAGGGAGGCGCCCTCATCCCCGTGCCCTGCCCCAGCGCCTCGTATGAGCGAAATTAGTGCCAAAGGAAGGGGGCGGGGGGATTGCCCGCTGCCTGCCTGAGCGGTGTTTGCACGGACGATTAGGGCCGTGAACAGCTTCGCCCACCTTTTTGCCGTATGAGCACACTAATGAAAGAAAGTGGAATAAAATAAAAAGCTGCTATGATGTGTGTGTGTAATCCAATTAAAGATGCGTTTGAATTCTGGAGGTTGAAGCTGCTTAAATGAAAGCTACCTGTGACTGTAGATACAGTTAAAGCAAATGTAAAAAAAATGTATTATATCAGTACATGCTGTTTCAACTGCTTTTAAAATGATCTTGTTTTCTAGTGAAAAGGCAAACATTGGACAGGGAGGTGCACAAAACCGTTTTTCATAAAAGTTGGTGATAACCTACCGAGAAGCCCTTGTATCACTTGCCTCCTGATAGCCTCTTGCAACAGGAGCACTCTGTCGTGCGTGCCATCTTCCATCAAGTCTGCAGGAGTGAAAAGTGGTAAGTTTAAGAAAAGTTTCTGCGCAGTTGTGAATTCAAAAATCAGTATTTCAGTGTTGAGAGCATGGAGGAGTTCATGGTTCTTTCTGTTGAAAGCTAACGTTACAAGAACGTTGTTACGTGGATATTTGCATTAGTAATGACAAGCCTTAAGAGGAAGAGTTTGCTGCTGATAATTCTTTATAGTGAACACAATTACTTTCAGTTAGCGTGTGCTCAGTGTAGCATACACTAACCTTACTAGTATTTTAGGCCTGTTTGTGCTTGACTCTTTTCTTGGCTTCACAACGGCTGTGATATGAAGTCCATAGTTATTCTGAATAGCACCATGGATGGATGCTCTAATTATGATTTATGGCTATGCTGTGTCAAATTAGTCTAATCCAAGTAGTGCTCTGAACTCTGCAGGCAAGCCTTGAAGGCATTGTAGATGCTCTGTGCTTATTGCATTATGTGGCTGTGGATTTAATCAGCCAGGATCTAAAACATTACATAAATAAATTCCCGTGTGGAAATGGGAACTAGAACTTTGGGCATCAAATATCTGCACAGGATACACCAGATGTAAAAAATCGGTAGGGGCGAAGAACGCCTGTGTGTGAAAGTAGATGCAGAGTATTTTGCAAAGGAAATTAGTTTTTGCACTGATTTATATTTGTTGGATGACTAGGGGAAAAAGCCTAAAGAAAGGATATTGGGATCAATGAAGATACATAGCTCTTCAGGAAAGTGTGTCCACTGGTTTAGTGATAGCAGTAAGATGTTATTTGCTGGTTTTGGTTTTGATTGTAATGAGTGGAATGTGTATGTGAAGGCGAGAGGGAGGAGAAAAGGTGCAGAGAAAGATGTTTGCTTGTGCTATGCCTTCATCCTGCTTTTATTTCTCATATCCCTTAGTACATAGGAAGTGTACCACTGCCTGTTTTCAGCTGCATATTTTGTGGTACAAGTAAATTTAAATTTGGCTAAAAGGGGAAGAAACTGACGAGGTTATACAAAACATACTGAAACCCCCATCTTTTGCCTTGCTTTTAACTATTTTAGAATCTTCTGGATTATTGGGTTATTATATGTAGGTATTTCAGAATTAAGGGTAAGGTATAGGGGACTTAAACAATCTCTAGAATTTTCTAGTGCTTTGGACAGTGGGAAAACTTCGTGGTCTGTTGCAGTTTAGGACAGTGAAGATTACATCTAATCATAATCCTGTTAGCCATATATCCTTTTTATCTCCAATGTTTAAGCAGTGACAAGTTGGAACTTAATTTTTTAAGTTCTGAATTAACAACATTAAAACATATGGTGGGGTGAACATATTTGAAAGTAATTGAGGATAAAGTCCTTCATCTTCTTCTCCCCTACATTTTTTTCAGCTGAAGGAGTGTAATAAATTGAACCTGTGCAGTTTTACTGTTTGAGAAAGACAGAAGACAGTTTGAACCATGGCAAGCCAGGTAAGATCATTTAGTCAGAAATACAGGCATGCAGTGCCTAAATGGATTCCAGAACCATACTCAGAATTCCTAATAAATGTAAAGCTGACATAGCTAGCTTGCTCTGAGTTGGATGTTCTCTTAGTCCTAAGATTTCTTCTGGCAACTGTCCTCAGGACACTTCATTGTGTCAACTCAAGCAGGTTGGGGGGCATTACATTAAGCTTTGCAGTTTACACTGTTTGAGTGCAAGTTCTTCTGAAGGAGCTTGCACATAACACTCTCTGTATAAGATACATGTGGAGATGTTATAGAGGAAGAACATTAAAGCCTGCGTAAGTAAATGCTATGGAACATCATTCTTATTTTTCGAAGTCCTTGTTCTTCAGAATCTTCATTGAGGGAGGCAACCGATGTTAACAAGGCTGTGTCCCCATCTCTTTTGTGTAGTTGCCCCACTCACTTCCTTTTTGAGCTGTGTTTTTTGGGGTTTTAGTGTTTTGGTTTTTTTTTTCTTAATTTTTCCTTTTTTTTTTTTTTTTTTAATTCCCTGAGGGGCACTTTTTATGCCTCTTTCCTCCTTGCCTTGCATCTGGGTTTGAGTTTTCCCTCAGCCGATCTAGTGCCTGATCCTGGTCTGCTTTCTCCTTAAATTCCATGAATCGGCCTCTTGTTGTTGTTCCTGGCCTGGGAGAGTAACTCACTGCTGGGTAGTGAGGAGAGGCATCTCACTGAAGAATTCCTAGGTGAGGGGAGATAGGGACAGTGGAGATTCCTTCTAGGCAAGAGTGACAATTTCCCTGCCTCTTCATCGTGCGGATTGTGCTGCGGCAGGGTTTTTTGCATCCTGGAGCTCAAGCGGAACACGGTCCAGTCCTGAAGCTAATTAACATTTAGGATTGGCCAGCATCAAAAGGCTATCTGGTTTGTCCCTAATTCCCAGAGGAAGCTGTCAATCCTTTAGCCAGCTTGACAAGTCAGGGGAATATGGCTGTTCATACAATCCTTTGGCTCTGTTATTTTTGCCAGGCGTTTTCCCCAGAGGCTGCTTTCCCTCATGGGAGGCGGAGGGAGAAATGGGACCCCAGGCTTCTTTCAAGGGCAAGGTGAATATGGGGAAATCACCTGTGGTGATGGGGAGTGGGAGGGAGGAATGTAAATGAGGCTAAATACTATAAAGGTCATTTTTTTCTCCCTACAGGACTTGATGGCAAAAAAAAGAGAATGTCTCCAGGCCTACAGCTGGTGGAGAACACCCCAGAAGAAACGGAAGAAAAAGAACAAAATAAAACCAGGAAGAATAGAGTTTGTCCCTAGTAGTACTAACACAACCAGGTAAAGACCTTTAGAAAGGAGCAGCTCTGACCCTTTATCTGTTTAAATTGCTAATGACTAGTGAATGTCATCAATTAATTTTAAAATCCTGAAATGGCACACCTGGTGCCTATATAGTGAGTATTGTTTATGGAATTGTATTGCCATTTGAATAATGATTTTTTTTTTTTCCTGGTTTGTCTCTCTCATAATCACTTGAGATGCGGTGTCAAAATAGTCTTAGGTCTTTTTGAATTCTGGCTGTAACTTAATATTTTTTTTCTTGGTGTTTTTGGGTGTCCTGCCCTTCAGGCAACAAATAAGTTTCTAAAACCCACTTCTCAAATTTATCAAAGAATCTTTAGTCTTTATTGAAATGCTTGCAGAAGTGGTAGAATGGACTCAGAGAAATTAAGAACTTGCTGGAGTGGATGGCATTGCAGTTCTGTACAGTGCTTAGCAGAGTTTTGCAGTTAATACTCTCTTCATATTTTGTCTCCTTATTTGTTCAGTGATAACTACTTGCTTGTATGTTAGGGACTTTATACTGACGTGAACTGTTATTTTCAAACTTAATGGTGGTTCTCTTACCTTTTTAAAGACCGGACTATTCAATATTTGTTGGGGAGCTGACTCCAGAAGTAGATGATTTTCAGCTCTATGACTATTTCCTAAAGAGGTACCCTTCATGTATTGACTGCAAAATAGCAACAGACCTGCTGGGATATTCCAGGTAATGCCTGTGAAAATGTGTTAATGCTGTCAGTATGTTTGTTGCTATAAGTAATCTATAAGAACTTACATTTGAACTGGTTTTGTATTTTCTTCAGAGGCAGGAAGAGAGATTATTCTCTGGCATTATTTTTTAACAACCTAGATCCTTGGGGTTCTGAAACTTTGTGGTTAGTTATAGCTAACTAATGGGTTAAGATTCAATTTAGCCAAATGTATATCCGCATGAAAGCGGTTAGACGGTGGGAGAAAGGAGAGCTCTGCATGGGCATCTGTGCTTACTTACAGCAGTGTGTCCACCTAGTCAATGCAGTACTCAGGACAAAATAATTCCCTTTTTACATGTGGAAGAAAAGTGTAAAGCCTAGCAAATCTTAGGGGGTTGGGAGATGGAAATACTAGTATTAGTAAATAAATCTTAGTAGAAGTTAGACTGGCAAGGCAGAGAGTGAAGCAGGGATAAGTGAATTTGCTGCTCAGAAAACACTGGCTGTAATGGACTAATTCAAGAAACTTAAAAAGAAATCTGAGAGAGCAAATTTAGAAAGAAGGTTAGAGCTGTAGAGCATAGGAACGGGTTAATACTGATATATTGAATATACTGAACTGCTGTAAGTGCAGAAATATATAATCTGGTTACTTACACAGATAGCAGTTAACATACATTGTTTTGCTGGCTTTCAGCAAGTTGCATCTTAATGCTATCAACAAAGCTTTTTGCTTCTGGCCCAAGTTTTTAATTTTGTGAAAGCATCTTCTGTGCATGCGCACATGCCAGAGAGGTTGCTTAGGTAATAGAAGCTATAGTAGCTACTATTTTCATGAAGACAGAAATTGAATTAATTGGCTTTGTAACTGTTATGAATACTAGAATTTGTTTTCTCCCTTTTGAAAATTGTAGAGGGTATGCCTTTGTCAGATTTGGTGAGCAAGGTGATCAGATGAGGGCACTGCAAGACTGCCAGAATGCACCAGGTCTGGGGGGAAAACGAATCCGGCTGAGCATAGGAATTTCTAAAAGGTAACAAATGAGTTGTGCATTGATAAAGTAATTCTGAATAATTGGATTCTTTTAGCTCTGCCTTTGTAAAGACTGTGGCCCTTGCTATAATGGCTGTACAGGATGCAAAATCAAAATCAAGAAGCATTATGTTTTGACTGCCTGGATCCATCAACCTCTTTGAGGATTGCTGGGGAAATCCAACTCTTAAGTCTAGCCAGATTGTATAACTTGGGCTTAGCTGCTCTTGTGACCAGCCTTAATGCTTATGGTAGTGAAGCTGAATGTATTTGTGTCACTTTTGGGCTTGAAGAAGTTAGAAGGGACAACAAGTGTTTATTTTTATGCTAGGAGGCTCTTCTGGGCCTTTCCCCTTGGCTTAGACAAGTTAGCACATTGTTAGTTTTAAAGTAGGCTGGCAGAGGAAGGAACTTTTCAGTGGGAAAACACAGAATATAGAGGGGAAGAAGCCAAAGGAGATGTTGCTTGAGCAGTTTGTTTAGAAGACTGCTCTTTGCTCCTCAAGTGATTAGTGCAGTAGGAAATTGAAAGTTGATTTGGTTTCAGAGGTTTTCTTCTCCTGCCAGCTCAGTTCTCTCAGTCAGTTATTTAAGGCAATCCAGTTAGAGACTTGATACCAAATTTGATAAACTGTGATCCAGAATACAGGCAAAAATAGAAGTGTCTATGAAACAATTTCAGTATATATTCATGAGGTTAGCTTGTGTGTTCTGTTAGAAGGCTAAAAATAACAGCTCCTGCTTCTCTTCCCTGGATAATTTTGCCAATGTTGCATCATTGCTTTGGAACAGAAATGCCCTTACCCAAGAGAGCACTGTCCAGATTTGCTTTCACTGACTTGCTCTGAAAATGAAGTCCCAAAAAGAGTTTTCTTCACTTCTGCTATCCAGAAGAATGTCAGCAGTATTTTTAGATGTTTCTTTCCTATAGAGATGGATGTAGGAGAGAAGTTGGAAGTAGAAGACAGAAGCAGGAGACATTATGAAACATCATTTATTTGCTACAGTAGTAAGACAATAAAATACCTATTTATTAGAATGTATGTGTAACTTGATGGTAATGAAGCAGAAATGCAGTGTGAGTATTGACATACACACCTCTAATCTACACCTGTTTCTGAATGGCTGAGTACTATGCTCTCACAGCATCCAAAAATCCAGCCATCAGAGTAGTTTGTCATTAAGTTACTTACATTGGATATTGTTTCTGAGCTCCTTCAGTTTGTGGTCTTGGCAAAAAGCTCCAATCTGAATTTTCTGTAGCAAAGTGGAGATAAACAGACATTGGACACTGCAAGCATAGGAGGTCTCCTTGTATGTAATCAGCAAGGAAATGTCTAAGCATAGGGGATTTCTTGGAATGTGTAGCTGATTTGTCCCAATGTTTTTCTTGTGGTGTATCTCTGGTTTAGAACAGACTATTGTTTGTTGATACTTGTTATTAGTCAACTTGAAGTTGCCCCTGGGAAAAAATCTGCTCAGGAGAGGGAAAGCAGTGAAAACGAATCACCTGGCCCTTTGGTCTTCATAACTAATAAGTTTTGTAATTTTCCTGCTGCTTTGGCTTCACTCTGGATAATGGCAGTGCTGACTTCACCTGACAGCTAAGCTTTGGCAACTGTTCATGGACCAAAACTTGAGAAGGTGAAGGTAGACATGATAAATTGACAGGCAGTGTCAGATGCTTCTCTGAAATAGATAATCTGACTTTACCTCTTGTCTCTGGAAATAACAAGATTTCATGTTAACAAAACAAAAGATGGAAGGACTAATTAATCATTTAAAGTGTCACTTAAAAAGCAGTGCTTGGTGAAGGTCTCTGATCTTAATGAATCTTTTTTTTTTTATCAGTAATTTGCTTAAACAATACCAAAAGTATCCAAACTGAATACAGATAAATGTAACTCAAGTTAATCCAGAGAAATAATTATTTTTGGCATTGCTGAAGGCGAGCATTTGCTCTCCTCATAAACATGAGGGGTATTGTACTGTGACGTAAGACTTCCTGAAACTTTCTCAGGAGAGTTTCCTTATAAATTTGGAAGTATGTGAAATTGTTAACTTCAGCATTGGGTTTACAGTTGTTCTCCAACTCTTAACTGTATATACACCTTCTCATGTTTCAGACTGAAAGCAGAATTCCAGCGGTACCAGTCATACAACTATAATGATTATTATCAAGATTATCAGAACTACTATTCACAGTGGAATTACGATCCTTATGCTGACTACAACTACAGCTCCTATACTCCCTATGATAGCATGCAAGCTGTTGGAGACTGTTCTTTAGGAGATGCTGTTATGGCTCCAGCTGTTTTTGAGGTAAAGATACTACATAGTTAATTAAAAAACCCCCACAATTAACAAGTCATATGGATTGTGTAAATCAGATCAAAAAGTCCTAAAACTGAAATCATGCTGTCAGATAAGTGTGAAGGTTATGGTCAACATGACCTTTTGGATTTAAGTGCTTAAGTGCATTTGTAGAATTAGATATTTATGCAGTAATATTTGTTTTTGTATGTCAAATAACAGTTCTAACTGCAAGTTTTTGCAGTGTTTCTCTCATCCTGTGTTTGTGATGTACTTTGCTTAAAGCAAAGAATAGTTGTAATGATCAACTGGCTGACCTAGATATGATCATCTTACAACTTCCAAAGTGCATTTCAAGTGGAACTCTACTATGGTTTTCTCAAAAAACCCAACCAAAGCATTAAAAAGCAACAAACACCCCACAAGAAACCCTCTCTCAACAAACACTACCTGCTCCTGCTTATTTTATAGCTGTGGGAGGAAGGGAATGTTTGGGAGCATAAAATTATTTTGGATTTGTGATGCTTTCTGAAACTGATTATGAATACTTTCTCTTTTTTTTAGGAAGCTTCAGCTATGACTGAAATCAATGATGACCTAATAACTGAAGGTAATGATACTGCTTGAATTGAGCCACACTTCTGCCCTTTAACAATACAGGCCAGTGACTCTTGGGTAAAGAATGGGTAATAGCTGAGATGAGGTAGGATTTTTAAAGCTAATAGTGTACACTAGGTCAAGTAGAATGGGACATTGTCAACAATGCTTTGCAGTAGGTTTCTTGTAACTTTGCCTTCATTCTCTGTCCAGAATGGTCTGTTGGAGAAGGTACTAGATCTTTGTATTGATTCTGTTAAGATTATTTTATGTTAAGCTCTTTAGTAGACATATCTTGTAATGGTGTCCAAAAATTTTAATTATCCCAAAATCTCTGCTTGATGTGGAAATACCAGTACAGTCCTAGCATTTGACTACACTAATTTGAAAAGAAGCTGGACTTGTTAGCTTTGTTAAAATTCTAGGTGAAAAAACATCTCACTAGGTGTATTATTAAGTTTGTTACATCGTTAAATTTACCCAAAGTACACTTTATTAGGCATTTACTTCAGGTTTTTGTGTGCAAGCCTCCCAAGTTCTGACACTTGTACTTACCAGACTTTTATTTTTAGATCCACAGCTGTACTTGGATGTTGATGAAATGAACAGACAATTCATGGAGACAAGTGAAGAACTCTATGATGCCCTCATGAATTGTCACTGGCAACCTCTGGATACGGTCACTTCTGACATCCCCTCTGCTATTTAAGTGTCTTATATAGCATGACCGTTATGACCAAGGTGCTAAAATTACATTTCTTCTACATTACTCTAGATCATAAGTTTTAAAGCACAATGATAGGTTGGGGTTTTTTTTTGCTATGCTTTTGGCAGTTTCTGTAATCTTCTTTGTTTTGTTTTGTTCATCACTTGGAGCATCTTGAAATCATGTAAATATTCTAGAAATGTAAAGAGTTCAATGGGGTCTAAAGATAGACTTGCCTGTGTAAATAAAATTTTGTTTCTGCAAACTGGCCAGCAAGGGATTTTACTTATATATGCGAAACACTTTCTCCTTCTGGCTTGTGGAGCTTAGCTGGAGGCAGTAGGGATATTTCACTTGTCATTGGTATAGGCATCAGCACTAGCAAGATACTCCCAAGATGCCTAGGCAATCTTACAAGCTTTTAATCTTAACGTGCTGTCCAGTTTTAACATACAGAAGGGTAAACTCAGAGCTGCTGTTGCTGCAAACATTCCAAAGACTAAGGATGATACCTACTGATAATTTTATTTCTGCCCTTCTTGTTAGTCTTCTCATCTGATCTTTTACAGCACAGAAGCTGGTGTAATATAATACCTGTTCTTACATGTAAAAATCCTTGGAGAAAACCCTGTGGTTTAAAGACGGAAGAAAAACCCATCAGGAATTAGACTACCCCAGTATCCTCTTCAACTAAGTTGCACCCTATCCTAAACATCTGTTATTTGTTCAGTCTTCATGCTCAGATGTTTCATAGTGATGAGGTCTATAACATTTTAGGATGACAGTTCTCAGTATTGAAGTCAAAAGAGGTTAGGGGAGATGGCAATGAAGAAAGTTCTGCTTTAAGACAGCAACTTCTGAGTGGCTTCCTCTAAACTACTATTATCTGAAAGGGTATAAAGTATTTTCCAGCCATAGGGTCTTAAGCTCCTGTTACTACTTAATGTACACAATGAAATAAATTCAGGCTGGAAACAAAAGAATACTTTTTGAAGAGAAAAAGGTATAAATTATCATATAGCTAATACATGTGAAAGCTACTAAAGCTACTGAAGGCATTTTGGTACTGATGTGTGTTTTGGGGGCAGTCTAAACCATAATTGCTAGGATGGCAGGTTTTTTTTTCTTTAATGACTTAATTACATTGACGTGGTGGTCATAACCTATATGCTGTTCTTAAATGTGAAACTAGTACTGCATTGCAGAGTGATGACTTGGCACAGCAGGTCCCTTCTACCTGCTCACCAGAATCTCCCTCTTTTCACAGTTTACTTTCAGGTGGGATTTTTTTTTTAAGTCCCACCCATGAAATCCAGATGCACTAAACTAGAAAGGTCTTCTGGTGTGATATAGGAACTTCATTCTTCCTGAATTTTGTGCATTGCGTATGTAGAAAGAGAGAAAACAAAAGCTGTTAATTTAGGCAGGGAGATTACTATCACAGTCTTAGAATGTTTTCCTGCTTTGGAGAGAACTAGTTGCAAAGTGGCTGAAAACTGGGATTTTGTACATGAATGTTTCCCTGGTGTGAGCTGGGCAGTCTTTGGAGAGTCACAGGAGGGAGATTATTATTGGGAATGTGACAGAAAGTGGAATAAATGAAGCAAAGAGAATCTGGATGGTGAAGGGAATTGTGTCCGTATAGAATTGTTTCACAGGATTGCAGAAGGAGGAAACTCAAAATAGTAGATGCAGGCCCCTTGAATTTGGATGTGGGGGTGTTAAACTTTAAAAACCATGCTGGATTTGATGTCACTTCAGTTGTAGCGCACAGTTGTGGTGCCTGAGCCTGGTAGTACAAGCCAGTTGCTAGGCAAAGGATTTTGTATCTAGCAAGCACAGTCATCACAAGCTGGAAGATTACAACCCAGGCAGAGACCTGGAAGCTTCCTGCTTTGAAGTGCATATCCTGCTTTGCATAGCATTACCTAATACCATACTTCACTTGCAGCAAGTAATTTGTGGGAACCTTTCATTGTGTTATCAGATCCTAAGGGTGCACGTTCACTTGCTAGAAATACTATAGAATATCCACTGATTTTTTAGCTTTTGGGAGGTTGATCCATGTGTGAATTATGTAATAAGGAGCCCATGTAGTTGTGTGATTTCACTTTGATCAGCACTGTATCAGCACAGCACATAAACCTCAGAGTCTGTAGTCACTATATTTATGCAGATTTTACATCTCAGCAAGGTCTCCACACTCTGCATTAGAGAGTCTTTTTGGACATGCACCACCTGTTCTAGGCTGTAAAGTACCCATATAGTGAAAATACTGTTTATGCAATGTAGTGGAAGAGGTTGTTTGGGCCATTAGTTTTGCAAACCTGAGAGATGTTGGGGAATATATTTTCTTTAGTCAGCACAGAAGAAAAGTGAGGTGAAGGGGGAGTCTGCTGGTTGCAGCCTGTGTGATACTCTTTTAAATAGCTCTCTTTGTTTTCTGTCTCCTGAGCCTTTCTAGTCTATACTGCTTACCAGTTAGGAGAGTGCATATGTGGGATCAAGATACTGTGTGCAGCACAATTCTTTACTGTAAATGCACACTGAAAAAGATTCTGTGTTGGTGTAAGCACAAATTTGGGAAAAAATGAGTGCATCGTATCTGCTGGCATTCATTGCTGAGACTTTTAATTGAGGAAACTTCCAGCACTGGTCCAACTACTGCCTGAATTAGCAAGCTTACACAAAAACCTGAACATGTCCATCATACAGATGCCCGTTCTCAGTTCTACAAAGAGCTGATTGCAGTAGAAACATAAAAAAAAAGTATTGGGAGCAATGTTTTCAACACCACGCTATTTCACTTTGGTTATGTTCTGTCTTTTTTTACCCAGATGAAATGTTGTGGGGTTTTTTAAGTCTGATGAAGGGGGTTTTTTTGAAGAATCTTAGTATTGGTTTTATAAACTCTTCATTGTACCTAGCTGTGATAGATAGTGCCTTTACCTAAAACCCACTTATTTCTTGAAGAAGAGTAATGTTTTTGTTTTCCACTTCTCTGAACAGAAAAGCTTTAGTACCATGGTTTGAGAGGCTAATGATCCTGCAGTCAGTGAACAGGGAGAAAAAAACAGGCTAAAAACCAGTGAAGACTGAAAAGTGTTCAAAAAGGTTAAATGGTACTTAAGCCGTGAATGTTTCTTTTTGCAGGGATGCTCTTGGACCAACAGCTTCTTTCTAGTGCTACCTCAAAGTAACTTGCAGATATAACTCACAGGGAAGATTGATCAAATGGTGATGATCACTATCATTCTGCTGGAGATATATATATATATTTGCCTTTTGTTTTGTCTCATTTTTAATGACATCTATTTAACTTCAATGACTCATGTCAATAGATGTTGTTTGACTACATCCACAAGTATTTCTGAGTCATGAGTTTCTTTAAAGGTATGTCACCAAATGGAAATTGTTCTAAGTAGGTAAAATAAGTAAATAAAGCAGCACTTGAATTTACAGAGCAAATGTCTAGTGTAGCTGCATTTGACATGTATGTGGAAGGGAAAATTGTGTTTACAGCTTACCTTAATACTCTTAGCATGCACGAAGAGGGAGGCTTGTTTTAAATTTGTTCTGCTCCTACCTGACCAGCACAAGAATGATTTTAGTCAGTTCCACACACAGGTACCATTTTAGAAGCCAGCATTGTCACCAATGAATGTATGTTACCAATGGGCAGTTTCCATCCCCTCTGTAAATCTAGCTCTTCCCATCATGGAAACACTTATGCTAGCCTTCCTTCCCCTCCTCTTAAGCTGAAAGCTAGCATGGTAATTAGTTCTTGGACAAAATGAATTGCAAATCCAGGCAAAAATACTATTTTTTGTTTTGATAATTATATTGATGTAGATCTTGACATGCCCATTGTAGAAGCAGACCATCATCCTAAAATTAGTCAGCAGCTGTAGCACACGAGCCCGTTTACACAAAATGAGGTGGTTCTTGCAGGTGACTTCAAACAGGCATGTTCCAGGATAGGGATTGTCTGTCACTGCAAGTCATCTCCTGCATGTAAAATTGTATTCCCAGTTGTGGGGCAGGAGAGTAAGAGTGCAGTTTATGAGGAGAAGTATCTTGATAGTAATTCCACTCTGTGGGGTATTGGGTAATGGTTATTTCCTGTAGATAATGAAAAGGGGACAAAGAATTGAGGAGTTAAGTCATGTAAGAGAACTGGGAGGACCCTGAAGAAGTTCAAAAAAACCCAGTATGAAGCAGAGATGAGGCAGCACGAAATTCCCCAATACCATTTCTTGTTACAGCTGTTCCTCTGCAGCTGCTGCCTGTTCACATTTCTGCATGCTTTCAGCATCACCCTTGTTTGAGCTCCTCATAATTCCCCCCATACCTCTCCTAGTTCCACACACCCTTTCTTCAGGTGTGTGCTGGGATAAATGCATAAATGCTTGCTTTTTTTTTTTTTTTTTTTTTTTTTTTTTTTTTTTTTTTTTTTTTTTGTGGAAGGGGTGTGTGGTACATCAGGGCTCTGTCCTGACTAACAGTTTTATTGACTTGCACATAGGGAAGATGCTTGCGATTTTCTGCACTGGTCAGCTCCATCCTTCCCACAGCAAGTTGATACTAAAAATAAAACGTGAAACCATTGATTTTTCTCAACTTTCAGTAAGATAAAACCCCACATTTTTATGTATTTTAACTTGGTAATAGGAATGCACTCTTCCTCATGTTTTGAGGAAGTAAAAGTCATGGTGAAGCTTTTTCCTCCTACCTCCTTTCCACATGCCACCACTAAGCGATGAAAAACCTGCACCTGCTGTTTCTCTTGCTTACACAAACCCACTTGCTAGTGGCAGCACTGCAGACTTCCCGGTGCCGTTTTTCCTGCCACGTTCTCCACGCTGTTCCTCATCAGGGGCAAGGGAAAACATCCCCCTCATGCTGTCCCTTTGGGGAGGTTCAGCGTGGATAACTTGTGTCGCCGGGGGCAGAGTGTCAGGAGGACAGACGCAGGCTCTGCTCGGTGGTGTCAAGCAGTAGTAGGTCAAGAGGCAAGGGGCAGAAACCGATGCACAGGAAATTCCACCTAAATACGAGGAAAAAAAACCTACTGCGTGAATAACTGCAGACTGGAACATGGTGCCCACAGAGGTTGTGGGGTCTCCCTCACTGAAAAAAGTCACGAAGTGTCCGGATGCGATCCTGTGCCATGTGCTCTGGGACGACACTGTTTGAGCGGAAAGGTTGGACCAGATGACTCATTATGGTCTCTTTCAACCTGAGTCATTCTGTGAACCGCCGCGGGAAGAGGGGAGACGGCGGTGGAATCACCTGCGGCGAGACCCCGGCACAGACCTCCGCTCTTAGCGCTCAAGGCGTCCCTAAGCTGCGCCCGGGGGCAGCCGTTTCCCCCGCCATATCCCTTTGCGGGTAGCAGCAGATCCCAGCGAGCGCTTTTCCCGCGCAGCCGGCCCGGCCCGGCCCGGCCCGGCCCCTCCCCTCCCGCTTCCCTCGGAGCGGGGGCGGTGCGCGTGCGCGGCCGGGCCCTCGGCCCGGCGCCGCTTGTGTGACGCGCCCGCGCGGTCTGGTGACGCGCGCGCGGCCCGGGGCGGCCGCCGTGTGGTTGGTCGGCAGGGCAGGGGGGTGCGGCGGCGGCGGCTCGGGCCGCGGGCGGGCGGGCGGACAGCGCGCGGGGCGCCGCCGCCGGGCGGGAGAGCGCGAGCGAGGAGCGGCGGGCGGAGGGATCGCGGAGGGAACGCAGGGAAGGGAGAGACGCGCGAGAGGGAAAGACGCCCGAGCGCGCGCGCGCGCGGGTAGGGGCGGGGCGGAGGCCGCGGAGGAGCCCCCCGCGCGCGCACCAGAGGCCGCGCGCGGCGCGTGGCGAGCGGGAGCGGCGCGGGGGGAGAGAGAGGCCCGGCCGGGCGCGTCCCCGCGGGGACGGTGACAGCGACAGCGCTGCCGGGCCGCGGCGGAGCACAGCGGCCGCACCAGGAGGAGGAGGACGAGGCCGCCGGCGGCGGCGGGCCGGATCGCATCATGGCCTCGGGCGGCGGCGGCGGCGGCGGCAAGATCCGGACCCGACGGCACCACTTGGGAGCCGCGAAGCCGCCCTACGCGAGGGGCAAGCAGCAGGTGAGGTCGCGGGTCAGCCCCGTGAAGCCCTTCCCCTCCTACCCCGCTTGTCCCCCGGCGCTCCCCTCAGCGGCGGCAGGAGGCGCCCCGGAGGCCCGACCTCTTCCCTCCGCCACCCTCCCCCCCCTCCGCTCTCCACGCAGTCCCACGTGCGCGGCTTCGGGCTGGGGTTTCCCGGTGGAGCGGCCCGTGGGGAGGGACGAGGGAAGGGTTTCCCGCCGGGGCTATGGGGATTGTGGGATTTCCGGGCGCTCACCCCGCTCCGGCGCCGCCGGGCTGCGGGGGGATTTCGCCTCCTCTTTGTCTCCCGCCTGTCCCCCGCTAGGCAGGAGCAAAGACGGGAGGAGGAGGAGAAGGCGGCTGGGAAGGGGTAGGTGCGCATTCCCTCTCCTCGCGGTTGGAGCGGGCTGGCTCCCGCTCCGTGGGATGCTCGTTTTGTCTCCGCGCTGCCCGGTTAAATCGTGATTAAATTTATCTTAACTGGGTTATCAAGTTAGAGTTACTCGTCAGATTTAAGTGCATAGCTTCCAATATTTGCTTTTCTGACGAATTCCAGGTTCCAAATGAGTCTGTGAGGGTGCTGGGTAGTTAGGATCTTCCATTGTGGTTTCTTTTTTTTCCTTTTTTTTTTTCCTTTTTTTCCTTTTTTTTTTTTTTTTTTTTTTTTTAGTAGGATGCTGCCTGCAGAACCCTTAGATTTCTTCACCCCTTCCTTATGCCTAAACGTGCTGGTGCAATGTGAGCAAAATTAATTCATGAGGCATTTGTTCTTCTTTGTATTGTAGAACAGAATAGATAGATAACATTTAAAAAATAGTTTTTAAATTGCAGTACATAGATCCTATGCCATTTAGAGTGGCTGCAGGGAGTAGAAGCAACGATCCTTCCCAACTCCTGTTTGTCAGAGAATTTCAAGATGCCTGGAGACAGTGCTCTGGAAATGCCTTTCACGTGTATTTATGAATCTGAAATTGACTTTAAAACCAAAGCGTTTACATCATTAAATCGGTAATATAAGCCAGGACATTAAATACTGTATGTAAAATTGAGGGTGTGTTATGCATAAATTGTTGCTCAATTAGTTTTTATTATTTGAGAAGTACTATACTTAATCCTTTGTATAGCACACTGATCAGCAGTGTTGTCCTTGTAAAGCGGGCAGGGTGACGCTTCATCCAAAGAATCACTGCACTTGCAGAGCAAATGTTGAAAGCTCATACGTGAACAACAGAGTAATGTTGAAATTGCAATATCCTGCACGTGGTGATACTGTGTAGATAACCGATAAAACAGTTGAATTTAAAAGAATTAGGTTAGATGATTTTCTGATTATTCTATTGTCTGTTACCTCTGTGTGTTTTCTAGTAGGTTTATTTAAACAATGGGGCAAAGCAAACACGTGCTTGGGGAGATATCTGTGGGATTCTGCCCAGAGCATGGATGCTGCAAGTCAAATACATCAATCAAATTAACAAGTAATATATTGGGGAAGAAATAGTAGTCAAACAGATAGGTGTCAGATACGTGCATTTATTGTAAGGAATGGCTTTTTAACCCTATGTATCTTGCTAACCTGCATTACATAAAAAGATGAGCTCTGGGTAGATAGCTTACTTGAATTGGAATTAATTGATAAGTGTTCTTATTTTCAATATAACATCCACTCTGCAGAAGGTATTCTGTGGTTTGGTGTTGTCCCTCAGTAAAGAGTTTGGGAAGACATGGAAGTGCTCAATGCAGTCTGGACATGATCTCCTGCTCCCCAAACTATTATCAATAAGGAAGCTCATAGAAATACTGTATTAAAACTGTTCTAAGTGCTTGGGGTCAAGACTGCAGTCCTGAAAATTCAGTCTCTTATCACCAAGTTCCAAAGGTGCCTAAGCACTGGATGCCATGTTGCTAATACCTTTAAAATTCTTAGGATATTTGGTTCTTTTCCACTTGTATGAAAGATGAGTAGCATGATGCCAGGCTTACAATAGTAAGCCTGTTGTGTGTTTTTCTGAAGTTGTTATGCTTTCTTGATGTTGTTATTTTGCCATAGTCTCCTAGGGAGCTTGGTCAGGTGGGAATTCTCCAGTCATGCCCAGCATGCTGCAGAGTCAGTCTTCCATTAAGTGCAGCAACAGCTTTAGAAGACATTTGGAAGAGGAAATGCTGCTGCTTTTCAAAGATGATTAGCTAAAGCATTTGTTCAAAATGTGGTAGACCCTGCTTCAGATTTTTTTTTGCCTAGAGACATCAACCTACATCTTCCACTTTCTGGGCAAATATCCCAGTTGCCAAGCTGTGTGCTGTCTTTGAGTTCTTCTGACTGAAACTGTGTTATTCAGAACAAGAATGTGTGATTCGTTGAGCCAGGAAGAGGATGTATAAGATGTTACCTTCCAAGAGTGGAGACATACAGCCTCTGATCCATGGTTTCAGAAGTTATTTGTTTTATATATTCTTGGAATAAACATGGAAAGTGCAGAATTTCCTGCCCTTTTCTCCCCAGGTGCCTGATAGAGCTATATTTCATTACGTTGGTGTGTGTGTTTTTTTAACTGTAGAGTCTTTTTTTAAACCAGTCTCAAATAGGAGGGATGAACAGATGCTGCTTGGAGGATGTGACTTGCAGTTTGTATTTTCTCTTGGAAGATGGAGCTATGAGTAGATTTCCCTCACTAGTGAAGGAACTAAACCACAGTATTTTCTTTTCTGGGCTACCATCCTGCTTTATAAAAAGTGCACTGTCAGCAGCTGTATTATTAAACCAAGAAACAAAAAGTAGTAGCACCACGAGGTAAGGACAGTATCCACTCCCTTACCATGAAGATTTGAGATGGGAGAGTCACATATCAGAATGAAAAGAGCCTTTTTGTATCTCTTTGGTGGGTGTTCTTGGAGTAGGATGGTGGAGTTCTTCCCATTGACTGTGCTTTCCTTGGCGTAGAGTGTTGACAGCTCCACACTGAATGCATTGAGTTTAGGTTATGCTGTGCTCAGCACAGTGTTCACTTGGCCATCCCGTGCTGAAGTACCCTGCCTCCTCCTGCACTTTTTAAGGAGCTTAGGCACTTGGGTTAAAATTACATCTTCTCTGAGAACTAAGCTCATGCCAAGTGAGGGAGCTGTTGTGTCTGGCATCTTGGTTTCATCTTCCAGATGTGGCCCCAGTGTTTCTAAGTGCTGGTTTGTCCTGGTCATTTGGATAGATCGATGATGGGAATTACCGATGCAGATGTGTTAAATGGGAGGGATGTTTGCATTGCTGGCTTATTAAACTGCTTCTAGAAGAGTATTTGTATGTTCCTATTGTTAATTTTATGTTTAATTTTGTGCTTTCGTGTGTGTGCTGGTTTAACTTGGAACAGTGCCATTCTCATCCAGGTAACAGATTTCAGAGATTTTAAGTGGGACTTAAAGGAGAAAATAATAAAATAACTTCTAGTGGTAATTTTTTTTTTGAGTATTAAGCATTCAGATGAAGGAGTCAGAGAACTTTGATTTTCCTGCACTTTTATTTAAACTCATACAGGCAGATTTAAGCATGAGAAAAAACCAGTTACCTGAAAAGTGTTTATAACCTTCCCATAAACTTCTATATTCACATTAAGCTTTAGCTTAGAGCTGTTTGATATGAGAGATAATGTCTGTACATTAAAACTTCTGCCAAGGAGTGATGTTTTCCTTTTTTCCTATATGTGTATGTGCCAGTGCATATTTATAATGTAGATGCCCAAATCCAAAGATGCTTTCCTTGACTTGACGAAACCAGTGTAAATCTGTGCATGTATTGTAGTTGGTCTTGTGCTGATGTAGTTAGGACATAACCTGACAAAGGGGACCAGAAGGCCACTGGAAGCCACTTTCATAGGCCTGGGTCATGAAAGCCCCTCTGGATTTGTGAGTTTCACCAAGTCACTTGAGACATCATATAAGGTTCTTCCCAGAGGGACTAGGTACAGGACTGGGAACTGAAAACTGTATGCAGCAGTGTCTAAAGCATCGCATTGCTGCCTGCTGCTGTCTTGAAGGTAGGCCTTGCTTGGCAGTGACTGCAGGCCGTGGGCAGAAGGGATCTTACAAACCACCAGGTTTATTTTGTGAGGAAATTTTGAAACTTTGATGCTTAAGAGTTCTTAGAGTATCATATTGAGCAATGTAACCTAGGTAATGTTTCATAGGCCTTAAACAGGAAAAGGATAATTTAAAAAGAGTTTATTAAGAATGTCCATATGGACCTACACAAATACCATTTTATTAACTCCAGTCAACAGGATTGCACCTTGAAGCACACTTAGTATGGTTGTATTTGTATGCAATTCTGCTTGATTTGGTTTAGTAGTAAGCTAGCACATTGAGCTAAAACAAATAGATTTGAAGAAATGTTTAATGTGTATTTAAAGATTTTTTTTTAAGAGATGGGCTGATAGTCAACATCAGAAGTTTTGTTGTTGTCCCAGCAATATGATACTGTATTGGCAAAACAGGTACTTAAATTTGGCACTTGGCTTTCTACTGCTACTGTAAACAAAAATGTATCCTAATTGGGAAGAATTTATAACACTGAGATATTGACAGTTTTCTCTCATTTAGGCTAGCAGTACTATACACTTTACAAATTGTAGATGATGATTGCTATAGCATTTCATTAATATTCTAGGGTTTGTTTCAAAGTGTTGTTGTGACAGTCTTGGAGGCTGTGAAGTGTTGGGGACAAGCAGTATTAATGAGTGGTATCTTAGGAAAAGAAAAAAGCAGATGAAATAATTGAGTGTGTTAGCTGGGACACTGCAAATTGTCTTTGGTTGCTGGCAGCACATCACTTCCTCTGAGTTATTTATTCCTCCAGCCAGTAATTAGAACCAGTTCTTGCTCCCCTGCCATGGACAAACTGAGCTGCTGCTCAACAATGATTGATTCTAACAACTCGGCGGGACAGAGCTCAGAGTCTTTTGTGTGCCAAAAATGTTTGAGCAAAAGTATTGCAGGTTACTGCAGGTGGTGGGCTGCCATAGCATTATGTACTGAATTCATAACACACTGGGATGACTGGCTCAGTGGTCATGGGGCAAACGGTGGATGTTGTTTACCTGGACTTTAGCAATGCCTGCAGCATGGTCTCCCATGTGATCCCTGATGTCCACTTGGTGAAATATGGACTTGTCAGGTGGACGGTAAAGTGATTGGAAAATTAGCAGGACCATTGACCTCAAAAGGTTGTGACCAGCAGTACAAAGATCCAGTGGCAGCCAATTGCTAATAGAGCTCTCAGAGGTTGATATTGAGGTTGTTCTATGTCTTTATTAACAACCAAGGAATGCCATGGATCCTCAGCAGATAATACCAACCCTTGGGAACTTCAGCCCTGTTGCATAATGAAGAATGGGGCTGCCATTGAGGGAACTTGGCAGAAGTCGGCTGCCAAGAACCTTGTGAGTCTTAATAAAGGCAAATGTGAAGTCCTTCATCTGGGACAAAACAACCCCACCTACCTGCTGGACAGCAAGTTGCATGTGAGTCAGCAGCACGCTCTTGAGGTAAAGAGGCCAGCTGCATACTGGGAGGTATTAGTAAGTGTGTGGGAAGGATGTTAAGGGAGTCGCTTTTTCCCCTGAATGCAGCACTTCTAGGACTGCATCTGGACTGTTGTGTCTAGTTTTGTCCTCTCCAGTTCAAAAAAAGACAAGGAAAACATACAGGAGTGAGTCTGGTTGGGAGACATCAAAATCATAATGGCTTGGAGAACTGGGTGTGTTCAGATTAAGAGCAGCAAATACCTAATAAGACTATAGAGAAAGTGTAGCAAGCTCTTCTAGGAGATTCATAGCAATACAAAGGGACAATGGACTCAAGATGCCAAAATGGAAATTCTGATTTCATAATAGGAAAAATCTTTTAACTGTGAGACTTGCCAGCATGTTGGAAGAACTGCCCAGAGATGTCTGAAAACCCAGGTGGACCTGCTGGTTTTGGCCATTGTCTGAGGAGAAGGTTGCAGTAGTAGGTGATCTCTGGGGTGCCATGCAGCCTCTGTGTGTGTGGTTCTGTCAGAGCTGCTGCAGCTGGACCACAGAGCACATGCGGGCATAGTTTCAGTGTAAATGTCACTGTTGCTCTAGGTTGGTAATTCTTTTGCTGGTCTATCCTCTAATTCTGTCTTTGGGGTTCTGCTGTCTCTTGAGGATAATGCCTCTGTCTCACTGTTGCAGTTTTTCCAGAGTAAATTGCAAGCTTGCCCTCAAAAACAGAGTAACTAAGAGGCTTTGTTCTAGGGTTGCTATTTTGCTGACCAATTTTTAAAAATGTCTCCTGTCTTAGTGGCAGGTCATGTGATATACTTTTCAATTTTTTTTTCTGCCATTAAATTGAAAAAATCTCATGTTTTTTGCTTTTTAATATTCTGTGTAATCAGTTTAGTATTTATTGTACTGCCCTTGGCTTGGTGCAACCCCAGTACCAATGCAAGCTGGGGCATGCGTAGATGGAGAGCAGCTCTGCCAAGAATTTGGGGTTGCTGATGCATGAGAGGCTGCCTATGAGTTGGCAATGTGTGCTTCCAGAAAGGCAAACATATCCTGGGCTGCATCCAAAGCAGTGTGGCCAGCAGGTTGAGGGAGGGGATTCTGTTCTTCCACTCCTCTCTGGTGAGGCCCCACCTGGAGTATTGCATCCAGCTCTGGGGTCCTCAGCCCAGGAAGGTACATGGACCTGTTGGAGTGAGGACAGAGATGGGCATCAAGAATTGTCAGGGGGCAGAAGAGCCTCTGCCATGAAGACAGGCTGGGAGAGCTAGTGCTCTTCAGCCTGGAGAAGAGAAGGTTCTGGGAAGACCTTATGAACACCTTTGAGAACCTAAAGAGGACTTAGACTCCTTTAACTGAAGGAGGAGGGTTGATTCACACTGGATGTAAGGAAGAATTTTTTAAGAAGAGAATGATGATACGTTGGAACAGGTTGCCTAGAGAGGTGTTTGAAGCTCCCTTCCTGGAAACATTCAAGGTCAGGTTAGATGGGGCTCTGAGCAACCTGATCTAGTTGAAGATGCCCCTGCTCATTGCAGAGAAGTTTGGACTAGATGACCTCTAAAGGTCCCTTCCAACCCAAAACAGTCTATGAATCTATATGTGTTGCACTTAAGTGCAGGATTTTTGGATGGTTTTGGCTTGAGACTACTGTGGGTTTTTTCAACTGAAACATGAGTTCATCATCATCATTGCATTCCCATTTGCTGGGATGAAATGCTTGGGCTAACACAGATACACCAGCATGCATTGAGTCCTACACCTGTGAATAGCACATACACAATTTGCAAATATGTTGCTGAGACTATTTAATGTTTTCTTGATGGTTTTGCTCTTGGAAAAAGTTGTGTGAGAGTGTCTTGGGGAGCTGGCTGACTTTGCTTTTAGTTATGATTGTATTTTGAATCAAATGTTTTTGAAGCAGATATGTCACAAAACTCTTTCCCCTATTAGAGCTCAAGGCCTGGTGACTTCCAAGACTGAAGTAAACCAAGCAAAGAGCTAAACTGTTCAGTTGTTATTTTCTTTGAGACTGAATTACAGTGAGGCACTGAAATATTTATAGTAATGAGATATAAAATTGGTGAGACTGTAATACAGGTGCACTTGTAATTAAAATTATCCTAAGCAAAACAGATAAAAACAAGGTTTAAACTGATTTAAATCTAGCTGTGTTCAGGAATTGCTGTGGTGCAACCAGATGCGTATTAAATTTATCTATATCAGTGCATGTGTTCTAATGTCAGCCCTCAG
This sequence comes from Agelaius tricolor, assembly GCF_023055355.1. Classification (NCBI taxonomy): domain Eukaryota; kingdom Metazoa; phylum Chordata; class Aves; order Passeriformes; family Icteridae; genus Agelaius; species Agelaius tricolor. The sequence goes on along the minus strand of NW_027269262.1, from coordinate 7,291,885 downwards.
TATTTGTTACTAAACTTACTTTACAGAGTTGTAGAATATATACATATTTTAGACGATTTTTTAGTGACCTTGAGTCACCAAAAAAAATAATCTCTACATGCAATAGCAATTTTTCATGTTGCTGGTAAAAGAAGTGTCTGAAGATACTGGTTATATGTTTAAAGTGAGGTGCTCTTGGTTCTGTCAGTTGCAGTGTGATGAAAAAATACAGCCAGAAAGATACTGCTGCCTCTCACAATGGAATATTACTGCCCTGCAGCAGAGTTGAGGCTACCTAGGCTTTCCAGTTTCAGAATATTACCTGAAAATGTCAAGGAATGTAACAATACCCCTCCCTGCTCCAGCTAAAGCAACTGTGCCCAAGGGTCATTTATTCCGTTTCTCTTAAGCACCAATTCTTAATTCACCAAACGTTTTAGAATCTAGTCAGGAACTGTATGCACCAGGGTTAGATGTGTCCAATTTAAAGTAATTGCAGGTTATGCTGGTTAGATGAATTGTGAGGCATAACTTTTGTATGGTGCACATCTGTGGATGATACTTAAAAGGTAGGAAGGCTTTGAGTTTTGCTGAAGTACCAAATTATCACAGCAAATAACTAAATGCGATGATTTACTTACTTGATTTTAATTTACCTGTTAAAATTTGTGAATTAGATAACATACTGAGGGTGCAACAGGATTGGCTGTAGATTTTGCAAAATGACTGGTATGTGCTATTATCAGCTCAGTTTATAGATCAACATGGACAGAAAAGATACTTCAGAGGGAGGATGTGAATATTTTGTGGTTTTTTACTAAGACTGGTTTATCTTGAAAGATTTAATTCCAGTCTTCTGTTTTGATGACTGTGTTCTCCAAAATGTCAGGAGTGAGATTTTGTAGCTTAGTTTTGTGAAATGTGCTTCAAACCTTCAAGCCTTATCCTCAGTAGGAAGCACTGGACATAGGGATGGACATTGGCAAGCTGCAAGTTGATCTCAGATGGCATTTAACTGCTGCTTCAGGAGTTGTTGCAGAATTTGGGCTGCCCGTTTTTGGGTTTAAATACATAGTGTGTCCTCACCACTATGTGCCGTAGTGTGATGGTACCATGTTTTGTTTGTGAGTGCTTTCAGGCAAAATAACGTTGAAAATGTTTAGTTCTTTGCTGGGAGCCTTGTGCATTGTGGCAGGTAGCAAATTTGTAGTGTGGGGTATGATGCATTGATAGCCTTTGTATGTATGCATGAACTCCTTGGCTATAAATGCAGGAAAGAGGAAGACTTTGCCATTACCAGTTATGTTTGGTGATGTTGAAATACGTAATGAATTGCATCTTAATGTGTATAGAGTACCTATAAATAAGATAAACAATTTTATGTGCAAATAATGTATTTAAATCGTAAATATAAAATGTATGTTATACTTTGCAAAATCTGATAACTTGTGCTAATGAACTTGTAAAAACCATCTGTTGCCATGGGAAATGTACTTCTGATCATTCTAGTTTTAAACTTGTTCCTTGTGGTTATGTCAGAAATAAAAGTAATAGGTTTAGACTGTATGGTTTCCTTATAGGAAAGATATTCTGAGCAGCATTTCAATTAATATAATTCTAGATATTGTGTATGAAACTTACCTGGGGACACACTGTAGCAGCTGAGATGAGCAGTCCTCAATTAAAAAATGCTAACTACTTTGAGTTCCTTCTTAAATTGGGAAAGAAAGAACTTTAAAACTGCTTTTAAAGTTGTATGGGAAAATAGTGTGATGAATCTTCAATGTTTTGGTTTTGCTGCTGATAGATTTCCATCTCAAAGGGTAATACTGAATGTAATCTACAGCGCCCATTGCTGGTTGCTGCTGAGAGTTAACTAGTGCCTGTGTAGTGCTTCTTAAAAGGAAGAAAGAAAGGTACCTTGTACTTTGTGGTGTGTTTTGTAATGTTGTCACTGTGTCAGCTGAAGGTGTGGACAAAACTTCAGGTAAAAACCATTCAGTGTCACAAGGATTTAACCTAGTGTGTTAGGCACTGATTTATCTCTCAGAGCGCATACTGGTGTTTTGCTCTCAGTTTTAAGTGATAATAATGTATACAGATGTGCATACAGTGTCAGAAAATACATTAATTTCCCTGGAACCTTTATTCTAAAGCTAACTAGACTAAGGAAAATAAGGCTCACTTAAGCAATAAGAAAGAAATACACATGCATCTGGTAATATAATCCTTTCTTCAAGACCTTCAGGAATAAAACTGAACTAGTCCACTTGCCTTAAATAAAATTGTTGTTTTTCAAATGTTACATAATTAATAACATTCCTGAAAAATATTGTTCATATTAAGTCATAAGTTTTATTGTCTTTTTTCTAAATGAAATATCAAACTCTGCTGTCCTACATCCAAATTGAAGCCACTCCCTGAATAGCAAAAGCAGAGTTAGTCTAATCCAGTCTAAGTCTGCTGCTACAAGAGACAATCATGTCATGTTTCCATTTCTATTCCTGCTGTTACATGAGCATCAATGCAGGCACATGGTAAGCTGCACCAGCAGCCTGATGCCCCTGAGGGGTAGTCCCTCACCATCATGGTCTATAGACAGATTTTTGGTTGGATCTATTTAATAGAGTCTTGCTACAGTTCATCATTTGGTTGCTTGTATGTGCTAGTGGCAGCACAAGGGAAGGGTGAGATGAAGAGGAGAATGGGACAGTGTCTTTAATGACAATATGGGCACAGGATGATTGAAAGAAAAGAGAAGTTTTATTTCATGTTCCTCTGGTTCTGACTGCCTGATCATGCTTTCTCTCAGGCCAGTTCTGGTGCACTGAGCCAGTTTAACTCATTGGCCCAGCAGAGAAACATGTACTTTTTGCCAGATTAATGAATTCAGCTAGTATGGAGAGTAGCCTGTTATGTGCCAGAGCTGGCATGAGGTAACTGTGGGGGGTGGAGGGAAAGAAAATTCCTTTTTGGTGTTTGGAATTGGTTAGATTGATCTGCTCTGTCTCAGTGAACTTCACTGATAACTTTCTTTTTGAGGACTTACTGATTCATATGTTCCGATAGCTTTAACTTTGAAATTGGAAGCAAGGAAGTGTCTGAGAGGCAAGAATGTGATGCTTTACAGAGGTGTGTGTACAGTGAAGTGGAAATCAGCTCTTTTATCTAGTTGTGTATTTTGCATCTCTGACAAATTTCTCTAAGTGTATGACTGTTATAAAATTTTTATACAGTTTTTTCATACTTGAACCTTCTGGACTGAAATCAACTCAGTTACAAAATGGATGTTTTCAAGTAATGTGTCACTGCTGAGTGCTTCTGCCAGTACTTTCCTCACCCTATGCTATGTGAAAGACCCTTACAAGCTGGAACAACTGTCCTATTCTGTAAATATTTTTGGCCAAGAAATATATTTTTGGCCAGCTATTGCCTGCTTTTAAGTTTGGAATTCAAACTATGACCACAAACTACTTATTTTTCTTTCTTTCTTTATATAAATCCTTTGAAGAAATGGTCTTTTAAAGTAGTAAATTATGACACCTGTTTGGTAACTGATACGTCTGTCTGCATCTTTTGCTTAGTGTTGCAGCCAGCATGGGTTTATGAAGGCAGATCCTGCTTGACCAATCTGATCTCCTGTGGTAGAGTTACCCACTTGGTGGATGTTGGATGTTATCTACCTAGAATTTATTGTAAAGCCTTTGACACCATTTCCCATGGCATTTTCCTGGCTTCCCATGGTGTGAATGGGTGTGATCTTTGCTGAATAAAAAACTGTGTGGATGGCCAGGCCCAGAGCGTGGTGGTGAATGGGATTGCATCCAGCTGGTGACCAGGCACAAATGGTGTTTGCCAGGGCTCAATATTGGGGCCAGTCCTTTTTAACATGTTCATCAATGACCTGGACAAGGGGGATTGATTGCACCCCAAGCCAGTTTGCAAGATGACACCAAGCTGGGCAGGAGTGTTGATCAGCTGGAGGACAGGAAAGTTCTAGACAGGGATCTGGGAAGGCTTGGTAGGTGGGCTGAGGCCAGTTGTATGAGGTTCAGTAAGATGAAGTGCCAAGTCCTGAATTTGGGTCACAGTAACCCCCTGCTGGCTGGGGTAAAGGTGGCTGGAAAGCTGCATGGTGGAAAAGGATGTGGTGGTGCTGGTCAGCAGTGTCTGAGGAGCAGCCAGCTGTGCACAGCTGGCCAGGAAGGCCAGTGGCATCCTGGTATCTATCAGCAATAATGTGGTCAGGAGGATCAGGGCAGTGATTATCCCCCTGTACTCAGCACTGGTGAGGCCACACCTGGAATCCTGTGTTCAGATTTGGGCCACTCTCTGGGAGGAGCACACTGAGGGGCTAGAGCCTGTCCAGAGAAGGGCAGTTGGAGCTGGCACTTGAGGATGTGGTTGAATGGTGAACATGATGGTAGTGCTGAATTAACAGTTGGACTTGATGATCCTAAAGGTGTTTTCCAACCTTAATGATTCCATGACCTTATGAGAAGAGGGCTTTGGACCCTCCAAGGAAGGATTTGAGTCTCCAACACAGGTCTTTGGCCCCTGGAAGTAGGCTTTTGGAGGTGAGTAGGAGGGTTTGAATGCTGCAGTTGGATTTTCTTGGATTTTGTGCCCTCAAATGATGCTTCAATACCTTGAACTGAGGCTCTGCTCCCTAGAAATGGGGTTTTGGAGGCATAGAGGAAGGCTTTGAGCCCATTAGATAAAAGCTGAATCCTAAATAGGAGGCTTTGGAAGCTAAGGTTTGGGCCTGGAGATGTGCCTTTGTACTTTTTATAAAGACTTTGAATTCTACAAGTGAGGCTTTGGGCCTTCCAAATCGGACGTGGAGCCTTCAAAATAATGCTCTGGGCCTTTCAGATGAGTCTTGGGACCTAAGGAGCAGGGCTTGAAACTCACTAATGAGTGTTTGTGCCCAAACAAGGAGGGTTTGGACTCTTGGGTCCCAGTTGGACACAATGATCTAAGAAGTCTTTTCCAGCTTTAATAGTTCAGTGATTCCATGATGTCAAGCCAATGCCTTGGAGTAGCTGTTACTGTAGTTACTGTTGCTATGATGTTTGTATACATGGACTTAGATCTAGCAGAGCTGCAGACACTTGAGATGATGCACAGATATTGAAAAACTGTTGTAAATACCTATTCATAAGCCACTGGGTCTTTCTGATGGATTTTCATTTTGTTCAGCTTTCCTGGTGATATTTTTTGGGGTGAGTGTATTTGAGGTGATAGCAGTTGATACTGACAGCAGCTCAAACCTCTGAAATCAGTCAGTTAAGGAGTAAAACATTTTCACTGAATAAAACACAGCAGTCACACAGTTGGGACTGCCCCTCTGAGTCTTTTGCCCTTCCATGATACTAAGTTTGGTACCTGTGTGGCCTGTAGAAATGAGAAGTTATGAACATTAGACTGAGTGCCAGTGCCATGTCCTCTGCTCGTAACCTGAGACTGGGAACTAGAACAGTTTTTGTGCAGTAGCATGTTCAGAGTAGCTGTACTGAATGAAGGTGTTCTGGAAGAGGCTGGTTCATATTTGTGGCGTGAGAAGATCAGGATCTGAGCAGTTGGCTGGAGAATAAGCCTGCTAGAGTTGTCTCTTGCTGTGTCTTCTGTACTTCATATCTGAAGATCTGTTGGCATCAATGAGATGTGTACTATCCTTGTCAGCTTTCTAGAAGGATTAATGATTCCTCTCTGAGGAGATGGGATGAACAAAGTGCAGAGCTGGTGACACAGTAGTAGAGGGGGTGTGCTCTGCTGCTGACAGGGTTGGCTTGTTTGCATGTGCCGAGAGAGGGAAAGGGTGTTCAAATGCATGTGCTGAAGTTGAAGTATAAGAAAACTGCAAGTTAGGGTAAGATTAAAATGCCACCTTTAAAGACAGTAAGGCATGCCATTTTGCTGAATTGTTCTGGCAGGAATAAGCAGTATGCATGTTCAAATGTGTAGTTGGTCAGTGGTACCTTAACTGCCTGACTTGATCAGGAATCCAACCACAGAGCTTTATTGATTGGCTTTTAGCTCTGATGGGCAGATAAGAGATGATGGAAGGAATTCTGGTGGGTTTTTTTTTTGGTGTGTCATCTGTGTGTATTTGAATAGGCATACCTGGGGAATGTGGAATACTTTTAGGGGGGAGGTGTTTTTTTAAATGGAATCTGTTTTTGATGATGGCTCATTTATAATGCCTGCATAGTTTTATCACAGTGCCTTTAACATATTTTGCTGACAGAAAATGTAGGTGCCTTTACATGTATTTTGCTTTCTCTTGCTTTGTCACTAAGCCAGAATTATTCTGGAGTATAAAACTATGCTCCTTGTCTACCACTGTGCCTAAGCTGGATGGAGCAGGCCATTAGTACTTGGTGCAGTACTGCTGTGCTGAGTTCCAGCTCATGGGCAGGTTTGGGAAGTTACCCTGTGTTATCCAGCTTGGAATGCTGACTATGTGGAGAATGGCAAGGCTGCCATTTGCATGAAAGGGTCAAACCAGTCTGGTGTCAGATATGGATGGTAAAACGTCATCTTAGTTGATTACTAGTCTGGCTACATTCTCCAGTTACTCATTAGGATTACTAATGGTTGGGTGTTTACTCTTCTGGATGCCTGTGGCTTCTTCCATCTTGAGTCTCAGGTAGTTTTCAGTCCTGGGAGGATTTCCTCAGCAAGACAATCATACTGGCACCTGTTTTATGTCCAGTAATGTCTCACTCTTTAATGGAGAGATTCTCTAGCAATACTGAATATACTAATGCCTGTCTTTTTGAAAGAGCAATTGCCTTGGATGCAGTTTGTGTCCTGAGCATTTGCTTATTTTGGCAAATTTTGACTCTGAGTTCCTGATATGCTTTTATTCGTAGCAGCAAAATACTCACTCCCCTAAAGGGGGACAGTGTGTCACAAGTAAAGGTGAAAATAAGGGGCTGGGAGCAGAGGTACAGGCTGCCTCTTTGCTGGTGCCAGGCACTGAACTGCTTTTGAGCTCTGGTGTTGAGGCTTAGTATTTATGTAGAATAGCAGCAACACTCTAAGCATGGCATATTAGTGTGCATCTTAGTGTGGTAATTGTGATAGATGCATTTATTATGCTGTATTCTATCTACTTTAAGCTGTCCCAGGCTACTTATTCTGTCTTTGTGCAAGTAAAAGATTAAATTACAGATCATTATGAAACATGTCAAATTGTAAATTAAGATGACTTTCTTTCTGTGAATAGACTTTTGTTTTCTACCTTGCTTTTCTCCTCTTTGCCAGCCCCCCTCCTAACTCCAGATTCAAGGCTGTCCTGTAAGTTGGTGTTTGTGTTACTGTGTATGAAATATGTGAATGACAGATATGGACTTTTTCTTTCATGTGTGCTGAATTTTTAAAGAAAGTTGAATACAACAGGGTTCTTGTTTCAGAGTTGTTTACTAGACTAACTACTACATGTTCAAAGAATATTCTCCATTTTCTACGCATGAATAATAATTTTTAGAAATTTTTGTTGCCTAAACCCAGAAAAATAATGAAGTACCTTGATGCGTGTGTTAGCAACTGGCAATGAAGTTCAACAAAAATCTTTTTTACGCTCTTTTTGCTTTTCAGTTTCCAAAGTGTTGAAATTGTGAAGGTAGTTTTGGTGCTTTCTTAAGCTTGTGGAGGTTAGCAGCAGGTTCTGTGGCTGCAGTCAGTCTAAGAGGGGCAGCTCCATGCTGCAAGCACTCTGCTGCACATGGTTGAGATTTGACAAGAAGGCATGTTGAAATTTTGAGGATATGATGGGGAACAAGTGACTGCCTAAGCCAAAATGTTAAATAAATATTTCTTACTAGAATGTAAGCATTACAAATAATTGGTAAATGTCAAAATGGAAATGGCTTTTATGTATTCAGTAACTGCCAAATATTAAGGTTTGTAGATACAAAATGAAAATTGATCAAATGGAATCTGATCAACAGTCCTGTAGTGAGGAGTCTGTTGTTCAACTGTAGCTGTTTCTTTGGAGATTCTTTCAGGATCCCTTCACTATTCAGAGCAGAATAGTGGGGTTTTTGGTGAGCATTGTTCCTGCAGTTCAGCATTAGAAAAAGAAATATTTAAGTTCACTGATTTTAGTAGCTATTACTGCTTATCATTATTGCTGTAGATAATTGCTGAGCTTCTGGGTTTGATGGTTTTTCAAGTGAAGGTGTCCTCAAAACATGTGTACATCAGGAGTTATTTAGAAATTTAATTTCTTTATGACCTTGTGACTCAACAAGCCTTTGGTGAACTTCAGCTGTAGTTTCAGAATGTGGAAGTTTTGCCAAGGTGACTGGGAAGTGCAGAAACTGATGGGTTAGTAGTAAATCAGTGTTAAGTGCATTTTTGTCATGCATGTTCCAGAAGTATAGGAATTCTTTATGAAGGATCCACCACCTTCTTATCTTACTCATCTGAATATTGCTGTCTAATGTCTGTCTTCGAGGTCTGTGCAAGGTTGCATCCCAGATCATGCTGCTGACTGTGCTCATATATTTTTCTTTCAAGCTGGGGCTCCTTAGCAGAGTGACCGAATCAGTGAAAAACATTGTACCAGGATGGTTGCAGAAGTATTTCAATAAAAGGGAAGATAAATGTGTAGATATGAATGAATCTGCAAACGAGGAAGAGAATCCAGTAAACTATCACCATGATTATGCAAATGAAGATGCCATGGTAATTGATGGGAGAGTCACGCCTGAATCAGCAAGAATTAATTTAGAAGGTATGTGCAATATCATTTAGTATTCTGACCATCTGTATTTATTCACAGATTTTTGGTTTTGAATCTACATTTCTAGGGGAGGCTGGAAGGAGCGTTTGGACAGAAAAAAAGCAAACAACAAAAAACCCTGTAACACCCAAACCAAAATGACCAACCTGCTGAAAACCCCAACCCAAAATAACCCCACGTATTGGAAAAACAAAGGAATAAACCTCAGTAACTCAGTTTTTAGAACTGCCTTAGCTTCAAAGTTTAAACATACTGGAAGTTCACTTAGAGCCCTTGAAAGTCATGAGTTAACTTCAGGTAGTCAAGTAGCCAAGTGTAAAATACTGCTAGCATTCATTTGCAAGTGTGTTGGGTTACATTTTCTTTTTAAAGGATCTGGGATGAAAGTTTATCTAATTGCTTAAGGTAGTAGAAACATTAATCTGTTTTGTTGTCCTCAAAACAAAAGACCAGATGCTAGAATACCAGAGGAGAAGTCCTTCATGTGTCCTGATATTTTTTCTTTTCTTTTGAGCTTCTTCAATCAATTTATTAAATTCCTTTGTTAGTTTAGTGGAGATCTGGGGAACTTCGTTTATGACATTATTATTTTTGAAATATTTTGTAACATTGTGTGGCATTGCTAGCTTGGAGTCTTTGGAAACTATTTGGATCCTTGGCAAAGAAGTTTACTACTCTTTTATCATATTAAAATTTAGCTGTGCTTTATATCTATGCCTCTCACTATTTCTGTAGTACTCTGTGAATTTGCATATGCTCTCATTTGAGTTTCTCTTAAATTAGCAGTTTTGGGAACTCAGTTTTTAATTAGGGGAGAAATGTTGTCTGAGCACAAGTATGGAACCATCTGTGTGGACAGTCAGCTGCTTGTTGTTGGCAGAATGAAAAGTAATGAGGAAATACCTTTCTCACCAATGTTATCTAATTGTAAATAAGGAGCTTTACAGCTCTCTGTGTAGCTGTAGCTTGAGCATAAGTTTGTATAAAGGAATAGAGAAGGTTTTCATGAATGAGTAACATGTGTTGGCTTTCCTGAAGAATTGTCTGAAAGGACCTTTCAGTGAGAACAGCTGCACAGCAAACTTTCCAGCTCCAAGAAATCAGGAGCAGATGGGACCCGCTAGAACCTTCAGAAGCTTCTGTTTGTGGACGTTGTAGTTAATTTTTCTAGCTATAGTTAATAATATTTTTTTTTATTGTTACTGGTGTTTTTATTTTAGAAAGCCTGTTTCTTTGGCTCTGAGGTACAATGTGCAAGAGCCTATGTTCCTTTGCTTGGCTGGCCTTTGGTCTGATAACACTTTCTTTCATCTCAAACAAGACAGGCTTAAAAATCTACCAGTGCTTTGGAGAATTAATTACTAGCAGTGCAGTGCTTATGAAGATTGAAGTAGCTAGTTTAAGCTTCAGCAGAAATGTCAGGATGATAGTGTCTCAAAATTATGTTCATACCCAGAAATCGTGGGAGGGACTGTAGGCATATGGATATCAGGCAAGATGGTCATTAATTGCTATTCTGTTCATGTGGCAAGCTGGAGCTGTGAGACCACCTCTTGCAGGACACTGGCAGTGTTTACCGACCCTTTTAATGAGGAAAAAATGCCTGTCTTACAACTGAGGCCACGTTGCTTACTTGTCCTTTGTGCCAAAATCTTGAAAACTAATGGATAGGAGATAAATTGCCTATAGCATGACCTGATATGGTAGAATTTGGAAGGGAGAATGATGACACCACAACAAATAAACCCCTGAAAATCTTTGCAAATACATATTTTGATGTTACGTATTCAGACTGACACCATCTTTTTTACAAGAAAAAAGATAAGTTTTGGACAACTCTGCAGTTTTTGTCATGTAATTGCAAATTTTGGAAAGCTTATTGTAAGCATTATCTGGAGGAGAAGGAATTTATAGATGTTTGATTTAGTGAAAGACACAGTTTAAGCGCTTGAGTGCAGGGTCAGATTTTGATGAAATTCAGAAAAATCCCATCCTTAAGTACTTGTTAATGCAACATTAATGCTTAGTATTGCAAGCAGTGTTGCTGTTGTAATCAGACAGATGAAACCCTATCTGGGTGAGGAAGTTAAATTCGGCTTCTCTATTTTTGTGCATAGAACTTGGCAATAAGCATGGCTGTTGATAGAAAACAGGTTTTGGCTTCTGTGAGCTTGTCTGTAGGGAAGCTGATTGGCTGTTGTTGTTTAGAACCATCCACGAGCAGGTCTGCATTGAACTTCTCGGATGTGTTGACAAGGCCCTCCCTTCACCGGAGCCATTTGAACTGCACCGTGTTGGATTCCACAGTCCCGCACTGTCAGCCCTCCACATCTTCCACACTTGGCATCGGCAGTCCTGGGCTGTCCCTTGTAAAGGAAATAAAAGATTCTACCTCTCAGCATGATGATGATAACATCTCAACAACCAGTGGCTTCTCCTCTAGAGCATCTGATAAAGGTAGCTTCTGTGTTCTCTCTTTGGTTTGTTTGATAACATAAAGTACTGTCTATTCTTTAATATTCCACATGGCCTTGGTAAATAAAGCAGGAGAATGTCAGCTCTCGATGTTAAATTTAATTTTTAGTCTTTCAAAAGGATATAATCCCATCACCTTTTAAATATAGCCATGCTTGGAATACATTTATGAGCCCGTTATATTGTAAAGATTCAGTGCTGATAAATACAATTTTAGCTTGCTTATCTGTAAATCTTGAATGGGAATAATAGAAGATGAAGATGACTTTCTGTAGTTTGATAGCTGGGTTGGTTGCCTAGCAGGAGGATTGACTCAGAATATCTCTCAGCTGGCTAAATATGAGTAAATACGGTTGAAAAATAAAAACACAAGATATTCTTGAAATTTTTTTTACCAGGAGTCAATAAAACAACTATTCTGATTGAACAAGTTTGGGCTGCCTTTTTTTTTTTGCTATTCTTGATAGAGGGCATAATTTGTCAATACTTTTTTTTTTGCCAAACTCATTAGAATCTACACCTTTTTAAGTAAGAAAACCCCCAAGACATTGTATTTATGTAGAATGTGACCTAGGTGTCTCACTGAGAAATGGCAAAACAGCAGGTTTGCAAATTATTCTAGTTCCCCATTTAAATGGGGATGGAGGTGTGCTCAGCCAGTTCTCTTGAGACCACAGTTTGACAATTCAGAGTAGGTGTTGCCAGGGCATAGCAATATAACCTGAGTTTGTTAGAACTTTCTGCTATGTCTCCATAAGACATAGAGAAAATAGGTGGTTAACTGTGTTAATTCAGCCTTTGGGTAATTTTTCAGGTTTAAGACCTGGTCAGTTCTGTCCTATGCTGGTTTCCAACCCTCTACCAATATAAGAAAAACTTTGCATCGTTAGAGATGCACCAGTGTTTATGCAGTTCCTTTATTTTATCATGAAAGAAGAAAAAATAAAATTGTGTTGTATTGGAAATGTGCTGTTAACTTGTGAATGCTTTTGAAATATTGTTATTGGGTCAGTATTGAAAATACTGAAAGGTCATGTATTTGCAGTTCTGTGAACAGATTTTTAGGTTCAGAGTTGGTACTTGGGTTTCATACCATATGTGAAATTAATCTGTTTGAAGAGCTTTGAAGGTTAGAGTGCCAGAGAAATCAGTGTTAAGGGGCCTTTTCATTTTGTGAGATGTTTTTGTAGAGAACTCTAGATTTGTGTGATGTTTAATACTAAATTTCTCTGTGTACACAAAGCATTTACATATGGCATTTATCATTTTGGCAGATATCACAGTTTCAAAAAATACTTCAGCACCACTGCTCTGGTCCCCAGAGGCTGAAAGATCTCATTCCCTCTCACAACATCCTGCATCTAGCTCTAAAAAACCTGCATTCAATTTGTCTGCTTTTGGATCTCCCTCTCCTGTAAGTACTGCACAGTATTAATTTTAGTCAAGTTGAATGTGTAGCCATTTAACTAACCATTTACCATAATACCTTTCTGTAGTCACTTGGAAACACTTCTGTCTTTAAGACAAGACAGCTCGGGGATTCTCCATTTTACCCAGGAAAGACCTCTTATGGTGGTGCAGCTGCAGCAGCAAGACAGACAAAAGTGCAGATTTCTGCTTACCAGGTATGAGAACAGTAGTGCAGTAGGAGGGAAAACGTAACTGAAATACGGATGGGGGAGCTCAGCCAAAAAAGCTCTGAGCTGGGAACTTAACTTGAAAAATGTGGCAACAGTTCCTATCTTGCCCACTCAGCCTACAGTTTTTGTTTCAATTCTTGTGTAACACTTTATGTAGAAATGCTTATCATAAAGCAGAGAATGACAGTAGCATTTTAGCTCCTGGGCAGTTTCTTTTATTAGGGGTTTCCTCTGTTATGTCTTCCAGAAATTTCCATGTTCTGCCATGGTCTGCCTCTGACTGTATTATGGTAAAATAACATGTAAATAATTACAATGATGGCATAACTTCTAAAACTTTGTTAATAGCAGCAAAAGTTACCTCCCTGATACTTGCCTGTAGATCTTAGACAAGCACTCAAACTATGAACACATTGCGCATTTTTAAATATAAGAGTATTCAAAAGGCAAATTTGTTCATCCTTTGCAGTTCTGTTACTGAGAGGGAGGCATGCAGTCCTACATGCTATATCACGATAAACAAAAAGATGCTCTCTATTTTACTGTCATTCAGATGGCTCATGAGAAGAGCTGTTTGTCCCCAAGTGTTCTTTGTGGTCTAAAATCAACCAGCAAACTAAAAATCCTGACTGCTCTCAGTAGCTAGAGTTGACTCTAAAAGCAAGTCAGTAAAATCTGATTTGGTTCTAATTTGTTTAAATGAGAATGCCCTTTGTTAAAAAACTGAAAAGTCAAAAGGAACTTTAAGGAACTGAAGATGAGTTTGCTGGACCTATTTTGGCAGTCTGTTTCTACCATGGAAAAAGGGGACTCATTTCCTGATTCAGGGAAATCTTGAACCTTGTGGGTTTTCCTGACTTGGTGTTGAGTCAAACTTGAGAACATTTAAAATTTCTGTAAGCTAGAAGTCCTCTTTGGTCAGCTATTTTTATTTTTTTACAAAAAATCTGGCTTATGTCGAAAAGAGGAAGCAAATATTAGACTTTTAACGGAGAGACAAGCTTGTTTTGTTGCTGCGTACAGTGAGTCTCACTTGCATGTTCTATGTGTTGTGTGGTCTGCTTCCTGTCTTCACGTAGTTGTGTGGGAAGCATGACATGGTTACATAAGAGGTGTAACATACTTTATTTAAAAAATGGTCACACTGAGGTTTTTTTAAATTATTTTCAGTCATGTGGTACAACATTGACTTTTTCATTGTATTATTTTAGATCAGTGACAGTTCAAATCAGATCTGATCTTTCTAAACAGAGTGAAAAGATCTGCAGTCAGCTGCAGTCTTAGAGGAAGGGGGAAAACGAGAGAAGTTGAAGTTGAACTAGAAATTCATGATGATGGTTGTATACTCTGGCTTAAGATGCCATGCTTATGCCATAATGAAACTCCGAGATCTGTTTTGCTTCTTAAAGTACTTTCTGCAGCACAAGCTTTTGCTTCATTTCTGTTTTCCTCATCACTGCTTCAGAGACCCTATGACCCCAGCATCTCCGTTTTATGACCTTTTACATTTAAGGATTTCTTTTGTTGCTTTATCCCATGTGCAAGATACGCAGGGCCCCACTTAAACTTCTGTAGAGTCAGTGGAGTATATTTTTCTTCTTCATGCCCAGAATGCTCAGTGAGTGTATTTTTTCTCTGTCATTATGAGAGTATTGGTTGTATCACCAGTGTAGCCGTAGGGCATAAAATCCACACGTGTGGAACTCAGAATCCACTATTGTAACATTGGCAATGCTAATTTTTCAGCCACCAATAAAAAGACAAATGAAAGCTAAACAAGCAAACGTGCAGTCCTATGGTGTGACAAGTTCCACAGCACGGCGCATCTTGCAGACATTGGAGAAGATGTCAAGCCCTTTGGCGGTAAGGGGTGCTCCTTTTAACGTTTTACCGTGTGTTTGAAAAACACAGTGAATGTGCCAGTATAGGATGAAGATGTTACTTGATGTCATGTCCATTTTAATTTAGTTACCTGTTTTTTCAACAGGATGCTAAAAGGATTCCATCTTCTGTTTCTAGTCCTCTGTCTTCTGTAAGTTGATCACAAACTCCCTCGTGTTTTTGTTGGATGGAACCCTCTTGTAGGGAAAAAAAAAATCCTCTAATTTTGGCTGTTTTTTCCCCTGTTAGCCTGTGGACAAGAGTGTGCTGAATATGACTAGCTTCCAATCCAGACAAAACCAGGTAAGAACCAGTAACATGTTAAGCTGTGATAGGTAACTTTTTCTGCTTTACAGCTCTTAAAAGAAATGTCACAAACCTCAATGACAGCACACACATGAATTCAGTGTGAGTTACAGCTGCCTTGGCTGTGTGGAAAATTCTAAAAATGTCTTTTCAATCCACACTGGATGAAGGACTGTGAAGATTACTCACTTCTTATCTTTTTGTGGTGTGCTGATAAATCAAGAACAATGTCTCTAGAACACAAAAAGTGGTTTTATCTTGGCCTGCAACTTGGAGTTAAGTTGCATTATAACACTCTTGTTTCAGGAAAGCTTTCTCTTGCAGAAATAACAAGAAATACAAAAATATTGATTGATTGTTCAGATCTTGTGCAGATTTCCATGTTTATTTTAAGCAAAAAATAAATACTTCCATTTTTCATTACTGCTCAAGGCAAGGAGAAAATTGGACAGTCGTTAAATTTTGTTACTTCTGTAAATTTATGCTCCTAAATTTCTATTTGTAAGTAGCACAGAATTGTTTCTGTGGTAGATCATTATTTCCTTGGTTTTGTTCAAAAAATGTTTGTTTAAAAATTATATTTATTAAATTATGATACCACAAAGGGTCACTTTTAGCTCTGGCAACCAAAGGAACAAAAATGGTGTTTCTTTAATGCAGACTTTTAATCTGCTGTTTTAATAAGGAAGTGGACAGAATGTTTTTAAAAGTTTCTATGCCGTTGGCTTGGTTAGAAGTATAATTAATTCTGCAGTCACTTAGGAGTTTTTAAATCTCAGAATTTTTGTACTGTCTTTGGCCACATGATGAATTGAAAGAATGTTGAAAAGTAGAGAATGTGAGTTTTTTACCGCCTCTTAAATATTATCCCAGTAATTGAAAACAAAATTGAAACGGATTCTGCATTAAAATGCAGAACCACACCTGTGATGAGGCATTAAAAAGATCTACCAGATTTGCAGCATAGACCCTGGCATTGGTCAGAAAGTGAGTGTTGCATACAGCTGTCACTGGGTAAAAATAGAGAAATTGTCTAGCTCATAATGCTAGATTTCATAAAATTTGGCAGGGAGAAAGGGTACCCTTGATGAAAAGAGAGGACAGGATTGTCTGTGCCCAGAAGAGGGTTGTGCGTTTTCCTGCTAAAGCAAACAAATGGTTGACAGGACACTTCGACACTCAAGCAGAAGTTTTACAGGTGGTTTTTTTTTTGGTTGTTTTTTTGGTTTTTTTGTGGTATTTTTCTTATTTTGAGGATCTACACTAGACAGAATAATTCTTAATGGATTGAACATGTAACTGTGTTACTTTTTTTTCTTGTTGTGCATACCTGTTTCATTAGTTTGATACCCTTTTGCAATAATGTCATCTGCCTGGCACGTGAAGATAAGGTGGCAGATGTAGTTTCCTGGATTTTTGTGTGGCTTTTGGTACTGTCTCTCTTGCATCCTTCTGGGCAAGTTTTCCAGCTCTAGGACGAGCTGGTTGAACAGCAGGATGCAAAAGGTTGCGGTGAATTTTGCTACATCTGGCTGGTGAGCAGTCACCAGGGGTGTTCCTCAGGATCAGTTCTAGGGCCAGTGCTGTTCAAATACCTCTCAGTGATCTGGAGGAATTGAATGCCCCCTTAGCAGGCTTGCTGATGGTATGAAACAGGGAGGTGCTGCTGACTCTCCTGGGGGACAAGAGTCTTTGCTGAGAGGTAGAGTGGAGCATTGGGCAGTCATCAGTGGGATGAAATGTAACAAATCCAAATGCCAGATCATCATCATTGAGACCTTGGGACTGAGTGCACCCTCAGCAGGTTTGCAGGTGACACCAAACTGAGCGGTGCAGTTGACACATCGGAGGGATGCCATCCCGAAGGACCAGGACAAGCTCTAGAAGAATTGGGCCCATGTGAAGGTCATGTGGTTCTGCACCTGGGTTGGGGCACAACCCTCTGTTGATACTAATTTAAATAGTAGGTACATCCTAAGTCTCACTTTTCTTATCACCAAGGCTACAGATTATTTGATATATCATGGAGCCTTTTTGGGTCTTCCTTCTTTCTCTATTCAGTTTTGCAGAATGTATACGTCTTTCTGTTTAGTAATTAGCCTTTGTGTGTAAAAAAGCTTTGGCAAGAAAAATCAGACCAGTACTTTTAAGAGCATCAAATGCAAATCTAAAACATTGGAGCATGCATTAATGAGACTTCTTTAAAAATATTTCATAATTTATTTTTTTAAGTGTAACTTCAAAGGAAGAAAATGTAGGAAAAGGAGAAACCCAGAACCTGGTTTAGCTTTGCTTAAAAGTTTCAATACTAAATTAATGGATTTAGTTAGTGAAAAAAATCACAGGGCAGAGGAGTGGAAAGGATGGGAGCATATTATTGTAACATGAGTTATTTTGCTTTTAGGAATATAGTTTATTTTGTCTGTGAAGTAACTGCCAAAGTTTGACACAGGATTCAGTCAGACTTTGACTATTCCTGTAGCTTTTTGGATTTTATAACTGGTTTTCTGATGATTTCCTTCTGCAAGCTAAATATTTTCAACACTTCCACAGTTTTCACTGGGTGCTGAGACTGGTGGGAGGTTTGCAGTTCTGTAACTTTTATCATCAGTCAATGCTGTGGTAAGTCAGGTGGGTGCAAGGATAAATTGATTGCTGCTTCCCTTTCAAAGGTGGATTCGCAACATCCTCCTGTCCAGAAACTTGTGACACCAAAGCCAATCTCCCTGACAGGGAGTCGGATCACGTATTTTAAACCATCTCTGAAATCAGCTACTAATTCCAGAAAAATTCACCAAAGGGTAGATACAGACCATCAAGTAAGCAAATTTTCATGTCCTAATTTGCCTGCTTCTTGCAAAATTGGAATGTGTCTAACCAGTCTACTAAGGTGCTCTTTTTTGCCAGAGCACCAATAGTATTCTTGAGGTAAACGTTAAGAAAAGACAGAGGGAAGCATTGTGAAAGAGATATTGAGAGGTTTTATGAATGTAATTGTATCTTTGGCATACTAAGAGGCTGGTGCTTATTTTCGGAATGTGGTGGTGTGCTGTTGGGCCAGGGTTTTTGCAGTGAAAGAATATTAAAATACAGAAACACAGATTTCCTTTACATATGCTGCTGTTCAGAAAGCTGATGGAAGGTGCTGATGTTGTGTATAAAATGTTTCAGGTGAACTGTGGGCTCCAAGTGAGACTTCTAGCAATTACCAATTCAGATTGCTTTTTAAATTGCCTATTCTGATCACTTTGGTATTGATGGAGTCCTTGATAAACTTTCCTTAAAACAATACTGGAATCTCTTTCAGAAAAAAAAATCATCCATGGTTTTGGTATCATTCTGAATGTAAAAATGACCAGGTATTAAATATATGGGCTGGAGATGAGGTGGATAATCAGGGTAGTTAGGGAACAAGCTTAAGCACATGAGGTCCATTTAGTGAAATAAATAAAATAACCAAAACAGTACAAAATGTGTGTTTTGGTTGTCTTCTCTTTGTGTTTTGTTTATAAATATATTCAGATAAATCTTGAAATAAATAAAACTTATTTTGCAGGACATGATGGAGGAGAGTTTTCCTGCAGAAAAGCCTGTAAAATCATCTGAAAGGTATGACAAATATATTAATTTAAAACACTTGAAAGAAGAAAGCCCCCCTGCTTTGTCAGTACAGTCTGCACGCTTGCCTTCTTTTGGAGGAGCAGGAATCATTCTCAGTAAAAGGGAATTGAAAAAGTGAAAAAATTGTATTATGAGAGAGTTTAACTACTTGTGCAATTTGGTGTTCATTAGGGGAGCAGTTGTTAGTGTAAGGTAATTAAATAATTACTTGGAGTCTGAAGGCTTTGTCACTCAGGAATTTCTTTCTGAAAATTTTTTTATAATCTGAAATATCTTACAGTTCAGGAGTAAATTAAATTTTTAGGGTTTTTTATGGTGGTGGTTTTGGTTGTTTGGGGTTTTGGCTGTTTTTGTTATTTATTTGTTTATTTATTTTGTTGTTATTTATTTATACAAGAAGCTAGAGGAAGATTGTTTTTTAATATTCCTTACATGACAAAGGCACTTGTCTGCTCTGTGAGTTTTCATGAAAAACAGAAGCTCTTTAGAGTCATCTGAAGATAAATGCCAGCTTGTCTCTGGAGAAAAAAAAACCAGGGAGAGTTAATAATTGTATTTCTTATTGAGGAGATTGTCTTGCATTATGCTGCTTGCTCAGCATAGAATAGCATGAGATATTATTGATGATTCTTCCTTCTGGGGAACTAATCTTTTGGGTGAATTAAGGCACTGTGCGCTCAGAAGATATCCCTTTTTTTTGAGGATTTCAACCTTTCAAATAACATTATTAGGGAATCTGTTAATGTGCTGGCTCTGTGTTCATCTTCCAAGCAATTCTTACATTGCCTTGGGCATTCTTTGGCTTGCAAAAAACCCCAAAGCCAATCCTTTGTTTTACAGTCTAGGAGTTTGACTTTACAGGAACCATCTTTGGTTTTGGCAGAGGTGCTAGCAGGTGTTAGGTTTTAATTCTGGGTATTCAAACTGTTCTGGAGCAGTTCCTTTCTCCATGTAGAAGGGAGATCCAGGAAACTGATACTGCTTTTCATTTGTTTCACAAGTTTTACTGCTGTGTTTCTACTTTTGACTTAAGACTAGATGGTCCTTTCATTTTAACTCTTTTGTAAAGCCAGTCTCTATTGATTGTCGTATTATGGAGTAGGAATACAAACTAATAAGGGCTAGAGTCTCTTCATGCAACTAACCTGCAGTACTTTGGTACATCTCTGTTCAGCCTAACAAAGGCTGTTTAGCTTTTAAATCAGTGTCAGAGTTGTAGATTGGACTGACTTGCTTGAAGACAGAACTGTCTTTGCCCCTTAGAAGCTGACAAGTGTTAACAGAAAAGAGGAATATGGACTATCATAGACATGCTATAATTGTCTGAATAAAGATTTATTTTGACATGAGATTTTATTTCATAATTCAAATTGATTGTCACTTTGGATTAGGGAAAAGTTTGAGCATATGGCCTTAAGGATCTGGTTTCCTCTCAGTGGTTGCAGTGCTGAGCAGATGTTTGCAACTATCTGAGAGATTTAGACAAATTCTTTTCCTCAGTTCTCTAGACACTTGACCTGGTATCTTCCAGTGTCATCCAATGTACTTTTGTAATGACTGACTGATTGGCTGCAGGATAAGCTATGGTAATTTTTTTCAGGGATACTTCATCATAATGCCATGCTGCTTTTTATTGATATTATTCCTTAGTTCACTTCTGTTTTGGGATGTGGCTTTGGTTTAGTTTGGTTTGTTGTTGTTTGGGGGGGAGGTGCACATTTGTTTGTTTTGAGGTTTTTTTTTTTTTTTTTTTTTTTTTTTTTTTTTTTTTTTGTTTCCCCTTCCCACTTGGATTAGGGAGTCTTTCTGGTTTAGATCTAGGCTTTTGTAATGAACAGAGAAATGCCTTTGTATGCCTTACAAAGGGATCTGTATTCATTTCTAAATAGACTTCTGGAATGTTGGCACACCCAAACACCTCTGTTGCTTCTGCTGATGGCCTCAGGAAAGCCAGAGCTGCTTATGAAGCTTCTGTCATATTTCCTTGCCATACAAGTTTAAGGTTCTCAATTCCATAAGAGCTGTTGGCAGCATTTCCTGTGAGCACACACATGCCCGCCCCCTACCCGTATATTTTTAGTTATTCTTTTATGTCCCTTCAGAGATACATGCTCATCACAGAATCAGAGAACTGGCAGTCAAAATTTCCACTGTCTGGACTATTAAAAGCAAACATTAGAAAATAACAATCTAAATCAGTTCTTCTATTTCAGGTCTTCTGGCTTAGTCATCATTCATTTATGGATGTTGTGACTGTTTTTTATGTATGTTATTCTCACTGCTGCTCTTACTCATCTTTTGCTGTTTGGAACACCAGCTATTTACCAGCATTTAGGAACTTGTGGGATGGTTTTTTCTGATTCTAATTACCACATGACAGTTCTAGGATTAATAGTGGCTATAATATCTTGAAACAATTACTTGATAAATTTTGGGGGTTTTCTCCTTTTTTTCTTTCTTTTTAATCCCCTTCCTCAACCTATGTATTTTTATTCCGTGCCAGCAATTTGAGCTACCCCAAACTCAACACTCCTGCATCCAACGGTCTGTCTTCAGGAGGAAGGATGGATAGTGCCTGTGGCAAGATGAGAAGGGAAAGGGAGCGATACTGTGCATCAAGACCTGGACAAAAACAACAACTGGTAAGGGTGTCTCAGGTTAATTGATCTCACTGTGATTACTGAGATAAGTAGCTTCATTGCCTCATAGTAATTTACAATAATGCCATTTCAGTTTTGTGGGTATTTGGCTGTAGGTTCAGAGCAGGCTCCAGTTTAGTTATCTGTATAAGTGCCTCAACTTTGGTTTTATATTTTTTAAATCTTCCATTGTATTATCTTGGATATTCTTCATGCTATAAAGTTTCTTATTAGCTGTTGAATGAATAAATTTGGTAGAGATTTGTGGAGTGTTTAGAAAGGAATGAAGTGCCAAGTATTTAAAAAAAAAGATTTTTTATTTTGTTGGGTTTTTTAATATGTAAGTCATGTAGAAAGGTATGAGCCAAGAGCCTGAAGCAGAAGACAGTGTTTTGCATGTTTGCTAATGATCATTCACAATTTTTGGCACTTGCTCAAACTCATTGTGAAGGATTTTTTCCCCTTGTTTTAATGGGGAAACTCCATTTAATGCAATGATAGTCATTATTATCCCAAGGACTATTTTTCTGCCTGAGTGTTACATAAGTGGCCTACTACTAGATCTTAAATCTAAAGAGGTTAACTTGGTCTTCTGGCTGATGCACAATGAAGAAGTAGTAAATGCTGGAGAATGTAACAGAAATGGTCTCAATATCAAGGTGTGATAGACTCTTCAGATCAGATCTCTGAAATATATAATCTGTGGGGTGCATTAAATGTCTGTAGAAGCAATGTGCATCTCTGCTTAGTCACTTCTGAATAGACATTGGTACTACTGTCCAAATCCTGAAGAGATTGGCTGTTCCCATTTAACTCTAACCAATCTAATCTTGGTAATCAAAGGGTTTAAAAGACAAGGGTAAGAACAGAAGTTTTTAAGGTGCGCTGATTTCTGAATTTTAAATTTGCATCCTGATACATAATACTGACTAGATTTACCAGAGTATGATATCCTGTATGTTGCTCATCACGGTTTCATTTTTGACTTTCTGTGCTTTGGTTTGGTTTGGGGGTTTTGGTACTCAAAGGAACACACATCCTTCTTAAAATATGATGTTTTTCCAAGTTCAAGTGACTTCAGAGACTTCGTCAGCTGTCCTACCTAATTTTGCAAGAGGAACACTTTCTTACTTGCCATGGAGTTGTGCTCTTAATTAAAGAGATAAGGGAATAATAGAATCCTAGAATGGTTATGTTTTTCTAGATCTGTATTAACTAAAGGACAAAACCAAAAATAAATCTTACCTGCACCCCTCTCTCTTCTGCTCAGGTAACAGTTTTGAGCTTAGTTTCAGTACTCTTACTGTACAGGTGGTGGATGTAGTATTGCATAGAAACTTGCCTGCCATAAATAAAAATGATGTGGCAGACTCATGTGGGAGGTTAGGATTCCTTTGGAAAACCTGCTTTGTCTATAGATCTCCCTGCTACATTTAACTTTGTTAAGAAACTAATGGGGGGACAGGGTAGGATGGTAGTAGGTCTTGTGAAAAAGAAAAATAAAATTTATAACTTTTAAAAGAAAGATTGAAATCGAAAACTTTTCTAAAGAAAGTGAAAAATTAGATTTTGCAGCTTCTTTAAAGAAAAAGTTAACAAAAATTAAAATTTGCACCTAGGAGATGGAGCAAGAAGAACTACCTGAAGTACCCCTGCCCATCAGTACTGCATCGCTGCCGACGTTCAACTTCAGTTTCCCTGCCAGTAGTGCTGTCTCCTCATCACCCAGCATTATTTCAAAAGCAGTGATGAACAAGGTAAATCTTTGCTGTATACTGTGAATACTTTTTCAGGGTGGGTATACATCCACCTTGCTGAATGTTAACTTTTTCTGTGGTGCTCATGAAACTAACCAACCTGAGTTTATAATCTGTTGGATTAAACAGGGTTTTATTCAGATTGGGGGTGGGGAGGATGACATATTTTGATACGGCTTCTTCTATCTTATACACTCACTGGCAAGCTTTCTCTTATAACTCTTAGCTGTGGATCAGAAATATCAAACATCAGATTTCCCAACTTCACTGCAGAATATCTGTTAGAGAGTGAAATCAGGTAGCTGCTGTTGTTTCACTGGGACATTTCTCTCTTAGATACAAACTTTAATTCTTTTGAAAATACAGGTACAACCAGCAAGTAATGTTGGCAGTCCTACATTTGTATTTTCATCTCCAATTGTGAAATCTACTGAGGTGGAAGTGCTACCTCCCTCGTCTGTAAGTAAATAAATCACAACATTTTCTCAAGGTTTTAGTAGAATACTGTGGAACAATAAAGCAGAATTGGCCCTAGTAAGGGGACAAACAAATGTATAGATTTCTGATTTGTTATTTTTTACCCAGCACCCACCAAAAGTTTGAAGACTGGATTTCAGATTATTATTTGTATGTGAAACTTGATTAAACTTAAAATCTAAAAAAAACCTCTCTTTTTTTATAGCAAATCAAGTTTACATTTAGTGTTCCTGTCGTAAAGTCGTCAGAGCTTTCCAGATCCACTGATACACCAGTGACATCCATCCTTAGTCCAGGTAACAAAAATTTTAGCATTTCAAACAGACTGCTAATTCTTTTTTCTTTTTTGTATGTTAAATAGTTAAGCTGTCATTTCTAAGCTTGTTACAAATTCCAGGCAAAGTGTGTTTTCAGTGAGAGGTCTGCTTTTAATCAGATTATAACTATAAACTCTTGTAAATAAGGTTAAATTTTGTAGATTCTTATTTAAGAAGAATGAAACATGGAAATTCTTTTTTCTAGCAGATGTGAATGTATTCTAAGTGGATTTCTTTGTAAAAAGTGGGTTTTGTTTTATTTTTAAAGGTAGTGCCACTGTAAACAGCACCAGCAATAAGAAGGAAGAAGAAGAAGAATATGATGGGTTCTGCAAACCTGCTAAGTTCTTAAAGCAAGGAAGTGTGTTAGACATTCTAAAAAGCCCTGGTGAGATAATGAACTCTTTTAAAAAATATTTTCCAGAGAATACACTTGCATATAGCTGCATTGATTTTTAAAAAGCTCAGCACAACAACAACAACCAAAAAAACCCCCAGACAATTTGCCACAGTTAAGGCAGTGTCAGCAGTAAAGACAGACTTAAATGCTACATCTGTTATGCTTCATGCCCCTTTCTGTTACAAGGGGCTTTCATTGCTGACGGGAAACCGAGCTCCTAACCGGGTGTGTTGCTTCTCTATTACATATTAGGTTTTAATTCAAACTTAAGTATAAGAAGAATTAGTCAAAGAATCAGTGTTTTGTTTAAATAAATAAAATGTATGTAAATGGATATTCCTCTCTTACCTTCACTGTCTCCAGAAATTAAGAATGGTAAAGATAATTTCATTCCTAAAGGTGTTTCAGAAGTTGCATATCTTTCTACCTAAAATGTTGACAGTTATTATGGGTTCAGATGTAAAATTTAAGTAGCAGTGGGCTGTCTCACTTCAAAAAAAAAAAAAAGGTTTCCAAGTCATTGTGATTGTTTTCAACTGTTGAGTAAAAAGTGTAGATGAGTAAAGTGTGTGTAGATGATGTTTTTTGTTTTAGGAAAAAGGACTTAATTGACCTTGATCTTTCCCATAAGCTTTGAGATCCAGCAGGACTTCTTATTACTAAATCTATGTACAACTTAAGGCAGTGCCTATTTTTATATTGCAAAGAGCTAAGTGAGAGAAAATACACTGTGTGTTTTATTTAAGGAGAGACCTGTGGGTGAAGGGGCTTTAGTTTTCTTCAGCAGTTTAACAGAATCAGGTTCTAAATCCACACTGTTCAAAGATTCCAATTCTAATATGAAGAAACAATCCCAATGCAACAATAATATAACAATAAAAAGAGAAACTCTTTATTTTAGCTTTACAGTTAAACTGTGCTGATATTTAAGATGTGTTGCTATAGCATTTTCGTTTAGTGTTTCCGTATTGGCGATTCTTGTTTTCTGAAAAGTTTGCACCTTTAAATAAAGAGTTAGCCTGTGCCCAGCGCATTTTGAACCAAGTTTATAGAAAAAAAAAATTGTGTGTCTTTCTTAATTTTTATTGCTTAATTATTACTCAGTATTTGTAGGGTAATACTGTGTGGATTGCTGCTCCAAGTACCAACTGCTGTACAGCTACTAAGTAAATATGAGTCATCTACTATGGCATAAATAGCTTTAGAAATTTTATTTGACTGGACATGGTGTCTTAAAATGAAATTGGATTGTTTCCAGTCGGTGACGGATCATCAGCTTTCAGTAGTGTTTGTTTATCCTTGTATCTACCAGTCTAGTGGCAGATAGAAATGAGGTGTGTATTTAAAACTTTCTTGGAAGTGAAGAGTTAAATCAAGCTTTAAATAAGCGTTCTGTTGTGTCCCAGCTCAGCATATGAAATTTCATCCCTTTAGATAAGTTTTCCATGGACTTCCTCTTGCAGTTAGTTGGAATGTATAGTTGTAACCATTGGCACTAGGTTTAGATTTAGTTGTAACCATTAGCACTAGGTTTAGATTTGTGCTGTCTGCTGTTATAAGTAACTTCCATGTAGCCAGGGTAGAGCTTCATTAGTAAGAGCTCTCCTTTTTCTTTTTTTTAAACTAGGCTTTATGTCTGGGAAATCACCTTCCTGTTCATCGGCACAGCCTGTGACGAGCACAGTGGTCTATACCAGGCCTGCAATAAGTAGTTTTTCTGCAGCTAAAGACACCTCTAAACAAGCATCCTCGTTTTGGCAGTCTGACACACATGACCAGTGTCTGCCGAACAAAACCACAGATGGCAAATGTGTGACATGTGAAGCTGCTAAAGTGTCCACTGCTGAGAGTACGAAGCAGACGGTCAGTGTGAGTCCATGTGTCTCCTCCAAGACAGCAGTCCCCACAGTGGGGACACTGGGCTTTGAAGACAAATTTAAACAGGCACCCAACATGTGGGATTGTGATACCTGTCTGGTCCAGAACAAACCTGAAGCTACAAAATGTATAGCATGTGAGACACCAAAGCCTGGGACAGGAGTGATGCCTGCTCTGACAATGCCAATGGTCACAGACAACTCAGTGACAGTGACATCCACCTCCAGCAGCACTGGCACAACAGTCACTCTGGGGTTTGGAGACAAATTTAAACAGCCAAAAGGCTCTTGGAACTGTTCAGTGTGCCTTCTACAAAATAAGGCAGAAGACAGCAAATGTGTAGCTTGTCAGTCTGAGAAACCAGGTTTGTTCTTTTTTCTCTGTTGTTTCAGTCTTAGTCTATGTGTATTTTTAAAAGAATAAAATATGTTGCATATAAAAAATACTTTGAGCAGCATGGCTGTATGCCAGACAGGATGGATTAGTGGCTCTCTGCAGGAGTGATTGCAGGCACTTTGGAGGTCTCAGCCCAGATTCCAGCCTGTCACATGAGTTGAACTGATTGTGAAATGTGTTAGTGCAGAGCTGAACTGAAGCAAATATACCCTGCTCTACTGAAGCAAATATACCCTGCTAGTGAGGAAAGATGACTAAAATGGATGCTTTGATTAGCTTAAAACCATTTGACTCCTTTTCACTGGGGAAAAATGTGAACTCCTTGAAAGGAGCTAAAAACTACTGGATTTGTTGGGGTTTTGTTTTCCTCTTTCAAAAAATAGGTAGAAGCAGTATTTGCACAACACGGCTTAAAATGTCTCCAGTCAGCATTTGTGTGGAATTGAGCAGAGGTATGAAGCCAGATTCCAAATCAGTGTAGTCTTTATCTAGTTGTCTTGTGCTAAACCAGAACCATATGTTCAAATTTGCACAGTTACATTATGTTTGTCAAGGGGATGAGTGAAGCCGGTAAAATGGGAGGACATAAATTTGCTGGATGTGCTGTGGAAAAGAAGAGCCATTCCTGTCTAGGAAACGTCACTGCTTTGAGCTTGAGAAATTACCTTGTGTCTCTCCCTTGAATTCCACCCTCAGTGGTTCATTGTAGGTGAAGAGTACAATTATGTGATGCTTTTGTGCCTTTGGGATGTCTGCTTCACTCCTGACACTTGTGGAGCTGAAGTTTGCTCTTGGGGTGCAGCATCAAGTGTTATCTTTTCCTTTACAGGGGAGAAAAGTCAGAGGGCAGGTGTTGGATTTCACACCTCAGCAGCAGTAGGTTTCTGCTGCTGTTGAAGGCAGTGTAGCTTGTGTGGTGAACACAGAGTTGTGGGTTTGGAAGCTTTCAGTTCCTCTTTTAGTTTTGTTACTATATAGTTTGGATGTGTCCTGTCCTTGTGACTTGCTGATGAATCATTGTAGTAAATTCTCACCCTTGCATCATTTGACAGTGATCATTAACTCGAGTGATGGTAAGTTTGACTACTGGTAACTGGTGTCACCAGGAATTCTTTTAGTAGTTCTAGTTCAATACAGCACCTGTAATTTACATCTGAAATTGGCTGTGTTCCTGCATTTTATGAACTGCAGTTGCTGTTTAAATGTCACTGGTTCAATTTGTTCTTGAATTCATGTATAGATTATAAAGAAGAATCCAGGTGTTTCTATTGTTTACATTCTCAGATTGTGTTTGACTCAAATCAACTTGTAGCTTGAGGTTTTTTTACTGTTACACTTGTGTGCTTTGCAATTTAGTGAGCATTTCTTAAAAGATTGTGTATGATTTAAGCAGGATGATTAACTGTTTTTCTTCTTTTTCAGGGAGTTCAGTGCCTGTGACCAGTAGCAGCGTTTCTGCTTCTTCTGGAGGTTTTCTGGATTTAGACAAATTCAAGATGCCTGAAGGAAGTTGGGAATGTGAGGTCTGCTTGGTCCAAAACAAAGCAGAAGCCACAAAATGCATAGCCTGTGAAAGTGCGAAGCCAGGCACCAAAGCAGAGCTCAAAGGTAATACTTACTGAGAAGAACAAGGATGTGCATTCTGCAACCTTTTTCTTTCTTTCTTTTTTTTTTTTTAAGTATAGTGATTTTTCCTTTGAGTATGGCAAAACTGTCCATTTGTTGTTTAGCAATATTGCTTAAATAAGATGGTGTGCATGTTTCCACACCCATTTTCCAGATAATGATTGGGTTTTTTAGAGGAAAGCTTGTGTCAGTGACACACTTGTTTGTTTCAAGCCCTTATGTGTGTTGTTCATTTGGTGTTTAGACAAAGACCACGGTCTCTCAAAGAGCTCAGCTGTGTGCCTTTCCAAGCCAGTTGCTGCGCAGAAGAGCACCATGACAAAAAGATACAGAGAGGAAGTGTAGAGAGGAAGTGTGGAGTTTCCTTACTGGTCTGCGTCTGTGTGGGGTGTTTTGTTGAACAGTTTTGACTCTGGGAAGGCTCAAGACTAGAATCCCATCCATGTAGCTAAAGCCTGCATGTATTACATCATATATTGCAAATTTTACACTGTTGCTTATTTCTGCAGGTTTTGGTACTGCTACTGTGTCTACAAATGCTGCAATGCCATCATTTACATTCGGTGTCCCATCATCGTCCTCTGAATCCTCTCAAACATTAAGTAGCACAGGAAATTTTAAATTTGGAGAACAAAGTAGCTTTAAGTTCGGCATTGCATCCGAATCTGCATCATCCAACACTGTGACTGGAGGATTTAAATTTCCTACTGGTTCAGGAAACTTCAAATTTGGAGTTTCTTCCTCAGACTCTAAATCAGAAGACAGCAAAAAAGAAAGTAAAAGTAACAGTTTTACCTTTGGAGTTCCATCTACAAGCAGTCAGACTCCTTCAACATTTCAGTTTGGAACGACGAGTCTGGGACAGCAGGAAAAGAAAGAGGAACCAGTTTTGGGAGGTTTTGGTTTTGCTACAAGTTCTACTTCTTCCATAGCTACTAATGAGAATAAAACTGGAGTCGGTGGCTTCACTTTTGGAACTGTGGCAGAAAAGGATGCAGCGTCACCTGCTTTGCCATTTAAGAAGTCAGATGAGAAAAAGGATGAAACTGCTTCAATGAAGGGAGGCTTTTCTTTTGGCAGTGTGGAGTCTGCACCTGCCTCACAGTTTGTTTTGGGAAGGGCAGAAGAGAAGCAGGACTCTGTCACTTCTGCTGGTCCATTAGCATTTGGAAAGAAAACTGACAATGAAGAGTTAAAGGCACAGCCTATCTTTTCATCTGGGACAGCTGAGAATACCAAAGAGGAGAACACGGCAAAACCTGTATTCAATTTTAGTTTTGGTAAACCATCAGAAAAGGAAAGTGAGCAGGCAAAGGCACCTTTTGCCTTTGGGGCACCAGCCAGTACTTCCGGTAAACAGAACATCTTTTGCCTTCACTTCTCTGCTCTATCAAATAATCCCTCTGAGGCTGTACTGGACAACATCTGTGGGATTGATATACTACCTGCAGCCTGTCTTTAGTTCTAGTTGTTGATGTGTAGGCAATATGTAGCAATTTCTTTGTAGATTTCAGTGAGTTTTAATACTATGTTGAGACAAAAAAAAATTGCCACACCTTAAGGAACCTGTATCACTGCTTATTTAAGCACAGAAGTTGTACTGTCTCAATAGTAGCAGCTTAGTTGGTGATAAAATCTGTAATATGGTGCAGTATAGAGGCCTCATACTAGTGTTGTTTTTTAGAGTGAAAGGGAAGAAGAGAGGGAATATCTTCTTTCTGTCTACTTGCAGCTGTGCTGCAGTTTCTCTACTGCTATAAAGGTGCAAAAATCGCTTCATAGATAATCACACAGTTTTGTATCCTTTAATTTGTTGAAAGTTTGCAGTGGAGGATTAAAGTTTTTCAGTGATGGTTGCTGTGTGAAAAGTTCTCTGTTGTTAAACGCCATTTGTGTGACTTAGTGGTAACTGTGTTTCTTCCTTTCAGATCAAGGAGCATCCTTCAGCTTCTTGAGCTCCAGTTCCTCCAGCACAGTGGTACCCACCACTTCAGCCAACAGCAGCAGCGTGTTTGGCAGCACCCTCTCTTCCTCAAACCCTCAGCCAGTTCCCACTCCCTTTGTGTTTGGACAACCCAGCAACACTGTGACCAGCTCTGTTTTTGGCAATCCTGCAGAATCTGCAACATCTCAGTCATTTGGCTTCTCTCAAGAAAACAAACCAGCAACCACATCTTCCAGCACTGGCTCGACTCTCACTCCGTTTCTCTTTCGTTCAGGAGAGAGCAGTACCAATGCAGCAAATTCAGGATTTACTTTTGGAGCCACAACTACATCAAATTCAACAGGTACGTTTTAAATAGCTGCTCTTCTCATTTTCTCATTTTTGCCATTATGTAGTAGACTAAGGAGATGCTGTTCCATTAATATTTTACTTTGGAAAATGTGCAGGCTCAATGCATAGAAGTAGAGAAAAATACTGAGGATTTATATTCAGCAATGTTAATTTTCCTTCAGTGTGGGAAATACAGTTTAGGAATGAATTGGCACCACAGTAGTTTTATTGTAAAGGACAAACCTTTACTGGATTTCAGTTTGTACAGGAGCTTTTCACCATGGGAATGATAATTTCTTTCTTGAGTCACTGTTAGTCCGGTGTTTACAGTTAGAAGTCAATGAATTACAACTTTCCTGCTTTTGCGCTTCTATACCTAAAACTCCGAATTCCTGGAAATGTCAAGCTTTGCCAAGTCCTTCCCTCACAAGTATCTATAAATGGAGTACCTCAATATGCAATTAATTAATGCTGCTTAAGGGTTGGTTTTTACTAAGGGCCATGGCCAGTGCATGTTAATTTTCTAGCAATTAAGAGAAGACAGCAGTAAGAAATACAGAGTTTCTTCATGTTTTATATTTGTTACTCCACTGCCTGAATTGCATGAACTAAATACACCAAATTATCTGTATTCCTATGAGCCACGCAGGATGTTGGAAATAAGATTGAATCTGTCAGGAAAATACTTAATCTAGTTTGATGCTGATGGCTTAACTTTGTCAGTCACAAAAGTTTAATTTGCACACTTTTTTGTGGATCAGAAACAGAGAAAACAGTCCTAAATTACAACAACCAGCAGATCAATTTGAACTGCTTACATTCAGTGTAATTTTGTTAGTAAGTGACACCTTATTTCAAACATCTTCACAAATTCAGAAATCTGCGTTTTACCATGTATCTCATCTTGGAAAGAAAGTCAGCTGTTCCAAGTTATGGCACAATTAGAGGGTATTTCCTGTTGCATGAGCATTAGTAATGCTGTTTAAAATGCCCCTTTGGCATAGCAGGTCTGCCATGTACTTTCAGAGTCACTGTTCAGGTGCATTTCTTTATTTCTGCTGGCCATGTAGCTCAACTGCTGGGCTGCTTCTCTCTTGATGATAGGTAGAGAATTACACTGCTAAACCAAGATTTTGAGATTTCTGCAAGGTTGATTTGGCCTCCAGAAGTTGATAAACACTTAAACAGGAGAGAGGTGAAGCTGCTGAAAGAAAAAGATACATGTTCTCCTAGTCCTAATAAATCAGGAGCTGTATTTTGCAGGTTGGAAAAATCCAGTTTGAATGAATATTCCATGCGTATTAGTAAATGCAGATTAAAACACACAGTTTGTAGGAATCTATCTGCGCAACATGAAAAGGCAGCCAGCGTGTTTGAGATTTAATTTTGTCTGACTCTCATAAACACCATATTTCTCATGTTACTTAAAAGAAAAGATGCAATTCCTGTTGTAGCTGAGGTAGTGTCTGATATACTCACACGATTAGTTTGAAATTAGGATGAGTATTCAGCCAGCAGACCTGAGGCTTGAGAACCTTTTGTTTCTGGATTCATTCTGGAGGGTGGGAGGGAAGGGGCCCATTCTGACATCCCTCTCTGTCCCCAAGGGTCATCGTCTTCGTTTCTGTTTGGCTCTGGGCCTGCAGCGCCTGCTGCTGGCCCGGCCTTTGGCGCCGCTCAGTTACCAGCATTCGGGCCAAGCCCAGGCTCCGGGCAGCAAAGCGCTCCAAGTTTTGGGTCGCTGTCCACACCGTTGTTTTCTGCTGGCTCTCAGCCCGCTCCCTCTGCCTTCGGCTCGGTGACAAGCAGCACTCAGCCCTCCGTGTTCGGACAGCAGGCAGCCCAGCAGCCAGCCTTTGGCTCCGGTACCCCCAGTGCTGGTGAGTGCTCACCATCCTCTCCCGTTTAGGAATATATATATTTTATTTTATTTTTCATGAATTATATGGAGAAAGATGACTTCAGCCTTGTGTGTGTATTTAAATATAGCAATTGCCGTCCATAAAAATAATGGGTATAGGGTTGTCATTTATATCCCAGTCCTGACTGTGGAGACACAATGTGCCATGGGTATCCAGCTTCACAGTAAGCCTTTTCTGCAAGAGACTTAGCAGACATGGAGGTTGCAACTCTACAACTAAATTTTGAGCTTTATTTTCTTTAGAAACCTAATGATTAAAAGGAACTGTTGAAAATCACAGAGTAATCATTGGTAAGATTGTGTAAAACAAAAGAGCAGACACAGTGCAAAATGGTTATTTTTTTATTGGAGAATTGAATCAGTCATTTTATTGCATAAAATACAGTCAGAATTCTTTGGGGTTTTTTTTAAGCATTTATGGGTTAAGACTATATTAAGATCTTTTTACTAATGAAGTATAAAATGCCATGGGAAAGGGGCAGAGAATGAACCTTGTAACTTAAGAAAGACCTGTTCCATACTAGTAATAATGAAAAAACAAAACCAGTGCCAGAATGTCTATTTGATATCACATCAAATACTGAAAGGGAAAAGCCTCCTTTTTTCCTCTCAGAAGTTTTGCAAAATAACCTCCATTAAAAGTAGCTGACATTTTTGTACTGATCAGTAGATTAGTACAAGCAGATTAGTGCACAACACATTACTCAGTTGATCTTTCATTAATCAGATAGCATTTTAAAGGTAAAGTTCTCTCTGAATTTTCTGTATTACTTCTTAGTTTACTCTGATAATTGGAATGTTTGGAGTTTTTTCAGATCAAGGTACTCCTGGCACATTAAAGGAAAGGAAGTCCCCAGATCCATTGCATGAACACAGGAAAGTTTACCTGAATATAAATTTACAATTTAAGACTTGATTAATAAACTTCAGTATGCACAGGTATAAATCTAATAGTGGCATGGAAGCTAGCAAACAAGTAATTATCAGTGTGCCAGCAGTATTTACTTTAAAAATTCCTCAGTCTGTGTGAATGGATGGATGGGCAGAGTCCAATGCGAGGAAGTTTAATAAGTTCAAGTGCTGAGTCCTGCATTTTGGCCACAATAACCCCCTGCAGTGTCATAGGCTAGGGATGGTGTGGCTGGACAGTGCCCAGGCAGAAAGGGACCTGGGGGTGCTGGTGACAGCCGGCTGAACATGAGCCAGCAGTGTGCCCTGGGGGCCAAGGGCATCCTGGCCTGTATCAGGAATAGTGTGGCCAGCAGGAGCAGGGAGGTCATTCTTGCCCTGTACTTGGCACTGGTGAGGCCACACCTTGAGTGCTGTGTCCAGTTCTGGCCCCTCAGTTTGGGAAGGACATTGAGACACTGGAGCACGTCCAGAGGAGGGCAGCGAGGCTGGTGAGGGGCTTGGAACACAGACCCTGTGAGGAACGACTGAGGGAGCTGGGGGTGTTTAGCCTGCAGAAAAGGAGACTCAGGGGTGACCTTGTCACTCTCTACAACTCCCTGAAAGGTGGCTGTAGCCAGGTGGGGGTTGGTCTCTTTCTCCAGACAGCAACTGACAGAACCAGAGGACACAGCCTCAAGATGCGTCACAGGAAAATATAGGTTGGATATTAGGAAGAAGCTTTTTACAGAGAGATAAAGACTGGAATGGTCTGCCCACTGGAATGGTGGAGTCACCATCCCTGGATGTGTTTTAAAAAGAGACTGGATGTGGCACTTGGTGCCATGGTTTAGTTGAGGTGTTAGGGCATGGGTTGGACCCAAAGGTCTTGAAGGTCTCTTCAAACCTAGTGATTCTGTGAATTCAATAAACTGTTCCTGTAGTTTATTGGACCCCCCTCCAACTTTGTCATCTTGAGCAACCTGTAAAAAGAATAATCTTTAAAGATAATGGGAGGAACATGAGAATTTTACTGAAAAGCATGAACTCATATTTCAGCTTTCTTACTTCCTTCTGCTTCCACCCCATCTTCCCAGGTTCTGTATTCCAGTTTGGAAGTAATACTACTAATTTCAGCTTTCCAAATAACCCAGGAGTATTTACTTTTGGTGCAAATCCTCCTGCATCAGCAACTCCTGCACCACCTTCTGGCACTTCAGGATTTTCGTTCAACCAGCCTCCAACATTTACAGTGGGGTAAGAGACCATATCAGAATTTCCCTTGAGCTTCGGGTAATATCAGTGGACAGTGTTCAGCCTCTGCTGCTGTTAAATCATGAGGTGTTCAGATGAACCTTGGAGTTTGAAACTAAATTTGGCATCCTTCCTTTTATTAGCCTGACTGGCTAACTAAGCACCGCTATCTGTAAAGGAGCCTAGCTGTCAGGAATGTCACACATCAACACATGTGAGATTCTCTTGTTCTTGAAAGGTAGAACCTGTATCCAGCCATTATGCTGCTGCTTACCTTCTGAATAAGAGAGATTAAATTGGTTTCTGGAACTCTCTTCCTTCTGTTCGTCATTTGCTGCTTGTTGCCACCTGGTAACTAGTGAGACAAGACTATGAAACAGTTGTTCTGGAATATCTGCTCAGTGCTGCTACTGAATTTTCAGCTACACTGTCCTAAACTCTGAACTACTAATTTCTTTTAATAGGACTAATGGGAAAAATGTTTTCTCTGCCTCTGGATCTTCAGTTGCTGGTCGGAAGATAAAGACTGCAATTAGACGTAGAAAGTAAACTCCTGATCGGTAAAGCATCACAAACATTGGAAGCAGCTACTATCCTGAATTGTTCAGCTTCTACCCTGACTGAATTGTTCAGCTATCCTGAAATGTTCAGCTACTACCCTGAATTGTTCAGTTACTGGGATTGTACCTCACGCTGGCTTGTTGGAAGTCAGATCTGCCTAAAGGAATATAAAACTTAGCTTTCCTGTCCTTCCCTCCCCTCTCCCCGTTATTTTTTTGGTAGCAAGTAAAGTTGGCAACAAGGCTGTTCTCAAGCAAAAGTCTCAAGTTACTTCTTTCACTGACTCGGCATGGTCTGGCTGTAGCCCTGAGTAGAGCCTGCACAGTGAATGGCTTGTCGATACCTCTTCATCCGCACCACTACGTGCGCTCATCCGCGTTTACTGACGCCTCGAAATTGTAATTATATCAGCGAGGGATGCTGTATAGAGTAGAGAATGTTGATAACGAATGATTTCTATGCTGAGTTTGTGCTGGTGTATGTGTGAAGTGAGTGAGTTTGGGTGTATTGTGCACTAAAATTTTCTGATAGGGGAAGACTGATTAAAGGATGATCCATGCTAAGGACTTGTTAGATCTGTAGTTCTTCATTTAATAATTATATGCTATTTCTATATTTTCATTCTTACAGCCCTTTATCACCTGTCTCGCCTTGTTATTTTATTATGAGATGTGTAAATACGATTTTGTTTCTCTATGTACTTTTTTGGCATAACAAATCTGTGAAATTGAAATTTTAATTTTGTGTGTTACAGCCATTTTTGTTTAGTATTGTCTCAGATTTTATGTAAATCCCATTATTCAAAGTTGCCTAAATCCATTTAGAAAATCTTTAAAATTGGGAATTCTTAAAGTAAGTTTATTGGCTTTTCTGATCCATTTTTGTTTGGACCAAAAACCAGTATTGTACAAAGTATTAAGTATATATTTTTATATTTACTGAAATGGACTGTGGTGACTTTGGATAATAAGGAAAAGTTTAATATTAAAGCCATGTTTATTACAGTATAATTAACATGTTAAACCATGGGATAAATGCCATCAATAAAAACTGCGAAATATTACCTGGCAATTTTAACTCTCTGTAAAGGCATCCCCAGCTGTAACTGTCTGAGGTGGTTCCCTCAACCTGAGCAATGTCTTGTGCTTTCTTCAAGCTCTGCTTTCTCCCATTGATTTTAGAGGATCTTAAATTTAGAAGTCTCCTGTTAGGAAGGAGAATTTTATTGTAGGCTGAAGCTTGGAGCAGCTTAGCAATGTGTCAGCTGACTGCAGTTAATTTTTTTGTAGTGCTATTAAAGAAACCCAACCCAATGCTTATAAACATTCACCACTGTTCTAAGTGAAGACTGGAAATGAGTAATAGGGGGTGGGCGCTTCTGTAGCAGTTACAGGAACTTCTTGGAGAACAGACATTATTCTAGTAAAATCAGAGGAAATGCTTGTTCATCTGGGGACCCACAGCTGAATTTGTACCAAGTCACAGCAGTCTATCTCTGACTCAGATATTAATTCTCCCCTCAGCTAGAAGGGCAGAGACTGCATCACTGTCAGTGGTGTAAATGTCTTCAGAGGCACTGCTGGGGCCCTGGCTGGCACTTCTGTCATGCATCCCAGCACTGCTCCTGCAGGGGCTGCTGGTGTGAGATGCCTTTCAAGCACAAGCTGGACATGACAAGAGAGCAAAGGCCTACTGCTCTTTTCAGAGCCTCAGTCACTGTTTCTGAAACAGAAAATGCTCAGCAACTTGACTTTCAAACCACACACACACTCTCACTGCTATTCAGGCAGTCAGATCATGCCACTGTAGCCATGAAAGGATTATATGCAATTACCTATTTACAGCTGTCTACATGTGAAAAATGCCACAGATTTCCACTTTGTCCCCCTTAGCCCTAAATCACCTGCCAAGCACTTGTCTTTCAAGCAGAAACAAGCCACATCTGGGACGAAGCTTGCATAAGAGACAGACTAAAAGCCAGCCAACAGCACAATGTATACCTATTTCCACGGACAGGCTCTGTGTTCTTGCATTGTAACTGTTTTCTTTACCTGCTGGAAAAGGTGGAATTTTTCTGCAGGGTAAGAGATACCTTCCCTTATACCTGAATTGGAGTAATAAAGTTTTAGCCAACAGTGTCGCTTTTCCCTTCCTCCCCCATCCCCCTCCTTTTGAATCCTAGTTTTTAGGTCACTGCTAGACTAAAGGAAATAAAAGTTCTTGTTGTGAATAGGCAAAAATTACCCTAGAAAGGACGTTTAAGTTGGTTCTGATAGCTTTAGCTTTCATCAGGCTGATTGCCATGCACAGCCTCAGTGCTTAAGTCTGTGTAAGAATGGAGCACAAGCCCTGTCAGGAGCAGCTAACGGAATTGGGGGTGTTTAGCCTGGAGAAAAGGAGGCTCAGGGGTGACCTTATTCTCTACAATTGCCTGAAAGGAGGCCGGGAGCGGGGCAAGGTTGGTCTCTCATCCCAGGAAAGAAGTGGGAGGACAAGGAATGGCTTCAAGTTGGTGTCACAAGGTTTAGACTGGATGTTAGGGGAAAAAAATTAATGGAAAGAGCTGTCAAGCATTGGAAGAGGCTGTCCATGTAAGTAGTAGGATCACCATCTCTGGGAGTATTCAAAAAATGTGATTAGGCAAGGGCTCTAAAACAGTGTTCTAGCCAAGACAAATTTTTTTTCCTTTACTTCACAAATAAATACTTAAAAGTAGTTACCTAAAATGTTAGTGACCTCATTCTGGAGATGGATGGCAAAATATCATTCTGCAACTATAAGCATGGGATCTAGTCCTGAATAATCATTCCCAATGAAAACTGAAATGCATGCACAATACAGTCAGACACAGAAGAACACAATCCAACAAAAATATTGCAGCATATGAACATGTTACTGATTAAGATATTACACCTGGAGATAAGAGCCATAGCCAAGCTCTCAAACATTTCTCCTGTCAACCAAGCCATTGGGCAAAGTTGAAGGCAGGGCAAGAACTGCAGTCACTGAGAGTGGCATATTAAGCCTAAGAGAGGAACATACAAAAACTGATTAAAGAGTTCCAGACTCAGAGTTCAGTAAAACATTAATACTGCTTACATTAATTTCCTGAGATGCTAATAACAGGAGAATAAATGAATCATCAAAGCGATATAGTCATGCAAAATATTAGGTTTCTTTATTCAGTATTTAAGTTATTCTGAATATACAAACAATTAGCCAGAATGATAAAGTGAAAATAACCAGTATTTGTACTACTGCAGATTTACACCCATAATACATTTCAGTTAATGCTTTCTGCATGCTTCTGAAACACATTCACTTCTGTTCTGCATTATATGCAAGAAATAGACAAGTGCTTTCACTCCAAACAGAAGCAAAAAGTTACCTTTCATTAGCATGGTCTGTATTGTTGATGGCTCCAGAATTATTTACACACACCAGATCACTAACACTGCAGTGTAACATACCCTTCCCAGAGGAAAAAGCAGCTATTGTTTCACTTCTTCATTAGCTTGGACAAGTGAAGTAAGTGACAGTGCTTGAGACAATCATGCAAAAAACCTTTTCACATCAATGTTGTGAGAAAATACTTAAAAGGTGAAGAAATACCATCTGTGAAGCAATAATAAAAGATGCTGATAACCACTGCTGATCTCTCTAAATACATGGCAATTAACATCATTTGCCTTGCTGTCTAAGACTGCAGGTTTCTTCCTCCATATCCTTTGACGGGCAACTGCCTGGAGAAGAACTTCATTTTCTAGTTATCTGCCAACATCCAAAATTGTAGGAGCAACATTTCTTTTAAGGTGGCATATTCCTAGGGATCTGCTTTCCACAGACTGACGAACAGAACAGCTCCTTTTTGCAGTTAAAGCAGGCAGGTTTTGTTTCGTCAGTCAGAGGTTAATACTCCTGGATTTAATACGTATTTTCTCTCCCAAACTTCTTTGGTGTCTATGAAAACTCCAATATTTCAAAGGTAGTTGCTGGCATCATAGAGGAACCATACATTTTCTTCAGCTTCTGAATCAGTTCCTATTTAATTAGGGCAAAAGATTCCAACAGACACCTCAATTTCAGTTCTGGGGTAGGTCTTTTATTCACTGGGGTTCGGAGGGGATGTTTAGAACCAGTCCGGAAATCTCATTTTTTGGTATCATCTGACTCCATTTCTTCTGACCACAATAGTTCCTGCTACAATATCATAGGCGGTTCTGTTATGCTGGAAAAACAGCAGTGTAATGAATGCAGGAAAGAATGATGCAATAGAAAAATTCTTGATCAAAGCTCGTACTGTGGACCTGAAATCAGAATAGAACATTCAGTGCCTTACTTTCACTTTTCTGCTTACATTAGTAGTTAATTTCAAAGTTTAGTGCCCAAGTTTTGCACAGCACAAAAGTCAAGCTCTAGAGGAGATTTAATCACCTACCCTGAAAAATACTCCATGTGACTGAATAATTACCATTTTATTCTTAGATCACAGAATCTGACAATAGCTGTTGCAGTCTAATTATTGCAAAGGTCAACAACAAAGCAACAGTGAACTTCCTTCCAAATCCTACGCTTTCGACACTGTTAACCTGAAAGCAGCGAGACCGAGCCAGGAGCACTTACGTTGTCATGCTGACATTAGAGGATGGAATGACTAACACACGGCTGGGTGCAATAAGGACAGAAGTTTCACACGTCACAACTCGCAGTCCAAGCAAGAATTTCCCTGGGGTTGCTCCACCTGCTCCCCAAATACAGATTATCTGTAAAAGAAAGGTTATTTTAAGTCCACACATCACCATGTTGTTGATAGGTCTCCCAAACTTGGTTATCCTCAACTATGTGAATGTCATAAGCTTCAACATAATCCAAAATACCGTTAAGAGGATTTACTTTATTGGCCAACAATAACATTATTTTTTAAAACCATTTCTTCAACAACTCACAACTATTAATTACAACTATTAATTGCTTATGAGTAGTTACCTCATAAAAGCAGACTAATAACCTGTAGATGAGAGCTACTATCATCATTTTCTGCAAATCTTCCATGGACGTATCTTCATCTATTTCTTCTATGATGTAATGCATGGCAAATTTAGAGATGTCCCTGTACAAAATAAAACTGAACTTTAAAACCATCCTTCTCCCAATACCAGTGTTACCCCTTTAATACCAGAATTCACTCTCTCCGTTCTGGTATTATAAGACAACAAAAGCTCCTTGCCCTCTCTGATACTAAACAAGTCATTAAAATTCAGAACATTCAGTTTCATTCTGAGTTACTGCCTAGTTTGTTTTGTCTTTTTCATTAAGAAAAGACCATTCTTTATTACCACTTTTGCACAATGGTGTCCCTGGGTAGTGAGCTGCAGAATTGTTCTGAAAATCCTCACACTTCTTGGGAGGTAAACAGATTTTGCACATAATCATCTAACTTGATACAAATGGAAGGCATCCAAGTCTCCAAGTATCTTCTTACACTACACTCAAGGAAAAAGAAAAGGGCACTCTTTACGAATGCAAGGGAGAAGCTGGCAGTCTCCCTAAGAAATCAGGGGAGCCCTATATCCTCCTCTGCATGATCAGGGTTCTCATCAGGGTTCCTCATTCTCATTCTTTACGGCTCACCATACTTGTCTGGTGGCACCTTGGTATGCAATAGGAGGATTCAAACATAAAGCAATTGAAACCTTAAGGTTTTAGGCCTAACAGAGCTATGCAAAGCATCCATTTGGAGTTAATGGCATATTTTCGTAAGATAAACTCCACAGATGTAATATTCTTATCTGATACCTGGAATGGATATACTTGCAACACACTAAGGCAAGAATTTCTCACTCACGCATCTAATTAAGCCTCACATAGAACTGTGCAGTCCTACTTTGAAACAGTCCATCTAATATTTGTGCTACCTGCCCTCCTTTTTATTCACACTTGAGGACAGAAAAAACCCTCAAACAACCCAGGAATTAAAAAACCAATGTAGCACAACCTAATTTCCTTTCAATGCAGCTTTGGCCTGAAGTGTCTTTCTTGAGCCTGTGGCGGCCTATGTTTTCCAGGACAATTCAGCCTAACCCCAAGCACACTGTGTCTCTTAAGCAGAAAACCTCTCAGAACATTTCTCTGAAGTTCCCTGTAAGCAACTGTCTCACAAAACTATTAATATTGAAAATGCTGTAAATTACTCTTTCATCACTTTACAGCAGCAATATACATATAGTTGTTCCCCATCTTTCCACTACTTCACTTTGTATCATTCTCCACCTACTAAAGGCAAAGTAGAAACACAAACTGTCAGGTTACAGGTGATGGGATCTGGCCACTAAACAGAAATGAACGTTTGGCATTTTAATTGCTGCTTATCTGAGCAAAACCCAGCAATCATTTACATTGACGTATTTATTGTTTTGGATTTGACCCTCTTCCACACCCCTTTCTAGCTGC
This sequence comes from Agelaius tricolor, assembly GCF_023055355.1. Classification (NCBI taxonomy): domain Eukaryota; kingdom Metazoa; phylum Chordata; class Aves; order Passeriformes; family Icteridae; genus Agelaius; species Agelaius tricolor. Next base: position 7,250,389 of record NW_027269262.1, on the reverse strand, counting down.
AGGTGAAGGTGTCTGGAAGATGTTATCTGTATGCCTGTTATCAATTTACAGTCAGGCAACGTTTGGATGGTTCTTGAGCAGAAAGCCTGGGTTCCAAAATGTTTTTGTACAGTAGTGGAATTATCGACTGCACCCAAGATCTCATCTCTTAATCAGACTGGAATATTGAGTACACCAACCCAAAGCAGAAAAAGAGAGTTAAGGAGTAACATATCTACAGTTAAAGAAGCAGTTAAAAAAGGAAGTGTTTGAGGTAAACTACTACATCTGTGTACAAAAATGTGAAATGACGAATCTTTCAGTCTAGTGTATGGTTGACACACACTTTGATTACTTGCACTTTTTAAGAAACCAATTTACATCCAGTGAAGCCTGCAGTGTGGCAGTATTCCTAGCAACCAGGATGTATTTTCAAAGTATATACATATCTGATCTGCTTGATAATATTTTATTGTTTTTGTGGGGTTAGCATTGCTTAGGTCAGAAATCTAAAATACAGCACCACAGAAGATGCTATACATTAACATGAAAGATGCTAAAATTAACTTAATCCCAGCCAGATCTAGTACATTTTGAACACTGTTTAAAAGTTTGTCAATATTTTTTCTTCAAAAATTCAAAAGAACTTTTTTGTAATCTTGCTATTCCCCCCCCTCCATAAATGTGCAAGTCTAATCTTTCCTTAGTAGTTAGTGACTTTGAGATCCTACAGACCAGTACAAATTCTGTGTTTCCATAGCTGACCCAAAATCAGGATGTATTTACAATGAAGTTAGCCTAATGGTGCTGTTCCTCAACTTCTGTCATTTATTTAATGATATCATATGCAAAAACATACCACAAATACAACCTGACACCTCAAAGAGCATGAAAAGCTTAAAGCTGTATGTAACAAAGCTTTAAATTGTTCAACTTACTTTATTCCACTGAGGTGCATAATACTTAAAATGATGGTTGCCTTTATAAAGAACAGAATAAAAAAATCCACCATCTCTGCTATGAACCTGTGTGCCAGTGAAGGGATAAGGAACTCCCGACCTGCAACAGAAATAGTTCACATTACCCAGATTTTACTGCACTAACACAAAGTTAACACTAATGTCTAAAGCAAAACCCACATTAACCTCTCTACAAGAACATCATCTAGAGCTCTGCTCACATGTTTTTTGAGAAAATTTCTAAAGATGTATGCATAAAAACTAATCTGAATTGTTTAAGTTGAATTTGAAGAAGCTTCTTGAAGAACTTTAACTGTTTCAGAACCGAGCCTCTCATAATTAGGATCACAGGCAAAATCATACCCTGCTAAAGAACTGAAGTACAGACGATCAGTTTTTGTGTTCTTTTGTTTAGAATAATCTCATAGAGAACAGATTTGTGTAAATCTGAGAGGTCAGATTAAAAAGAAAATCAGACCTACCACAACTTTTTTATCCCTCAGCACCAAGGCTTCTGTGTGTATACCAAGTACCAGTTCTCAGAGTAAACCACTATTTTATCTCCACTCAAATACAAACAGGAATGGATGAAAATACTTGACATAAACATTTCTACACGTTACTTTTAATAAAACACAGCATACTGCTCTACCTCCAGCCAGAAAACATAACATATTCTCCTATTTAACTGGCCACATGCAAATGGCCACAAAGTAAGGAGCCACAAGCTTTTGTTACCCAGGTGATTTAAGCAAAGAAAATATTAGAGAGTGTCTTAGAAAGTTTCCAAGAAATAGTGTTGCAAAATAATTTCATCTGGACCCAGCTACTCCTCTATTTTCCAAAGGACATGACTCTCACATGTAGCATGCAATGACTCGCATCAATACTTCACTTAGAAATGCCCTTCTACTACCAGATGGAACCTGTGGAAACAGGGACTGGTTTTGTTACTGTTTCTGAGAATACTTATCCCCACACAGAGTAAGGACAAAAGAGGAAATAAAATCACCCTACTCTCTAGTCTCAAAAATCATCATCAAATTTCATTGAGAATAAGCCTCCCCAGTTCAGCTGCTGAGACTGATGCTGCCAGCCATGGACCCAATGAGCTGTGACAGCCAAGCCAAAAGCCCAGAGTACTTTTAAACAGGGTAAGAAGAATCTGGCAGAGATTAGGTAAGAGCCAGCTCTTATTTAAGATACCTGGGTTTATAGAGCTCTGTTTCACACCTGCTGCACTCATCATCTGCATCGATCAGGCATCAAGCAGCCTGGTTTGAGGCAGCAGGGTGGCCACAAAGATGGACATGCTGCTGGCCAAAACTGGGCCACCGAGGGAGGCCGGGAATGCCTCTGTGATGGCATATTTAAGAAGAAAATTGAAACAAACTAATGGGTTTTGCTTCTTAGAGAAAAGGAGGTGAGAATATGTGAGGGAAACAACATAGTGACAAGGTCAGTGGAGAAGGAGGGCAGGAGGTGCTCCAGGTGCCAGAGCTGAGATTCCTCTGCAGGCCGTGGTGAGACCACGGTGAAGCAGCCGTGCCCCTGCAGCCCATGGGGATCCACAGGGCATGCAGAGATCCACCCACAGCCCGTGGGGGAGCTGCCCATGCCAGAGCAGGTGGATGCCTGGAGGAGGCTGTGGTCCAGTGGGAGACCCAGTGGAGAGAAGGAGTCCCTGCTTCCAGGCTGGAGCAGCCTGTCCTGGGAGGACTGCATCGCATGGAAATAGGCCCATGTCACAGCAGTGTTGGGAGGGCTGTCTGTCTGCCTGTGGGAGGGACTCACGTTTGCAGCAGGTGTGGTTGGGCTGCTGCTCATGAGAGTAGACCCACACTGGGGAAGCTCACAGAAAGCTGTCTCCTGTGGGAGGGACCCCACAGTCTCATGGGGGAAGGACTCCTCTTCTGGAGCAGTGGAAGAAAATCTTGGTGATGAACTGACCAAAACCCCATGCCCTTTTTCCCTGCATTGTCGGTGGGAAGGAAGGAGGGGCTGGGGGTGAAATGGTATTTTACAGGCTTATTTTACTTCTCATTATCCTCCTCTGATTCTGTTAGAAATAAAATGCACTTTGCAACTAAAGTTGAGCCTGTTTTTCCCTTGAAATAGTCCTCCTTGACCTTATCTCACTCAAGAAGCCTTCCTTAACTTTTTTTTCTTTTTTCCCCTCCTTTACCCAGCTGTGGCAGAGGAGGGTGAGCAAGTGACTATCTTGGTGCCTGGTGTTGGGCCACTGTCAAACCGTGACATGTATAATACTAAAATGGATTCCACTGGCATTTTCAAAGCCTGTCCAAGTTCTCTAATTCTAATTAGAGATTCTTCAACTAAGGCATGAGGGAACATAGCCAGTCTCCCAGTCCTGGCTTGAGCACACAGTGCCAAGTGAAAGCTTTCATCTGCTCTGTCAAAAGCAGCACATTTGTTGGAGTTGGTAGCAGAGACTGATTTATTCACCATTGAATACATTAAATTAAATGACTGCCTAAAGAAGAAGCTACATGGGGCTAGGAAAATAAGTATTCAAATTATGTTTAACTCCATCATATTAAGAAACCTTGGCAACCCTTAGATTCTGGCAGATTTACATTGCAGCAATTCAAGCTGTTTGTGATATCAGAAATCCATTCTTTTGCCAAGGGTTACTATTTATTCAGCAAGGACAGCCAAATTCAACATCCATCCAGCTCAATGTCTAGGATATTACATCCACATGGCGCTTAAGAGGAGTTTGCACCAGTCAGCCTCAGGGCAGCTGGGGCCTGGATGCACCTTTCGCCCTACTGTTCCCAGTGGATCAGCAGTAATCTCCTGCAGTAAGGTAGGGAGGGACCAGGCAAGGAAGTGTCTTAAATCATGGACACTGTCCACAAAGAGCCTGCCACTGCCCAGGGTGCTGTTAAATTTTGCTGCTCTCACACACACCTGCAGGCAGACTGAAGAGGCAGTTAACAATCCCACTTTTTGCCATTCCAGTTTGAAATCTTCAACATTAACATAAGCTGTCACTTATTTCAGCTTACATAAGCACACGGGCTGTAAACTGCTCTGGCACAGGGACAGATACATGACCTGCCCTGCCTCGCCTCACTGCTGTGTGGGCAATAATCTACAGCAGGGAAGAAGGAGCCATAATCACTTTAGCTGTTCCAGATATATCCATCTGCAATCTGAAGCCAAAGCATCAGCCCAGCAGCCTTTGTTTATAACTGTATTGTATTGCTGCACCACATACCTAGTCCCCTCAAGAAGGCCAAGTGTATTGCAATAGTATGCAATATTCAGAATAACCATGTTCAGCAGCATGAAATGTTATTCATGCCCCAAATAACCTTTAACATATGGAATTAGCTCCCGAAAAAACAGGTAAAATTCCAAGAATCATTTCAGCCTAGCCTTTATCCAACCCTCCCTTTAATGACTGGTAACATCAGTTCATAACCGGACTATAACAGAATCAGGGCATAATTGCAGAAAATACTATTCTGTGTCCTAACCATGTTTAAAAAAACATCTGCTTAAAAACATAAGAAAGAAACAAGCTCAGAGGCTAGGCTCCCTTCCCTTCAAAATAAGGAATAAAGGAACAAAAAACATCTTCCACACACATACGGCCACTAAGCTTATTTATAATGTCACAGATCAGCAATGTCGTACTTTGTCCTGCAGAAAGAAACAAGCTCTGGCTTTTTTCCAAAGTCCATCAGAAGTGCTCTCCTCCAGTTTCCTACATTGCTCACAGTAGTATGAACATTCAAGGAATGTGACCTAGGCATTCCTCAACTTGTGAGGAGTTGTTGCTGCTCCAGGTTTTACCTCTCATGTAATCAGAGTGAGTTTGCTTTATTCCTGAAAAATATAAACAGAAGGCCTGCTGCTGCACTGCCTTCAGCGTTTACAGCTGCAACAGACGTTTGTTTATCTCGGGTCCCACTGCCTAAGCTTGTTCAACGTCAGCATGTTTTCACTTCTCTGCTTCGATTCCACGAAATTATTTTATTTGAGCACCAAGAGCTCACTAAAACAGGCAAAGTTAGTTTAGATTACATAATCCAAATGAGCTACTTATAAAGCCAGATGCATTACAAGCCTGTGACCACAAGAATAAGTTCCAGTGGAAAAAAATGAACTCCTTCGTACGCAAGAAAACATCTTTACAAGCTCCGAAGCTGTAAGTCAATGCAAGCCAACCGCCCCAAACCTGCTTATGCATCAGGTTCTGGATTTAGAACCTCGGTATTAGGGCTGTCACCCTGTATCCAAACTTGTTTATGGACCAATTTTCGGACTTACGGCCTCGGTATTAGGGCTGTCACCCTGTGTCACAAGGCACAGCCACATGCCCGGGGCCGCAGCCAACGGAAGCGCAGCGACTCCCAACGTCGCACAGCCCCGGCTTCCCTTCAGATCCCGCTGCCCGGAGCTACGGCTCTCCCCAGGCTCCCCTTCCTCCCCAGGCCCAGCCCCGGCCCCACTCACCCGCCGGCCGCCCCGTGTCCCTGGAGGCGCCGCTGCCGCTGCTGCTGGCGGCGCTGCTGGAGGCCGCCCTGGGCACGGGGGACACCGCGCCCGCCGCTCCCGGCCAGGCTGGGGTGGCAGCGGCGGGGGCGCGGGGCCCCGTCCCGGCGGAGGCCGTGTGTGCCGGCGGCGGAGCGAAGAGGTAGAAGGGGCTGTAGTAGGCAGCAGCGGCGGGCGGGGGCGGCTGCGCGGCGGCGGCGGCGAGGAAGGCGGGCGGGCAGCCTTGCCAGCCCAGGTACCCGCAGTACGAGTCCCACAGCCACTGGTGTACGCGCCGCGCGTACTCCGCCGCGCTCAGGGGCTTCGTCCCGCCGCCCTCCGGAGGGGAGCACGGCGGTGGTGAGGACGCGGTGTTGGTGTTGGCGTTGGCGTTGGCTGCTTCATCTCCGGCGGGGCTGCCGCCCTCCGCCATCGCCGCTGCCCCGGCGCCAGCCCGGCCGCGCTCCACCACCTCCTCCATCGCGGCGGGCACTGAGCGTTTACCGCGCGTGCGCCGGGGACGCGCCTCGCCTCTCCCACTTATCGCGGCGGAGGGGGGGGGGGGGGGGAAAGAGCCTGACGGGGAGAGCACCGCGCCAGCGGATAAACAGGCTTCTCCCCCGCCCCTGCCACGAGATGGTATCGTCGAGCGCTGAGGCAGAGGCGCTGCCCCTGACGTGCGAAGGAAGCGGCCTGCGGAGCTCGTCGCGGTGCGCGAGTTCTTCCTGTATTAATGTTGTGGGGTTTTTTTTCCTCCTCTATCTCCCCCTTATCATTTTTTCCCCAATACCTATCATATTTGTCTTCTGAAAAAAACAAAACAATCGAAACCAAACAAACAAAACCACCCAAGCAAAAACAAAACCAAAACCAACAAACAACTCCCCCCCCACCCCCCCCCCAAAAAAAAAAAACCACAATCCACAGAGTCAATTTAGGTTGGAAAAGACCTCTGTAATCGAGTCCACCTTATGACTGAACATCACCGTGTCAACTAGACCAGGGCACCGAGTGCCACCTCCAGGCTTTCCTTGAACACCTCCAGGCACGATGACTCTACCACCTCCCTGGGCGGCCCAATCCAATGTCTAAGCACTCCTTCTGCGAAGAAATTCTTTCTAATGTCCAACCTGAAACTCTCCGGAGAAGAGGCCGACCCCCGTTTGGCTACAGGCTCCTTTCAGGGAGTTACCGAGAGCGGTAAGGTCACCCCTGAGCCTCCTCCGCGCTAAACACCCTCAGCTCTCTCAGCCGCTCCTCACAGTACTTGCTCCCTTCAAATGCTGGACAAAGAACCAGCAGCAAGTTTAAACACACTTCTTCTAACTAACTTTTAGTCTTTAAGGTTTCTGTGTTCTGTTAAGCATCTCAACCAGACCAAGAGTTCTGTCTGACAGAGATGCTAACACAGCTCAATACTGAATTAACCAGTAATACATACTGTGAACCTGAAATGTTTCCCATGTTGAAGACAGCACAAGCCACAGCTGAACAAAACCAGAAGTTGCTCTTTCTGGTGAACTATTTTCCCATTTAATCGCACCTAATTTTAAAAAATGGAAGTAATTTCATAAAATCATAGAATGGCCTTGTTTGGAATGGACCTTAAAGATCCCTGCCCCATGGGCGGGGATAGCTTCCACTAGCCCAGGTGGCTCCAAACCCCATCCAACCTGGCCTTGAACACTTCCAGGGATGGGGTATCCACAGCTTCTCTGGGCAACCTGTTCCACTGCCTCACCACCCTCACAGTAAAGAATTTTTCCTGTGTATCCAACAGAAATTTACACTCTTTCAGTCCCAGAAGTTTGTGTGGAGCAAGTCTCTAATACAAGCAAGCTGAGATGAATTGCCTAAGTGATTATCAAATAGTGACCCATAAAAGATTATGCAGTTATGTAAGGTGCTGGCACTCACTATGTAGCTATGGTTTTAATTACCGTGGCATGTTTTGTAACGTAGACCATGGTGAAATCAATATGGGTAAATGTTTAGGGAAACACAGCAAGTTTTAGCATGATTAGGAAGAAAGAAAGGAGGGAAGATAGACACGTGTATAGAGGGAAAACATGGTTTTAAACCATCTATTAATTCCTAATAGAAAAGCTATTTTGGAAAACTGACAATAAATGAAATGTAACAAGACTTATTTTTCTATAATATTTCACTTCTTCCTTCATGAATTACAGTCTATTTAATTTTTTAAATTTGATTTTTACCACAAACCCTTCAGGACCAAGGAGTATCTAGCCCTTTTTTTATTTTATTTTTTTAATAGTTTGGGGTTTTTTTGGTGGTTTTTTTTTTGGTCTCTGTGGCCACAGGTTTTGAAAGCCAGATCAGATCTTAAAGTACAATTACAAGATCTCAGAGACTTCATATAATGCTGCCAGTCACATGTAAATTTTAGGCTCACCAGAAGCAGCATTACACAGGCATAGCCATAGTTAGAACTCACTATGAGATTATTCTGGATATTCAAGGTGAAACAGAATCACTGACAGCAGAGAGCAGGGGACTAACAGGTAACAATGTAATGTTTCCTCATGCCCAAATTTTTCAGTTATTAGTTTTTCATTCTTCTGCTTAAAAAAAATACCCCACATCCGACCCACAAATTCTGGGAACATTCAGATTTTTCTGTTGTGGGACGCAGATGACAGAGATGCTGTGACAACATGGCTTGCCAGTAGTGAGAAACTCACAGCTTAGGCTTTTGATGGTAGAGGGTCTTGTTTCATTGCTGTGTCAGATTGCCACACAGGGCAGTATTTATAGTCTTCTGCAGCACCAGTTCCTTGCTACATTGCTTTCTCTTGTGGGTGGGAAGCTCACTGTACCAGCTGATGAAAGTAAGTAGTTGAATGCCTTGGCAGTTAAATATCCTCTTCCCTAGAAATGAGATTTAGGCAAGAGAAAATGTTTTTAACTAGATCAAAAGAAGGAGGCAAGCACCTAGAAGCTGGTGTCATAATAGTTAAGGTTTAAGGGGAATCTGGAATCTCACCTTAAGCTCTTTAAGTGTAGGTAACGCTGAAAAACCTGATCAGTCACTCTTGAGTGGGGAAACCTTCATGGTCAGAAGGAGGTAATGAACACTGGTGTGCTGTAAAACTGGCTGATTTTCAGAGCCACAGACATTGTACCTTTGCTCATTTTTGCTATGCCTTCCAACATCTTGTTTTCAAGGGTTTGAAACCACTTTTAAAACCAAGGAATCATCCAAGCATTGAAGTTCAGTTCTTTTCTTTGCTCAGGGATAACAGATCACATCTCCTGCATCATGCTGAAATATTCTAATAATAGGAGCTCTTCTAAAGAGTCCTTGGATGAGAGTTATTGGACATTAATCAACAACAAGCTCTTGTCATTGCAAAGTGGTTAATTATTGTTGGGCCCAGCAGCTAGAATTCATGCTATTTAGACATTTGTATCTGGTATTTATGATCATGTACAGAATGAAATTAAATACAAATAATGGTTAAAGAGATTCTTCATCATAGAGAAACTATACAGAGTCACCAAAGAATGAGAACCTTCCCCCTTGTTGGGGCAAGCAGTCAGATACAGAACATGAAACTTGAGCCAGAAAATATTTAACATAATGTAAAATGTTATACATTTAGTGTAGAAAATGGTACAACTTTCTACCAAATTAAATTAATTGAGCCTTTCACTCTGAAACTGATCTGTCTCATCCATCTAAGGAACTTGAGGGAGAGATTTGCTCTAAAGCCTTACACAGCTGACTGAGGCAACTTCTTTCTAAAAAATGCAACTTCAAGTGGAATAGAAAAAACAGAATCCTGGTGGCCACAGTTGATAAAAAATACAACTTTTCCACTTTTATCTTAGGGTACACAAGTTTTTTGTGTCATTGCGTGTTTATTAGTACTGTCTGGTTTAGGAGTTGTGCTTGAACACCTTTATTTGCCTTTTACCTTGGCCTTGTTTGAAGGAAAAGTAACAACAAAACAGCTTTACTCAGGAATGTGGCCCTGGGAAGCCTTACTGGTTACCTAACTCCCTTCTCTGTCACATTCCCTTCTCTTCCCAGGGAGGAAATATGGTGATGCCTCTGTTGAAGCAGCAGTGGGGCTATGGCTTTGGAGAGTAGGAGTCTTTGGTGGTCAGTGGTGATCAGGTAAGGTCCTCAGCATGCCACAAGACCTAGGGAAGAAGGGTTAAACCTAGGAAGTCACCACTAGGGTCAGTTTTGGGTGGTGGAGTAGGGAATGTTCTCTGCTCTTCTACAAAACTTCTGGCACACAAAAAGATTTTTCAGTGTTATTTCAACCATAAAGACAGAACAGGTTCTTGTCTTCTGGTAGTCAGAACATTCCCTGGGGAGCATTATTTATGATTTTCATCTAATAAGAGGGGGATTTTATCACAAGTCAAGAGCCTGTTTATAGGCATCTTCAGAGAGCAGTAGCTACTTCTGGGCTATATTTTCACAGCAGCTGGGCCCAGATCATGTCCAGAAGAGAAGCTGAACCTGCTTTGTATGTTCTTGCTAACTGCTGTGCTTGCTAGCATATTGTGTCACCTCCATTTGTCTGGAAGCTTCCGTATTTTAGAAGGAGCCCAGTTGAACAGCACATTAGGAGAGTGCACTAAGGGTGCACACTGAACTGAGCCCCTGAAGCATTCCAAATGGCCAAATGTCTGATCTCTAGGAAAGACATGTGAGGCACAGGGTGATGAACACATAGTGCAGTAAGGAACTCCTGCAGATCCAGATATGTTGAGATTCAGGAAAGAGTAAGAACAAAAATTATTTGTATGCAAAATCACTATGGCACAGGGAAGCCTTAGCAAGTGCCTAATTCTCTAGCTCATGGAAAAGATTTCTGGTTTTCAAACACAGATTTGAAATTACTTACTCCTTTATCTTCAATGGCTCTGTTAAATATTACTTTTAAGTTCAATCAGGTATTCTTTAAATGAAGATGTGCTTAGCAGTGTTAAAAAAAAAGAAAGAAAACCAACCCAAAATATCTATTTAATAATTGGTAACAAGTAGTTATTTTTTATTCTTCCTCGTTCATCCCACTCAAACATTCACCTTTTACCAAGATGATGATTTCAAGATCAAGGTAATATTAAGTGTTTTGCAATGACTTTTAGAGGGCAGAATTCCCCAGCTCCATGGCAAACAGCATTCACGCCCTTAGTAAACGCTGCAGTCCCGCAGGTTGTCATTACAAGCTTGCAAAGGCCTGGCCTCGGCTGTTTCCTGCCATCTGGTGGGTACTTGGAGTTACTACCTCGATGCTTGTAATTTCCGTGGGTTCTTGGTAACAACTAAGCGAGAATCACAGAACGCGGAAGGGCTGAGGTTGGCAGGGACCTCTGGAGTCCACCTGGCCCCTGCCCAAGCAGGACCCCCTAGAGCTGGCTGTTCAGGGCCATGGCCATGGGACTTCTGAATTCTCCAAGAGGGGAGACTCCATTGCCTCTTTGTGTTAATGTTTGTCACTTGCACAAAAACAGTTTCCTGAGGGACAGAGGGAATCTCCTGTGTTTGTTTCAGTGTGTGCCCACTGTCTCTGGTCCTGTCACTGGGCACCCCTGAAGAGAGCCTGGCTCCCTCCTCTTTGCACCCCGTTCTATTTAAGAAAGTTTGACATCCATTGAAGCTTTTCATATGAAAAAAAGCTCTTTACCTTCAGACACTTAAATTAAAAACTCACCTTCCCTTTTATCTGTGTTTACCTTCCCTTTTATGTGTGTTTTACTGTCTGATTGAGACCATCTGTACTAGTGAATATTTGACCCATGCAGGTTTATAGAAATGAACTGGCTAATTCCACCATACACATTTTTTACCTATTAATATATGAACCAAATTCATTGTTTTCTGTTTTGGCAGTGGTACTGACTTTAGGGCATGACCACAATATTAGTGCAGTGTAACGCAGAAATCAAGGGGTATATTTTGTGTGACAGCATGCAGTAAAAAAAAGACCAATGGGACCTTAGGGATGCTCAGCATTTAGCAGTTCATTCCTTGCTGGAATCAACCATCAAACACAGATCAGTCTTGTGCTGAAAACTTGGTGGCTGCAACTGCTCATGGTTGAGATGACTCATCAAATGACTCTTCGCAGTTTGTTGGCTATTTCTATTCTTAAGATAAAATTGATTTTTCACAAAATGAGTTTTTAACCTTTAATTGTACACAAATTCATGTAAAGTAGAAGCATAACTTTGTTGATTTAGCACTCCTTTGTAATTTTGAATTTAATGATAGGTTGCAGGGAAAGAACAGTCCAACCTACAGGAAATGTATGACAAGTATTTTTTATGATGACCAAACTGAACTGACAAAAGGTGGTTATAGGTTTGTTGTCGTTGTTATGTGGTTGACTAAGAGTGCTGGATATAATCTATTTTAGAAGTCTCTCTCCTACTTTTCTGGTGTTCAGTAATGCATTGACTTGGTATCCTTTTCTTCGTTTGAAGCAATTGCCTTGGGTCTGTCCATGCAGGGCCTTCTTCCTTTCTTTTAAACTTCTACCCTCTGACAAAGGTCTGAGGTGTGCTTAGACTGTCAGGCATGTGTTGTTACTTTACAGGGACTATTTCTGCTAAGTAACCAGTCAAAGCAATGTACTTAACATGAATGTTAAGGTGAAGGACTAGCCATGAAGGAGTTTGCCTTCAAATGTTTAAAGAAGAATCAGATCAGCCTTTGTAGACTTTGTATTTCATGGAGGAGTTAAATCTCTCAGAGGAACTATAAGAATTTGCCTCGGTAGTGATTCAGGGCTGTATTGCTGCTTTCTGTTTATCATCAGGATTTGATACTTGGTTTGTGTCTTACCTCCAAAAGCAGTAAGTGGCATCCTGCTGCTGCATAATGCCTTGTTCCCTCTTTGATGGTGTATGAAAGAAAACGTCAGTATCTCAGGCCAGACTGCTCCAGAAGGAGATTATTTGTGGAACACGTTACAATTATGATTTACAGAATAAACAGCCCTTCAACAATCCTTTTATCATGACAAGTATGCGATACCCATTTTTCAGAGATCAGGCACATCCAAGTGATATACAGAATGGACCACCTGTAATTGAAGCCATATAGAGAAACAACAGGAAAAGCTAAAAATAGAAGGCAAACCATACCAACTTGCACTAGATCATGATCATCTCCCTAGACATAATCCTTGGAACATACAGGTGTACCTAGAAGTGAGAATCATGAAAAGCTCAATTTGCTGGCTGTCACCAAAGTTATGTGCATGACACTTCAGGTTTATCTGCCAGCATACAGAATATCCTCTACTCATAGTGAGGTGGGTTATGGCAGCAAAAGTGGTGATATTTTAGTGAAATGGGAGGAGGAGCTACTTTTTCTCACCCCAGCTTTTGAAACAGGGTTTAAGGAAGAGAAAGCCTGTAGGACTAACAGTGCAATAGGTTAAGCTCTGAACAACTTTGTTTTTAAACAAGTACATTTTCCTTTTTATTTCATAAGAAGTTTACTGTTGAAAAAATGATATATATTAAAGCAAACACATTATACACATAGGTTAAACATCAGATAGCAAAACCGTAAGGAATGAGCACTACTGGTTGTATTGTATAGGGTTTACAATCAAAGGTATACTTAAAAACCCTTAAGAGTTAATGTACTTTCAAGATAAGTTAGGCACAAAATTTAGCTTGTAACTAGCTCTGCAAGCATCTCACTGTGATTTAAGTGATACAAAGTATTACAAGTGATCAAAAACATAAATTGACTTTTAAAATTTTTTATTTGTACTATGTGCTGAAATAGTACAAATGTATGCAATACTCCACCTTTGTTAAAAAAAAAAAGTGTAGGGACTGTAAAGTAGAGTCAAAGGGCTAAACCAGTCCTTTATTTGGGCTCAGAATTAGTATGGCATAAATCTATGGCTTGGCTTTGTGAACGTATTTGAAACTAACTCGTACAAATGTGGGGAAAAAACCCCCAGGATGATACTTTTAATGAACATGATGAGTTACAATACAAATATTTTAAAGGAACTTTATAAATAAGGGGAACTAGCTGGTATCAGATGTGTCTATCTTTCTTGGTTTTCTGTATAAGATGCAACATAAAATGAGAAATTTTAAAAAGTGAGAGATTGTGTCACCCAAAAAAAAAAAAGAAATCCAAGGAGCAAAAAACCTTCAAGTAATTTCCTGCAAGGTTTTAGCATCGATGAGGCCCTAGCTTAGAGCGAATTACTAATTTGCAAGAAAAGAGAAGGCAGCAGCAAGTCTGTGAACCACAGTAAAATCTTCACAGAAAACTGTGGGATCTTCTAAATATGCATATTAAAAACATTTTTATTAAACTACCAGATTTTTTTTTTCATTTTCATTTTTTCATGTATTGCTGTGGTGAAAGTTGTCCTTTTTTGCTTGTCTGAAACGAAACACATTATGATTGCCACAGAACTGCAAGAAATTGCATACTTTCTACAGGTACATTTTTACTGCATCATACAGGAATTGCTTAATAGGCAAAAATAAACACCTTAAAGTCTTAATGCTGTTTTTGATTAGCAGAAATACAAAAAGGAATGCACTGAAGCAAGATGATAAAAAAAAGTGTATCATGCAGTACATTGGCTTAATGTATGCAAAATTTCAAACCAATGATGTGACTGGAGGGTGGGGGGGTTTAACCTATTGCATTCTCATTCAGAATTAAAATTGTATGTGAAGGCAAACTGTGTGGAGACGTGACCAGGACCGGGATGCCTAACAAAAGGGTGCCAGATGTGTTATTGTTCCTAGCATGCAGAGCTAATGCTTGAAGGCCTATGACAGCAGCATGAACTCCTGCTACGTCTAGTTCTTTACATTACTGCTTTGTGTGTGCTGGCCGCAGTCTGGCCACGGTCAGCAAGTGCTCCATGGCGTGAGGAAGTCAACCCACAATCTCTGCAGGTTCAGTGACCAACTTAGACCCATCCCATGCTGTCTTGAACTGTTCAGGAACCGGAAATTCTTTCTGGTAGGAAACAAAAGCAACAATGATGGTTAAACAAACTGAGGATAGCTCATGAAAACTGGTGGAATACTATTAGTTCTACATGACTGCGAAAGCATTGATAGCTCAGACATGCCGGGATTAGAGAGAAGCCTTCTTCATTACCCTAGGAAGTTATTTTACAATGCCACACAGGAAAAAGGCTGATTGCTACCCAGTTTCAAACAGCCTTGGTATGGTATGACTTTGCAATAATCTCTCTCACATCATTATCTGCATCAACTAAGTAAATAAGCCTCATGTCAGAAATGACTTCAGATTCCATTGATGTCTGGGTTGTAAGACAGTATAGAGGATTTAGATATGGAGATTAAGCCAGGACTCTAATTTTAAGGACAAAAGCAATACTGTAATATGGAAGACTAAAATAAAATAAAAAATCCCAGTCATTTTAAGTGTGATACACTTCAAAATAGTCAGCATCCTTTATGGGGTACATAAAATGAAGCAGCACATCAAATAAAATGCTCCTCTATTCTACAAATTCAGTGAAATGATGGGGGATGTTGTTGAGTATTTCTCTGTACCCAGAAAAAAATATGTGAAGAGAAGGGTTTTTTGTTTAGACCTCGAAGAGATGTTTTGGTAGCCAGTAATTTCTGATGTTATGGTGATTTTGAGGTGAGACTGAACAAAAGGACTCTTTTTAAAAAAGAAATAAGTGAATATGAGCCCACTAAAACTTGTTCCCTTTTTACTTCTGTAAAGCTGGGCATCTAGCAGTCACATTTGGAAATGTGGAGCACGAAAGTTCTCATTACACATTTTACTTCATAAAGCCTAAACCCCTGTATTAAATTCCAGCCCAACAGACTAGCAAGAAATTTAAGTTCTGTCTATGGCCATGCACTGCAATTTCAACTCTGCTCTATTGACGACACCAGGGAACTGTTACAAGCACACTTTGCCTGCTTGTGTGTGAAGTGACAAAGCATGACTTTACTAGAAATGACACTGTGCACAGTAGGAAAATTTTACTAGAACAGGAAAGGAACTGGAAAAATGCCAGTTTAAGTGGCTTTTAAGGACCTATGTTGAAAATAGTACAAAGTACTACAGCTGCTGCCCATGTATCAATAGCTGTAGAAAAAACAAGTATATCATACTGTATTATTTCACCTGTAATAGCGTTACATTTATCTTAGTTTTGGCCTCATCATCTTCCAACTTAAGCGCTCTTCTGTGAAGGTAATTTCTTTGGGAGACTATGTTTAGATATAAAAAAAAGATCAAATGGATAGGACATGAAGCCATTATCCATCAGAATGGAAAGAGAGGACATGATTTTTCATCTCTAAAATTACTTTGTGCCCCAGAAAATAAAGAATTCTTCCTCCTGAGATACAGACACATAGAAATTAAATTGTTTTGCATCATTTTTGGTGACATAATTATGTGTGTTACATCAGTTTCTTTCCTACTAGCTTAAGTGCTCTTAACTGCCAATACTAGTATGAAAGAGAAAGGAAATTGAAAAAGATATCTCACTCACATAATCACCATCCTGGGGGATGAGAATGTTCATCTCGGATGACTTGGCACTCACAATCTCACAATCCAATGACTCCTCACTGAGGTAGATTTGGCAGCCTTCTGTTTTGTTTATAGAAATGGTTGGCACTTTCCCCATCACCTGCAAAATAAAATCTACTAAACATCAAATCTTAAAATACAAACAGAGATACTGCTAATAAAATCCTCATTGCCTTCTAGGTCTAATTTTTGCCACCAGCACCTGATCTATGTGTCACCTGCCTGCGTGACGCTTTGATTTGATTTATTGGACACTGAAAATTCTTGGTGGTGGTAACAAAGACCTATACACAACAGCAAAACTGTAATGTACAGCAAGCTTTTAATATACAGTTTGATGACAGTACTTCTCTGATTCTCTCTAATTTCAGTGATACTTTTGTGCTGACATTTAGGCAGTGTTCACCTTGCTCAGCAGTGAGTATTGGCTTAGAAGTCAAATATGTCAACTTCAACCCAGTAGGGGCAAAGGTAAGACCCCAGCATAAAGTAGTACTCAACAAGCGATTTGTAATACACTCTGAAGACTTCAAAGCTCTTGTAGCATGCAACAGGAAAGGGTTTTTATCCTCTTCAGGCAAGCTACAGTTCTGAATGTGTACTAAGATCAACTTAATTAAATCTCTATTTCGTATGTCTCTTTAAGAGCAAGCACAGGATTTACTTGAGGTGAGGAAGGGAAATCTTCTCTTGTTTACAATTTTACAGATTGAAAGATATCTTCATGGCCAACAGTCTTGACTCACTTTTTGTCAGTAAAATTCCTGCTCCTGCCCTCTCTAGCAAGGACAGCAATATACTCTGGACATCAAAACACCAGAGATTATCCTAAGCCATAGAACAGTGATAGCACGTGACAGAGAGGTACTTGTTAATGAGAGTGTCTCCCATCACTTAATTAAAGAGTATCTTTCAACTTCAGTTCCTTAAATGTGGCAGTAAACCAAGTGGTCTGTCCTCTTGCATCCCACCCTTATCCTGAAGTCTGAGCTATACAGTGGATCAATGCATCTTAAAGTTCTTCTTAAATGGGTTCTTATGCAATCAAGTACAGAAGGAAGGAGTGTTTAAAAATTTTTGCAAACATCGGGCAAGAAAAAAGATACCACTGAGATAAAGCAGAGACAAGCAATATGGCTCTGAAGTCACTATAGCAAAATCTCTAGGATTAATTTACTGAAATCTGTTGCCCTAACATATCATGTATTTGGACATTATGAACTCAGGTCTTCAAATTACTGAGAAAACTGAGGTGCTTAGCACTTGGCATACACCAGCCCTATGGGAGCTGCCTGATTCAAGCAGCATACAGCAGATAACCAGATCCTGCCTTCCTAAGTGGATGCCCACTCTGCTCCATGATATACATAGAAGCCTTATCAATATTCATAGAACATGCTTTATTTTGATTCCAAGAATTTTGATTCTTATAAAAGGTATTTCCACTTTATTTGAGTATTAGCAAGCTGGGGCTTTGCTATTTATTACATACTAATTTTTCAGCTTTCATGAATAGTTTAGGAGGTAATGATTAAAAATAATATAATTATTTTAAAACTGCTCAAATAAGTGCCTGGGATCCATAACTAACTGTCTCCTCTGCTGTAAAAAGACATGTAGTGATCATGAATAAAACTGATTGTTACACTTCAGTCACTTGCATAAGGTTCAACATATAAAAATCCCATCTTGCTCCTATTCCCTGTGGTGGCTGTGACCATTATTTCTGAAGCATGGAGCAGGACTGCGTATATTTAATATCATACAGCAGGCACAGCCTCTTAAGCAAAAGACCTCACTTTGAAGAGTGGCAGTTTAATGTAATAATTAACATTTCTTTTTCACTCAAAATAATATGTCCAGGAGTCCCTTCTTGAGATTACACTGTGTGTGTCAGACACAACCCAGTATTAGAGCAGGTAGTTAGACCTCTGTGGAACAGGATGACTGAAGTGCTGTAAATGTCAGGTAGATTGTACATTTTGAGCAGGACAAGTGTCCCCAGTAGAGAGGGCAATGTATAGATTTAAAATACATGTATTTTCTTTTCATAAGGATCATAAGGAAGATGATGTCTGATTAAGCTTTTTGAAGGCAAATAAGTACACTACTTAGTTATATAAAGTATCACATCACTGGCCAGGGAGATTTTTTGAAATGCCAGCACCTACTTTTATGTTATAGCTTTTAGTTGTCCTTTGACAGTCTATTTTAACATTTCCTTTGAGAGGATAAGAAAAGAAAAAAATCTTGTGCACTTAGAAGTCAATTAGCTCACTGCTAGAATTTCTGCTGTAAGCACTACTGAACTTCCAAGTGCTGAGAGTTGCTTAGCATGAAAGCAAGCAGATCAGGGACAGAGGGAACAGTTCTGCCAGCGTACAGATCTCTCAGCTTCACCAGAACCAGAAGGCATTGGGCTATGGGAGGTTGGTTCAGTGATAGTAAATTGTTTTCACAAGCATTTTCTAAAAACATCAGCAGAATTTAGAGCATATAAAGATCCATTTGGATACTTCTTACTTTTGTTGTTCTCTGTGAGTTTTTAAAATCTCTTGTAACTATATGTTGGGCTTTTTCACCCCCACTTGTTCTAGGTCTGTCTTCATCTCTCAATTGGATATTTACCTGAATCTGAATATCCCTGGAGTTGATCACTTCCACGATTCCCACAACATTGTCAAACACAAGGCCAAACTTTTTACAGTTGTCTAAAATAAAAGCAATCACAAATAAGAAAGGCAAGACAAAAGCAAATACATGCACACCTGCTACATTAACTATGAAAATTCCCAGTCCTGCACTGCATAGCTGAGTGACTTTACTCTCTTAATCAATCATTAAAATGAATGGAATGATTCAGATGCATTATTAATCACATAAGTCAGTTTTTTCAAGACTGTCACTTGAAGCCCACCTGAGCTACCCACTCACCAATAGTAATTGAGTTGATTTTTCCTTTTATCTGAAGTGTAGATTTGTTACACTTAAAAATATAGGCCACTTGCTTGAGTTCAGTGTTGTTAATGACCAGGTCATTCTTATCCTCTTGATATTCCTATTTCAAAAGAAAGTTTATTTAATTGGTTGTCTTTAACTAATGGTCTTTAGCTAACAGTCAGACAGAGTTTAGTACAATTTATCCTCGAGTCATTGCATCTTCAGTTACAACAGAGCAATATCCTTCCTGTGGCTTAAAATCCTAATCTGCTTGGTGACCAGATATCTCACCTAACTGACCCTTAGATGACACTGTATCTTTTAGAGCTGCAGAGCTGAAGAATTTAGCACAGAGAGTGATAAAATCCATTAATTTTGCAGCAAAGATGTTATGCTCACAACAATTTAAAAAAGGCACTCACAAAACTGCTGTTTGGCTCCCATCTGATTCAGACTGAAGAACAGAGCAAGTTTTTCTTCCCCAAGTGTTATATAATATTCGGAACACATACAGGCATTACTATATACAATAATGGAGTAATAGGCAAATAAACTTCCTTTCACTAGGCTTAAAAGAACAATTACACTCCAGGGATGTCCAGGAAAGCCTAAGGACCCACAAGGAAAGTTCCAAGTAGTAGAACCATAACAACATAACACAGGCAAACAGTGACTGCTCCTTACGCAAACTGGACTCCACTGTAATATACACTGACTGTGTATATAACCTTCTGCATGACTAAACTGCATGTTCTTTCTGCTCTCTCTTAACCAACACAGTCACATCAATTTTCATTCATAGATTCTTTGGTATATGCCTACATAAATTAACACCCAAACTTTAAACAAATCTCCTTTTTCCATCTGCAGATTGGGCAAAAGGAAAACACTCCTCTACTTTAAAGCACGGAAGACATGCTTGAATGGAATGGGCAATGAAATATAAATGTATAATTCCATTGGCTAGGGAAACTGGAGAGTGTGGTCTGTGATAACTGTTCTCTCTCATTCACAGGAATGGCCTGCAAGAAGAGATTTTAATTGGTGTTCTCTAATGGACTTGTTTCTGGAGCATTGTTCTGATTTTGCAAGGAATTTATATGCTGGTTCTGATGTTCCCCAATGAGATGAATTAATAACTGATTCTCAGAGACAAATGAATTAACTTAAAATCCTACAGAATAGTAAAAGTTGAACTGTAGCAAATGCAGAGAAATGGAGGACTCAGCCCTTTTTAGTTGCAACTTCGTTTTGTTGCATGTGAATGACAGACAAGATGTTTCAGTGCTCCTCCTGGTTTGCAATGTGCAAGTTGCAATTCAGAGGTGTGACTGGAACTCACCACTCTCCACTTCTTTCCCTCTAGCTCCAAGACAGGGGGATGGTTCTGCTGTGGAGAATTCTTGGGAGAGGTAGGACTTGGAGTATGGCTTTTTGTTGGAGAACGAACAGGTGGACCTTGGGCACGTAGGCTAGGGTTCTTGTGAGTCTTCTGGTCATCAGAGACATGCCGAAGCCCTAAAAACCAAAAAGAAAGGGTGCTTGTGAAAGAGAGTCTATTTTCCAATCCTTTAAGTGCTCATATTGAAGCATGAGAAGTTTGTTTGTAGTTGTGTTATTCTCTGAAATTACCTTTTAAAAAAATTTCCTCAAGGTTTAGCTGGGTAACAACCTGAAGTGTAACTGCTGACATACTTCTAGCAGATCATATAAAAACTCTTCTACTGTGGATGGGCTCTTAGTATCTTCAACAGAAAATTGCACAATGTCTTCTAAGTCCCTCTCTATCTGTAGCAAGCTCTGAGAGCTTGTTGTATCATGTTTTTCCATCAAAGTTCCTTTTTCTAATTTATGACAATATTTGATCTATCCCTGCAGCATTAAATGCAAATATATCAATCATATGTATTTAAATTCACAGATATATACTTAAATTATAGCTGTCCAATATTAATACAAAAAGCTTTATTTCACCTGACACGTAAGACGTTTTGACACAGGTTTGTACACTCAATATGAGTCAGAAAGAGACATAAAACTTTATTGCAATTGCAACTTAAGAGGCTGACCAGCTACTGGGAGCTGAAGATATCCAGCTTGGCTGCCTTAAAATTAAAAGGAAACCTCTAAATGGTGTGAATGTCAGGTATACTGAACTTATTTGGATGCTAGGGCTTCTAAAGGAGGTTTTGGAGCAGCCTTCTCCATCGAACCATTGCAAGCCTCAGAAGGATCTGAGCTGCTAGAATGTAACTTAAAAATGCTGTGAAAGCTGTGAAATGCTGTGAAAAATGTAACAGCTCTTGATGTAGTTTGACTCCTGGATCACAATTCGATTTCTTGTCTCCTGACCTTTGGTAATTGCCTCGCCCTGGTTGAGCTGTGCAAAGAGGGCTGAGCGGGATGCAGTTCCTTCGTCCTTTGCGGTTTCCGTATCGAAGATGGGGGGCGGCCCCGGGGGTGGCGGTGGCGGAGGTGGCGGGGAAAGGCAGGAGCCGCTGGTTAGAACAGATCGCATGGACATGGGGGATGCAACAGGACCCTGTTGGAGACAGAGGGAAATATTTTACACACGGTGTTTCAAGGAACATTGTATATCACAACAGCTCTTATTTATTAACATCTTTGAATGCTGCAGGTTCGGGTGACTCTAGAAAGCCACAGGCTCAGGAGAATTTCTGGCTTCATAATCGAATATAATCCTATGAATCCTTCCCTGCACCTGAGCAAGCACAGCTAGAAAGACTGACAGCCCACACTCCACCCTTACTGCAGAACGATTCCACCTAAAATATTTGTCTTAAACACTTCTAAGGGCTGATGTTAAAAATCTTTAACAGTAACTATTCCATAATTTATTCTAGTGTTTACTTACGCAAAAAGGAAAATATCTCCTTTTTTTTCCCCTATAAAGATGATGTTTTGATAGAACACAAATAACGGAGAGGTTCATGAACTGTCAGTTATACATAGGGAACATGATAAATTGTATGCAAGATGCAAAATGCTATTCTTGGAACTGTTCAAGTTATCTGTAAAGATTCAAATACCACAGAATGTAAAACTATGGTGATTCAAGTATCTTGATTCTGAAATTCAATTTTTGAGTTCTTAGTTCAATTTCTTAAATTCTTTTTTCCTTTTTTTTTTCAGTTGCAGGAGATCACAGCACACGAGTTAGGAGTGAAGGGGGCCTTGGCAAAGTAAGTAACTAAATCTTTCAGTTTGCATAATCAAAAGTACAAATTTTGGTCTGAATTACAATTCTTACATAGAATTTTATCAAAAAGACAGAAAATACTAATAATTATCTGGCTAAAATTTTATGAGAATGCTGTAACATCCTAATAATAGATGTTAGAGACAATCTGAGAATCACTTTTACTATCCTGCCACTGAGTGTCACTCTGATTCTACCTCTCTGCAGCACAGAGGGAACTTCTAAAAGAACTATTGAGAAAATTAGATTGGTTCTGATGAGTTCAGGTAGCTACAGAGATACTGTGCATTGCAGCAGCAAATATTAACAGGTGGGCAGATACAATGGGAAAATTACAGCGACTTATGGAGTCACAGCTCCTCTAACTGGCTGCCTTTGTTAAGAGATACAGGTTGTTAGTGCGCCCCTGGTAATCCATCCTGGAAATAGATATTGCTTAGCTGGCCTCTGAGGATATTTTTAACCATTTATGGTACTACTCTTTCTGCTTTCCACTAAACTGAAACAGCAAAGCATTGATCTGATTCATGCATCTCACGGGAGTGGGAACTACAGCTATTTTTTAAAAAGTAAAACTTGTTCTGGCCTGTAATCCCAAACTGATAACAGGAAAAGGGCTGAGGTCCACATACTCCTTTTTAACTTACTCTTCAGATATACTTTAAAAACAAAATAAAAATCCAAGATCTCCTAAGGGGATAAGCTCTCTTCTTATTATTAAATCTTTTTGATCAAATGTAAACAAATTAGAAGAGTCTCCTTTTGGAACCAATCATAATTTATTGTCAAGATATACTGGAACTAAAGTCAACTGCTTTTAGAGACATTCAAGTGTTGCATGGATACATTTAGCTCAGAGCTTCTGCTTACATACTTCCTTATTACAGGTTAGTGTCTTAGGCTGGGGACAACTTCTTCACTGGGCCCTCAGTTTATAGTGCCTGTTCCCTGCCTCTGCTAATGCCAGTGAAGTTACCTGCAGCAGAGTCAGCAGAACAATGAATTCTTGTAATTAAAAAAATAAAAGAATGTAAGTGGATTTAGTGGTACAATCAGTTATTGCTGCCTGAGGTGCAATACAGATCTTCCCCTTCTGTTGCCTGCAACCATAGCAACTGAATCCACTATGCCCTGGTTATCCAGAATTATGAACATTGCATTTGCAGGGCTTTTTAAAACACTCAGATACTCAGAAATGGCACTCACCATTCACAGTGTGAACATGCAGTTATGAATTATGTACACTTTATGAAAGGCAATTAATAGCAGTAGTGGTAATGGCTAATAACTTTTAGTCTGAGATGAAAATTCGCTTGCCAAATTCCAGACTGACACGTGATTTCTCAAAAATACCTCCTGCTTCCACCTGCCTATCAGTACAGTGCTGTAATTTTCCAGAAACTTGTGTAAGACTCACACATCCACTTAGAATTAACACCATCTAAATTGTGCAAAGGCTGCAAGGGTGCATTAGAGAAAAAATTTCTGGAAGCTATCTGGGTATTCTGCATATAACACAGAGTGGTAGGTCACTCTGGCAGTGTCTTTGCTTCAAGTGTCAAACTCAAGGCCATCACAGACCAATGCAAGACACTCTGGGCTAAAATAATTCTGCTGAGTAGTGTATCAAAGGCAGTTTCCCAAATGGCAACTGAAGTATGGGAATATCCATGTAATGAGACAGAACTAAAACTTAGGAGGGTTTATCTGTGGAAGGAGGTCATCTCTGTCTCAGAACTCTGAAAGAACTTCCTTGTCAAAGTACAGATAAAAGGAAGGATTTTAAATACATCAGTTAAGTTTGGACATGGTTTTGTATGACTGGAGATTGTTATATTTATTTTCAAGGAACAGAGGAGGTAGGAAAGGATCTGGGAAACTAGGAGCTTTTTTCCTTTTAGTGGAGTACTGATGAAAAAACAAGTCTACTCAAAAATCTCAATTCTTGACCTGAGCAGCTAAGACATTCTAGTCCTTTTAAGTGGATTTCAAAAGTAAGAAAAAATGTATTCATTGCACTCATGCTGCTCATCTGCCTCTTCTTTCCTTTACAAGCCTGGTCCCTCCACCAAAGTCAGTGGTTATCTCCACTGAGCACAAAAGATTTTGAGTTAGATCTAATTAAGAACGTAGAAGCTATCACAAGGTAAAGACACCTGAGGTTCTGTCACCCTTCCCACTCCTTTATTTTGTGCAGTCATAGAAATAAAAGACAGACTAAACCCTGGTAGTTAGCTTTTCTCCTGCATGGCAAATCTTGTCTAGTTTAAGACCTGAGTTACAGCTACACAAGCTAACTGATATTGTAGCATGCCATTTTCAACATCTAGGGTCATTCTGGAAACTGCAAACAATTTCAATCATAAATTAGGCCAGGCAAAATTGAAAGAGAAATCACAGGAAAAAAAGGTCTCTAAAGTACATGGTTCAACTGCTCCACTGTAGATCTCCCATCTTACAACATGGACTCCAGAAGGGCAATCTCCCGTTGAAATAAAATGGCATGGAAAAGACCGACAAGTCTCACTAATGAGAAGGTGCACAGACCTGCTGGGAAGAACAGTACAGTCTAACTCTGGCTACAGTCTTCTTTTCCTTGCCATTTTAACGTACCTAACTGAAATCAAATAAAAATTCATATGAGGTGAAATTCTTTGTGGGAGAGTGGCTCAGGGAAATTCTCAAAAGGGGGCAGAAAGCGCAAAAGTGAACTGGAAACGTAGAATATGCATTTCACTTCTTGCATTCCCTGCATGCCAGGAAGATGGGACCTGTGCTGCACTCAGACACACTGATGTAAAGGGCAACTTAAAAATCAGCCAAGTGAAGTAGGTTTTCCAGGTTTTTGTTTTTTTTTTAATTCATTTTGACATCTATTAATAAATGAACCTCCAAGTTACCAACCTCAGTCACTGACAATTACTTTGCTTTCCTTAGTTCCTCTTCTAAGACAACTTACATCCTTCAGGCTCTAGAATACTTCTGAACCAGGCTCTTAAACTGTTCTGGTATCTGGTAATACTTGTGTATAGTCCTATCCAATTTCAACAGAAGTTCCCTTCACAAAGTCCATTCATGTCTGTTCTGTATAGGGTGGTGTTTGTGAGAGCTGCTGGGAACAAAATAGCATGTTACATGCCCACAAAAGTTCATCTATCCTAAAGCAGCAGGTGCTTAGCAGCTTTGCTATTTGCAAACAACTCTTCAGATTAACTTCACGCAGATGTTAACAACAGTGTGTCTTTACATAAAAAGTATTAGGAGCCATTTGGACCAGTGAAGGCGGTTGTTTGCAAGCTGCCTTTCTTCCTCTTTTATTTCAGCTGTTTGCCTCGGCAACAGCTGCTGCTCTCAGTGCTGTGGTGTCTGCATACACACATCAAGTTACACTGATTGCTGACTGCTCCTATTAACATGTTTGTGTGGTCATTTTTCCATCATTTACAAATATGCTCCTAGTGAGAATTAGCAGGGGGCAACAGATAGAGTCATCCTTACTGTGTGAAAATATAACACAAAAGTAAGCTGTAACTTATAACCTGGTACCTTTGCATCATAGTGAACTTGAGTACTTTGAAATGTGCTCCTGGAGCTTTTTGAAATGGAGGAAAATGTAATTCCCTGAGAAAGGTCGTATCAGGAACAGGAGATGCAGGTTCTGTGGCCATGTACTAAGAGCTCTATAGGGGATAAAACATTTCAGAAAGTTCCCCCCAGGGCTGTCTTCAGCTTCCACCCATGCTCTAAATGGGGTGACAGGAATGAATCAGGGTTTGCTCCTTGCTGGATAGCCCCAAGCCATCTGCAGAGAGGCCCAAGGGCCTCCCATTGACTGTGGCAGAGAAGCTTCCTTTAGCAACAGTGTCTGATGCTGCTCACATTGCTGGGTCTGATAAATTTCACTGTGCAGGTTTGCAGGATTGTGGTACAGCCTCAAAGTATGTTGTATCTCTACCTTCATCTTGTACAACTGGCTGAAGGGTGAGGTACACTTCTTTTTCTCACCTAACTGCCTTGCTGGAAGAAATAAATGATTGTTTATGTTGAGATAGCTGCCTGGTTGAAATTCTCATTTAATTCTCTTGAAATTACAGCAGAGCTGAGTGATGCCGTTTGCTTTTGAGAAGCTGGGCCTTCTTAAGCACATTTCTCCTAAAGGCTTCCTTCCCCCGGAGCACAGGCCAAAGCAATCTTGTGAGAGAAATAAAATGCTGTTCAGATATAGCACAAGTGCTCTGGATGCCATACTGTCACTAATTTTCAGTGGCCATATGCAGCTTGATGTGTCTTCAGGTCTGAGCCCAGCTACGAGAGACAGTAAGAATTTCTTTTTATGTCTTATCACAGATGTTACTATTTTCTGAGCTATTCTTAATGAACGGCTCCCTGGGTTAGCCTTCCATGTCACTGTTACTATATTTGTAGAAGTGCAGCAGCAAGGAGCCCCAGTCAGAGGCTCCTATCTCTGGGGATATGAGGGGCTTACGTGCCAGACCCTGTACAAACACCCACAGTGTTCCTCTGTGTTTATCCAGCTTTTGGCTGACACAGTGCTGCATGGACACTGAGGGCAACAAAGTTCTTGTGCTGGGAACGGGCTGGGGAGCATCTGAACAATTAGTTTCTTGTGGCTGCAATGGTTGAGTTTACTCGGAGCCAGAAGATTATAAGCATCTATATAATGCATTTAAATAAATGATACATGCATGTGTATGATATACAGTACCTATTTTGTTGGTCATTCCTATTAAGAGGTAAGTAACTATTTGCAGCTCTAGCAACAGGTGGCTTAGAGAGAGGTCATGAAATCCCTCCCTTAATTTATTGAAAAGCCTTCTTTTCATGGCAGCAGACAAACAGGAATCCTAATGGGGAATACATTCTTCCCCCCGTCCCCCCCAAAAAAGGAAGAATATCACTGTTTTCTCCCCCTTTATAGTAATCCTAGTTTCACACCTAAAATTATTACGGCATTCTGTATTGTTCTTTTCATACATATGCACAGCCAAAGACAAGAATTGTGAAGCTCAAAATATCACATATCAACCTCTGGGAACAGGTGGACTGTGACTCAGAGGCACAGAGCTCTTGTTAAGGTGTTTTTTGTGTAAAAGTAGCTTAGCACAACAGTTCTATTACCTACTCTATTTAAGCCACCTGTCTGCAAGGAGTTATGCTGTTTAGAGAGCTGCAATTTACTGGATGAAACAGCTGACTTACAGGGCCTGTAATCTTTGTCAGTTAAAACACAAAGCAAGAAAAACCCGGCTCCGTTCTTTTCTTGTTACTGAGTCTCAGCAGAATTATTTATCTGCAGAGTTTTCAAGCTTTGCAGCCCCCTGTAATATACTTTTGCCATTCATCATCTGTTCAGGATTTAAAATGATGCTCACATCTTCAGAGCTACCCAACCAGAAAAGTTTTATACAGCTATGCTCTCTCTAAATCATTTGAGAACTGTATGATAATGTAATTGCCAACACGTAATGTGCTCCAACAGGCAGATTCAACCATCTTTTACTTATAGAAAAATTTGGTTTAAAAAAAGACCAATCCCTTTAGCAAGATAGTGAAGTTTTAAAAGATATACCTTTCCTTTTCTCTCTTCCACACTTTCAATTTTGTATTTCCTTTCCCTTTTCCACTGGAACTAGGCTGCAGGCCTCGCCCAGTTTTTCCCCTAACATGTCTGAATGGTGCTTGTTCCAAGTTAGAGAATACAATTGATATACAGTAAAGACAAATATTTTCACCCACTGTTGGAATAAGAGAGTAAAAATACTTTCTTTCAAAGGGACAGGGATGTGATTGAGGCAGTCTCCACCAAAGAGGCAACTATTGTAGAGGTGGCAGGATAGCCAGTTTTTTAATTGACCCTGCACCAAAAACCAGAACACTGCCTATTCTGAGAAAGAAACACTTACAACTAAAGGATGCAATTTTTTCAACAAAAAAAAAAAAAAGGGAATTGGGAAGGGTAGAGAAAGGAACGGAAGGTATACAGAAAAGGAGAGAAAAGGCTATTACTGAGAAAAACTGAGCACTGTGGAAATGTCTACGTCTTCTCCAAGATACAGGCATCTAAATTGGTGTATCTGTGCTGCCCTTCCTTCTATCGGAATAAGGCCTCTGGGATTGCAGTCCTGGCTGTGGCTGGAATTTGGCACTACAGTTTTGACCTTTAGCTTTAGTGAAGTGGCTCAGATGATGGCTGCTTGATAAGTAGGTCAAACTAAACACAGCACAGAAGAGATACTGGACAGATAATAGGAGGCTTTTGCCTGCAGAAGTTGGTCTTCTGCAGCTTGTTCACATCAATATGTACAGAGATGATGTATTACAGGAAAATGTTTTGATAGAACAGGAGAAAGGCAGGGCCAATTTATAAGAAAATGTCTGGAGGTAATTATTTTAGACTAGAATAAAATGCCCAAGTCTGCACTGAGACTAGGATAATTGCACTCAATACGGCTAATGTAGGAATTATGATGGTACTTCTTGGTGTGGAGCTTGTGGAGATTTTCAGCTTTTAAAGAATGTTTTTAGAGTACTATCTAAGGAGTAATAAATGTTTTTAAAAATGCTATTTCAGGGGAAAAAAATACTTGAAGATACTGGCGTCAATGGTAACAGGATTTAAATAAATCTCAACTGCTTTTAAAGATGTGCAGACTTCATCCTAAGTTGTTTTGATTTGTAAAGGGAGAGAGGATTTCACTTATCACTTGAGTGAAATTCTGTATTCTGCTGGTAAAATCTATCCTAAATTACTATTGTATACAAAGAAGAAAATGTTAAGTACAGATCCACCTGCAACTGAAACATTCAAGACAATTATCTTTGAGCAAGATTTGTGTCTTAAATCTTATTTGATATATGGAAAACTACAGCAGTCTCTTTATTATTACTGGTTGTTTTCTTGCTGCAAGGTTAACCTACAGAAATAGGAGCTGAAGATTCACTTCCCCCAGATTACTCATGCAGGCCTTGCAGCAAACCAACTTTTCATTAGGCATTCTTGTGAAAAAGGACAGGTCACCATTACAGCTGTGGATTGCTTGTTAAAAACAGAAAGCTGTAGCAAGCAAAAATGACAATTATTGCATGCTACCCTGGGCACTTAAAATATTTCAGTGTAACAACAGCTTTTTCCAAAGACTCACTGACATCTAAGAATGTCATATCTGGTAGCAAATTAAAACAAATCTCCATTAGGCTGGTAATTGCTTATTGTCCCCATTGCCAAGATAGCTAAATTGAGATGTAGTGAGTATAGTGAATGGCCACTCAGCACAAGGTGTAGGAGGCAGAAGGACACTTTACATCCAAGATAACAAACTACAAAATTACACTTTTAAGGAAATATTGTAGATCCATCTGACTTGCACTGACAAGCATATTTTGTCTTCCATAGGCACAATCAATGAATGAAAATGACTATTTCAGATTATGTTGAAAATACATGGAACTTTTTACTCTCTGGGACAATCCTGCTCACAAACATACATTAGATACGTACTTTTGTTCTGTGAGCACAGTACCATCAAATATCCTAACCATATCCATCATGCCTTGAAATGCCAGCTTACACAGTCCAGTCTGGTTCTGTACCACCACTCCCCACGAGGAGCAAAACAGGTTCAGATGCACAGAAGTCTAAAGGTCCTTAACTACACTATTTCCTTCTATGCGTATTCTTGAATACACTACATTCTTCACTATTTCCTTGGCTTTCTCCTCACACAGGCACACATTTCAATAGAGTGCCCTTAATACGTAAAATATTGTCACACAATTTGGCACAACCAAAGTAAGACAGAACTGTGTTAGATCCAAAAATCCATGAACATCTGTTTTTATCACAAACTTTTTATAAAGCAGATAGAGATAAGTGTTATTGTCAGAAGTGACTGCTCGAACATTATTTCAATCCTTTGCACCAGTTTTTGTGTCTGTCTTCTAATTTATTAAGACATTTCTTTCTCTTTCCTCTGAAGTGTCTGCCTGTGTGCCTGCTGCCAGAGCCAGGAACACTTTCCTGTGTGTACTAGTGATCTGTTCCAAGGCTGGCTGCAGCTGCCATGTGCAGCTTGATGGAAGGATATGGGGGGCTAGAAATGGCACAGCTTTGAGATACTGCACGCACACAAATGTGCACACCACAGTATAGCTTAGTGGGCCAAGCACCAACTCAAAAATCCTGTCCCCTTTTTGGAAACCCAAGCATAGGAAATCCTCTGATCTAGGCTTATGCTCCTGGGGTTGTTGGAGTTCAAGCATTGACAATACAGCTGGGAGAGAAGAAGTAGTTAATATTCTTCCTGACTCTTCACTCTCGTTAGAAATATCCAAATGTGCTACTTAAGAGCTTTTTATAGAAACTTCATGCATTGCTTTGTTGACTTCTGCAGATATGAAGGGTAAATTATTGGTATAATACACTTTGAAATCTGTACTTACATGCCCCAAGACATTTCTCTCTTTCTCTCCCCCTCTATAATAAAATACCTTTTTTACACCAATGTCTGCCTCTCATAAATGTTCCACTTTGTTAACGCCTTGCCAAACTAATGCTTTTTCCTTTTTTCCTTTTATGCACATAAGTGGAAGCTGCTGTGTGCAATGATTAACAACTGTGTCTGGAATATATCTACAGCCTTTTTATATATCACATTTTTTGTCTAGACCCTGCTTCTGCAGACCTTTATGCTTAACTTCACACAATGTGAATCTGTGACTTCCTTCCTCACTGTAAAATGTATAACAAAAATGAAATTATCACTTGAGCAGCTCGTTACTTTCTGGAATGTATTTGTTACCAAGCTTCACAGAAATATTTAAATAACATTTAAGCGATTTAAACAACCTGCTAACTTACTGGATTCTAATTTTCTTACATACACATATAGTAAAACTTAAAAAATATATACATCCATAAAAATGAGTCTGCAATTTAATCTTTGAGACTTGTATCACATAAAGGATAATTTAAATGAAGCATATGTCCAAGACAACTTCCAGATATGAGTGATATCCAAAGTGAAGTGAAATCAGTACTTCACATGCAGTGATGGGCTCATCACTCATGATGGAATGAGCACTGTTGGCAGGAAATGATGCTTAATATAAATAAACAAGTCACACCTAGATTTCAGCAATTTCTTGGACAGCTGAAGACAGAGAAATATAAAGACACAATGACTGAGGTACTGGTTTTAGGACCAGTCAAACTTAATCTGCAACAACTACCCTTCTGAGTAAGACAACCAGTACTCACCAGCACTGAGAGCTCCTCCTGTTTGACCAAATGGCTCTAACAAGTCTTTACCTTATAACACTATTTCCATATTTGTGAAGTTCTATTAAAGGTGACGATTATTCCTTTTCTGTATTAACAGAATGAATTATGTCCCAGATTCTCAGGCTAATTCAGCTAATGGGGTACTACAATTCCTTTTCCTTTTGTAATAATAATTTAGCAATCATTAGGTCTTCTCGCGTTCACTGATCATAACAGAATAGGATGCACCAAGTGTGAAATTCTGTACTAAATAAAGGAATCATGATTAATAGTTAAATTTTTTACTATAGAAACTTACAACGTAGCTAATAATTACAGTCTTCTAATTTATCCTGTTCAAACATTTTTGCATTGCTTCAGACTAAGATGTACGTGCAGATCACAGTTCTCTCCCATGTTTGAACCTGCACTCAAATACTTGAGAACTGAAAGGCCTTGTACAATGCCTCATGAAGGCTATGAAGAGAAAGCTGCAGCCTGTTGCTGAGCACAAGTAACCTACATTCTCTTCACATGGTTATAACCTCCATTGAGGGAGAGAGAAAACAACGTTTCCAGGTACCATAGAATCAAGGGAATGTTTGGCTGGAAGGGACCTTGAAGATCATCCAGTTCCAACCCCCTGACATGGGCAGGGACACCTTTCATAGACCACGTTGATCAGAGTCCCACCCAACCTGGCCTTGAACACTTCCAGGGATGGGGCATCTACAGCTTCTCTGGGCAACCTGTTCCAGTGTCTCATCACCCTCAAAATAAAAAATTTCTTCCTTATATTCAATCTTTCAATTTAAAACTACTGCCCTCTGTCCTGTCATTACAAGCCTGCCTTGGTGATGTCTTTCCCAGTCTTTCTCACAAGCCCACTTTATATATTGCAATGTTACAAAAAGGTCTCTATGAAGCCTTCTCTTCTCCAGGCTGAAAAAAATCTCAACTCTCTCAGCCTATCTTCACAGGAAGGGTGTTGCAGCTCTTATTCCATGTTAAGCTCCATTTCATAGAATCACAGAATGGTTTGGATTGGAAGGCCATTAATCTGAAAGTTCTACTTCACTTCCCTATGTTCCCAAGTTCTTAAAACTGTTTGTTTTGAGAACTAAATGGTGACCTGTATTAGTCCTCTGAATATTAAAATTAAAAATAATGATATTTGTGTACACCTAAGAAATTATAAATTTGGTGTGAAAGACTGCATGTGCAAGTATATGGTAGGTTTAGGAGATGATATCAGTAAAGAGCAGGATGATTACATTTTTTATACTTTTCAGCAGTTCTCCTAATCTGATGATAAACACGAGCACATTATTAAAGTAAAATAGAACACTGTATCAATGTAGAAGGTGGACATAAACTCTTACATTTATACCCAACGTAAAATTAATTTTTCATGTTTACACCTCTCTTAGAGAAAAATATTCATTGCTGCCATCTCATATGTAACACACAGAAGCAGGTTATATAAGGAGCATAAATAATTAGGTATGCAGTTATATTTACTCTCTCTGTTTCCAGAAGCTATTTCTATATATCTAAAATAATAGTTTTATAAAGCTATACATCTACAAAATTATGTATCCCTTGTCTTTGTCTTCCCTGTTATTAAATCTCTCTCTTCGCTCAGATTCTTCCCACCATCCTTCTTCTTTCCATGACATGCCCCCTCCCTTTCCTTTGGTCTGACATGTCCTTCTATTTTTTGCATACCTTCTACAGACATGGAGAACTGTGTCTGTCTCTCTTTACCATCTGCAGCTAAGGGTTATGGCTATAATAATCCCAACTATTTATTTTCTCTTCCTCCAAACATGTGCCATAATGGCCTGAACATCTCCACCTATATGTCAAACATTTATTGGCTTGGCTGGGAAATCCATGGACCATGACTTCTGTTCCTGGCATAGATATTTATTTTTCCTGAGCTAATGACCCACATTAGAAGACAAAGAGGTTACTGGCTTTTTATGGTTCTTCTTGAAGAAAGAAAGAGTACTTACAGTTTTACTCCAGGTGAGACCTGTCGTGTGATGCTCTTTGATATAAGCTTGAAGCTCAGACCAGATGTTCAGATATGACTTCACCCAATCAACATGGCGTGTGTCACTGTAAAAACAGAGGCAATATTTATCTGTGAATTTATTTAAAAACAGAGAGCAGTGCTGCTCTTGCTTAAAGCAGGCAAAACCCAATGACTGGCTAAAAGCCATGGACAAATCAGTTAGCAGGCAGACAACCAGCCCAGTGCTGCAAAGACTGAAGCTACTACATTGGAAAGCTTCTAGATCCTTCTAGAGGACAAACAAGAGCAAAGGATGCCTCTAGCAGAGAGTGCTTCCTGCTAGAAATGTGTGTCACTATTCTTCTCAGGCTCAAAGTCAACTGAAAAAGCACTAAAGGCACATTGAGCCTTACAGCAGGTACCCATACACAATTTCAGGGTACTGAACTTTAGAAAATTAAATACCCATGGATTCTGTAAGATATTCTGGCTGCCATGTTCAAATGTGGCCAGGGCAATACTGGGTCATGTTACAGTCATCGGACTAAAATATGTATACATGAAGAATTTTTAAAGTACAAGTCAAAGTTGGCTTTAGAATCTTTGTTGTTAGTCCTTCAATGGGACTCATAAATGAAACCAGGAAATAATGAAGAGAAAAGCTGCTTGTAGGATGAAGTCCATAGTTATAACAAATTATTAGTGAATAGTGATTGCTTACAAGGATTTGTGTGTCTACCTTCTATTTATTTCCTTTGGAATTTTATCCTTAATAATGTGGAGCACCTGGGTCAACAGGTTTAATCCAAAGCCTACTGAAGTCAAGGGAAAGCCTTCCATACTTTGAAAGACATTGTGGTCTGATTCAGTGAAAAACAGGAAAATAATTCCTCATTAAAGGAAGAATTAAATACCTAAATAATGTACTCCATTTATACCATTACACGAGACATTTTTTTTCTCCAGTGTAAACACTGATACTATGCTGTAAAAATCATCAGTTACCCCAGCATCAGTTACTACCTTCAGTAGGTAAACTCAGGCTTTAGGAATAAGATATAACATATAATATATATAAAATAACATATTATGTATAGCATATAATTTCTATTTCTACATATTCAAGAAACATAAATACATGTGAAAGGTTTTAATACTTAAAACCTTCTCCTCACTAATGAGGAAAAATTCAATAGCAAATACTGTTCTTCACTGGGATATGAAAATCAAGAGCCAAAATCTGGCCTTCAAAAGCATCAAGTCAGCAGGATTTATACTTGACTTTTCAAAGAGGGCATAAGAAGGACCTGAATTTTTTTCTCTTTCTCCATCAGTTCACAGATATCATTCATGGAACTTTTTTTGTGAATTCCTTGTGCTCTTTAAGAATAGTGAAGTGGTGCAGAGAAAAATCAAATCAGGAGCTATGGAATTTGAATCTGTATATATCTTCCACCTAAATACACATTTTCAAGCCAAGAGCAAGAACAGCAACAGTATGAGAGCACAAATGAGAGGAGGATGCACAGCAGCCAGCTAGCCACACGTTGCTATGTAAACAGGCATTTGCATATAAGCTCATGATGCTGGAATGCCAGAAAAATTAAAACTAATCTTAAAATGTGCAGAGGGTGAAAGCCAGCACTGCTAATGCTGCTGCCATTCTCACTGCAGCATGCTGCAGGTCAGAGGTAAGGAGGGGAAACTATGCTACTGCAAGAAGGTTTCATCAAATGCTTTTTAGTTTACAAAACACTTCCCTGATAGCACTGTGAACCCTACTGGTATGGTTAACGCTCTGTTCTCTGGCTAGTCCATACTGGAGCTTGGTAACATACCTGTTCTTGTAGTCCTTTAATACCCTGTTAGTATAAAAGGTAGCAGCATCATTCATCTCCTTGACATAAGGGCCTGGTTTAGGAGACTAGGACCATCACCCCATGGTAGCAGGAAACAACAGAAGGAGAAAGGAAGTAAAACATTAGTCAGACACCTCCCCTGACATACTAGGTTTATTACCTTCTTGGGTGTAGTAGACTGAAGAACTATATAGATGAGACTGCAGAGCACTGCAAGATTTGGAACTATCCTGGGCTGCACCATCCAGAAGCTTCTTAACAGCCCTCCCAACCATACCATGTGTCACTCACCACTGCTATCCACCCAAGGGCAGGGATGCTCTCACTGACAGCTGACAGGTGGTTGAACATTTTACTTCCTCTGTTCCTTTCTCTGAAGTTCTGGATTTCCTGAATCTTCTCTGATATTGGCTTGAGAAGCATTGCCACCTCATTCTGCAAAAAAAAAGAGGAGAGGAGGAAAAAGAAAAAGAAGAAGAAGAAGAAGAAGAAGAAGAAAAAGAAAAAGAAAAAGAAAAAGAAAAAGAAAAAGAAAAAGAAAAAGAAAAAGAAAAAGAAAAAGAAAAAGAAAAAGAAAAAGAAAAAGAAAAAGAAAAAGAAAAAGAAAAAGAAAAAGAAAAAGACTGCTGTTAACAGTGGGTGGTCCAAAAGCACCAAGTAGTTTAATATTGTCCTCCTTGCCTTCTGATTTAACATCCATAAAGAAAGGTCATCATAAATTACAGCAACAGTTTAATTACCCTCCTACAGTTGCAGTGATAAAATGCACAGACATTAAGTATTAATAATGTGTTGTAGCAAAAATTGTTCTCAGCACTGGCAGCATTTTCACATGCTGCCCAGATTAAGACCCACATCAACCCCATAGCTCAGAGTCAGCAGAATGACTGTCATTTTCATCTGATATCTTTGGAACTTCTTCAGATTCTTGAGTTTTTCATGTTATTAACCAAGTTGTTTTTCCCAAGAAACACAAACTACTTATTAGTTGCCTGTTATCATCTGGCAATAAGACTGAGAAAGTAATACACTGTAGGCAAGATCAATTTTACCTGTCCTTCTTGGTACATTTTAATGTTTTGGCTGCAAGCAATGCAGGAGGATTTAATGGGAAATTGCTGCCTGCAAGCCATGGTTTGGGGAAGTTCTCTTGGGTTAATCAGAAACGAATGGTATCCATGGGAATGACTGCTGAGTGGAAGGACTAGTGTCTGGAGAAAAGCAAGATGAATGCAGAAGCTATCCAAGCTCTTTCCTGTGCAAAGTGAATGCTAATCACACTGGTCCAGTGTCTCAGAAAAACTAATTTAGAGCACTAATTCACTGGGGAAAATTCTTCCACTCAGAAAACAGCAGACTGAGGGACACGGACTCATCAGTTTACAGGCAAAACAACTGCTGTACCTTGCAACCCTATAACATTGCAAAAGTATGCTCCCCAAACCCATACAATGTCCCACCAAAGGCAATGCACCATTCTGATCCTCCCTGGCACTTCACTTGGAAATCACTCAGGATTGCAGCAGAACTCTGCATTTTTTCTCACCTTTTCCAGGACTATTTGTGATGTGCTTGCTGGAGACAACTAATCCTCATGATCTTGAGGACTAATGCTGCCATGACACACAAAAAATGATGGGCACATATGTCCTGCTCGATCTCTGTCATCTTAAGGTTTTTCTTTTCACCTTTCCAGAAGACTTCAGCATTAGAGAATTCTATGTCAGCTTAGAATAAGCATGTTTGCTATGGATCAGCACAGGTCAAAGACACTTCAAAAACGTGTCAAAAAGAGGTTGTGCATTTTGAAAAGTATTTTGATCTACCTACAGAGCCTGAACATTTTAGTGGTAGAGCAATTTTGAGAAAGACCTATGCATCAGAAATATATAGGCATATGTGATCTTCCCTACAACAAAATGGGTTGGGAGAAAACAAATATTTACAGTATTACTGTGAAATTATAAGATTTTTTGTTGATGACCTAATGACCAGCACAAGTCATCAAGTCTGAAAACGCCCTGAAACCCCCATGATTTGTAGTTCTGAAAACATGATGTTGTTGCCATAACATGATAAAGTCTGCAGAAATTGTCCTTTCTAATTTTTGCTTGTTTACAACATGCTGCAGCTGGTATTTTCTTGGGTATTTTCTTATTTTTCAGGGAAATCTTTCAAGTATGACAGTAGTTAACAAAACTGAAATTTAAGAAAGTGCTTGTTCTGCTTTGATATTATGCCAGTTTTCCTCCCATAAAGTCTGAGGGATATTTACAGTCCTGAGCTTACTGTGAATCTTCATGGCCCAGTTCCAGACAAAGAGAATATCAGGCCTAAAAATACAGCTCCACAGATGCTTGGTATATCTAGACAGCACTGGGAGGCAGTACATTTCTGTGGATAGTGCACTGAAGTGGGAGTCCTTAAATGGGGGTTCTCTTTGCAGCTCTCCCACCAAATTTCATCAGGTTTCAGTAAAGCTGGGTTAGCTTTCTGTGCTTCAATTTCCTAGATATGAAATGGCATTAACATAGCAGTTTTATTTTGTAGAATACTTTGATTTCTAAAGATAAGAAGGCAAAGTTAGGGTCAAACATTTCTCTGAATGACCCACGATGACCCAAACCTTCTCCTATTCCTTCTAGAAAAAGCTCTCAGCCACTTTTCTGAGGATCTGTCAGTGGCACAGAGATTCCGTCCCTCAAAACACAGGACTTAATCTATCCAATGATTACATATTTATAAGAAATGTTTATAAAAATGTAGTAGATTTATTTAATTTCACAGAACCTGTGCAAGTTTTAAAGATGAAATACGTATTGCTAGGGAAACTTTCTCAAAGTAATAATTCCCTTGGCACTGCAGTGACACCAGAGTGGGCTTGAGGCTCTGCTCAGCTCTGTCCCACGTGAGAGGTCTTGGCAGAGCAGCAGAGTCTGCCTCCCCTTCACTCTGCACTCATCCTGTTCTGCAATGGCTGCACAAAATATGTGTGTTTGTGCTCTTTAAGAATAGTGAAGCTTTTTGTCTTCCAAGTTTCTGTGTAAGGGTTTGACACAGGAACACAGCCTGCAAGGAATCATTGAATTGAGTTCTGTCTCAGTTCTAAATTTTTAGTTAGTGATTAAACTGCAGATCAATTACACTGTATATGACATATGGGTATAGAAAGGCTCATTAATTCTGGCAGTAATCAGTCTTGTTTGGCTTTACAATGCAGAAACAGTTGTGCTGAGGGTTCTAGAAGAATAATCTCTTTATTGCAATGAATATTAAAACAGCTGACTTAAAAAATTAATGTCTATATTGTATCTCTAAGAAAAGGGAATTCCAGGAGACGAATCAGAACTGTTGGAAAAATCTTCAGCATGCCTTTGGCATGTGCTAGATAAAATTTCTTGTCATTTAAGACACAGCACAGTTGTTTAACAGAAATTTAAGAGTCTCTTTATAAACACCATTCCTATTATAATATCAGTTTTGCTGAAATGCTTAAAAATGCAACATGGGCAGAACTGACAAATATCAGAAGTAATTCCCAGTATCCTTCTTTCCTTTTAAAATAATGATTAAAACCAGATTGTCACTTTAAACACAAATAACTAGACAACCAGCCAACTTATAATATTTTATAATTCTTATTAGAAAATCAAGAGTAGTAAGACTGTTGCCATGATTAGCCAAAACACTCCAAAAAAGTTCCAGCATGCAAAAGAACTGCCTTAGGCTTTGGCTGCAGAGACTTAACAGTCTCAGCCCAGTCTCATAAAATGGCCTGGAATACCAGTACTCCAACAGACCACACTACACAGACTTTCTTCTCCTTCACCTATCTGCATTACCCATACAAGAAATACCTCAGGTGACAGGCTTAATAGGACTGGTGGACAGGGACACTCAGTTCAGCAGAAAGGCCAAAGTTTTGGATTTTGTGATGTTTGAAATCTGCCTGTAAAGTCACATTAAACTGAATAGCTTGCCTAAATTTTGGCTGCTTGAGCCAGTGATTACTTGAAAATCTCAGCTTTAATTTGGGAAAATGGGTATTTTCTCAGGACCACTGTTGTACAGTAACCTGCCAGCATGAATCACAAAGGCACAAAACACAGCAGGTAAATAAAAACTATAGTTTGAAAGATCTTATGTATTTTTAAGCTAATCTTACATGGTTTTGAGGGGTGAGATTGTTTACCAAAGGATTTTTATGTTGATGAGTGGCAACACAATTCAGACCTCACTATTACAGTGTTCAAATCAACCTGACCTATTATGAAAAAAACATGTCAAGAGAACAAATACCCTTTTAAGTTATGCAAAATGAGGGCATGGCAACCTCTGGTGTAGGAGCAGCAAAAGAAAACTCAGAGAATTTGGAATCAACAGCCCCTTCCTTCTACTCAGCTGCAACCCAAACAGGGTGAGTACAACCTTTATTCCATGGTGTACAGTTCTGTTAGTTTCTCCTTCATACTTACATAAAATCTCCATCATATTTGCTTTGTATTTTTAAGGGGCACGTTTGAAACATGGAGTTGATCTGAATCAGGTGTCTTTGTATGTGTTGGCAAGCAGTACAGCCTAATAGGAATGGTTCTGCAGAGCAAAACAGTTGGTGCTGAGGCTCCAACATTCACAGTATACATTTAAAGGGGGGGGGGGGGCAATTTGGGACTAGCTGTAAATTGTGGTTTAGATGCTGCCTGGGAGTGGATCTTCCACTTCATCAGAAAGATCCCCACTTTGTACACATTAGGCAGCTATAATGTGAAACACAACATAGTAAATGGGGCTGATTTGAAGGAGAAATACAGTCCCACAGTGAGCTAAAACACTAACAGAGACACAGCCATTATCTCTGCAAACAGCCTAGTACAGTCCCATCCCACATCTCATCCTTTCAAGGGATGAAAGATGTCATGGATAGCAACCACCACACTCAGTTCTAACAATTTAACAGACCAGCATCTGCTTTCAGCTGAGACTTGATTCCTTCTACTGTAAATGAGGAAAGAAATATCCCTGAGGAATTATTTGCACACATTAATAGATACTAAATGACTATATGTTAGAAGATATTAATAGACGTGAAGAAATGGACTCTAGAGGTGCTGGCCATTACTGTTAAGAGAGCCTAGAAAAATACCTTATATAAGGTATAAGGTGTGTCTACAGGAATAAGATCACCAGTGAGATGCATTTCTGCTATGAGTGGCTGTGATTCTAGAACTGAAATAGTTTTTGATTAACTGTAATTTCCCAATTTTTGTATTTTCAAAATATGTAAAGAAGATTTTAACTTCATACTGGTTTTGGTAGGTATGCAGTTTAAGAAAAG
Source organism: Agelaius tricolor (assembly GCF_023055355.1). NCBI lineage: Eukaryota > Metazoa > Chordata > Aves > Passeriformes > Icteridae > Agelaius > Agelaius tricolor. The sequence goes on along the minus strand of NW_027269262.1, from coordinate 7,209,724 downwards.
CCTGTGTTTTTCTTTAAGTCTTTATACACAGGCTGGATGGAATCAGTGTTCAGATTAGGCTGAGAAATAACCTATTTATTTAAATTTATATAAAATAATTTTTTTTACCCTACTCCACCTAAATCCAATGTTTTCTCTGCAACTATTTTCTGACTGGCTGTAGAGACCATAAGTGAGATTTTTCTCTGAGATCACTACATTAATACTCTAGTATTCTGATATTTTCAGGGTTCAAACCTCTCCTCCTACCTAACTACATTAATTTATTATGACCTAGTTTTCTTAGACTGTAAATTTTCAGCACAGTGGTGTAACAAGTATTTGATGTGTTGATCAACAGTACAGGTTTTGCCACTTCAACTCACTGCTGTGCAGCAGCAGGACTATGACACAGAGAGAGAAATCTGCATAACTGTCTGGTCAGCTTCATCAGCACAGAAGCTTAGACACATTTGTGTGCTTCCAAAGTGACTTAATTGGTATTTGGCTTTTATTCCTCTTAGATAGCACAAAAATTCTCAATCTAACAGCCAATATCAGCTGTAGCAGTTTTGTCCTTTGTGGGAAAAAAACAGGGAATACCAAATCACAACCCCACATGACAAATTACTACTTTAGTCACTTGTGAATTTATTTTTAAATATAAACTCTGAGGCAGGGCAAATGGAGAGGAATGTGAAAGACAAATCGCTTCTAACCAGTGGAGAAATCCAGGGCCTGATACAACCTGCATGCATCAGTTTACAGCAGTGCAGAATCACACCCACTGCCTTTGGCTGGGACTGGTTCGTTTTAAATTGACTTGAATGTTCTGGGTGTTGTGTTCTTGTCCACTGCAGCTCTCTGTGGGCAGTATTTTCAACAAGAAAGGGTCCTCCTCCTTAAGGCACACAGGCAACACCCCACAATTAATCAACAAGAACAATGACAACTAATAAACTGCTTTCAACTTTTTGATTTACTACTCCTCAATCCTGCTGCTGTGATTATAGTCCATGTCGGTGGGGTCCAGGGCATTCCAGGTAGCAAGAAGATTCTGTTAAGCCACAGTTTCTTTGTTCACAACATCTGAGATCCTATGAATCTTTGCTAAGAGCAATCACCTTTCATGGGGCATGTCCCAGGAGAGAGATGTTAGATATTGCAGGTTTCCATCTTTGGCCAAACTGTAAGACTGTCCAGTTCGTTGAGCAGTCCTGGAACTGACATAACTTTTGGAATTCACAAATGTGGTCTGATTTAGACCAAAATAAAATTTGAAAAAAAGACAATAATTAACTAACTTGTGAATCAAAAAGCCCTGCTTTTCAGTCATGTGTACCCCCTGTGCTTTCCTTTTCAGAAGGTTATGTGCATAAATCCCAGGAAAGAATTGCATAACACAGAGAAAGGAGAGTACTAGTTGGGATTTGCGTTTAGCAGAAATAAAGAATATGGTACTTAATGGGAGAGGAAGTGTCCTATCAGCTTAGCTCAGTAGGGTCTCACATGGCACAGTGTGAACGTGAACATTGCTACAGGGACTGAAAACTATCCTGGTGAATTTTGGACATTATCTTAAAAACAGCAGAAATCCAGTAAAGGCTTGAAGATCCTAGAATTGCTTAGCATGTCAAATGAGGATCCAGAGTACACAGGTACACTGGAGGTCACAAGTGCAAGGCGCCTTTGGTTACTGGAGCCTGATTCTTGCACAGAATGTGAACTGCTGGCAAGTCTGTGCCTGGGGATGTTTGTGTGAGCCAGTCTAGAGCTGCCACTGATGTGAATCTCTGCCTCTACTCTGTACAAGCTGGGTGATACTGCACTGATCATGGCCCTTCTGCATTCCCATGATCCCTGAGTGCCTCTGGGCCTTCTTACTGCTGAGTGCACTGCCCCTTGGGCAGAAGTGAATCTCAAATGCATCCACCTTTTATTGACCTGGGGGTTTTGGCAAACACAAGTGAAGAAAGTGAAATGGGACGAGGATTCCTAGAGAAGTTAACTAAAAGAGAGACATTGAGGGCTGGAGTGTGTCCAGAGAAGGGCAATGAAGCTGGTCAAGGATCTAGAGAGTGAATCCTATGAGGGGCTAGTTAGGGACCTGGGAGTGTTTAGCCTGGAGAAAAAGAGGCACAAACAGACCTTATTGCTCTCTACCACTACCTGAAACGGAGTTGCAGTGAGGTGGAGGTCAGTTTCTACATCCAGATAACAAGTGACAGGACAAAAGAAAATGGCCTCAAGATGCAACAGGGGAGGTTCAGATTGGAGTTTAGGAAAAATTTCTTCCCCAAAATGGTTGTTAAGTACTGGAACAACCTTCCCAGGAAAGAGGTTGAGCCACCATCCTTGAAGGTATTTAAAAGATGTGCAAATGTGGTGCTTAGAGACACAGTTTAGTGGTGGAGTTGGAAGTGCTGGGTTTATGATTGATGACCTTAAAGATCTTTTCCAACCTAAACGATTCTATGAACTGAAAATACAAGGAGTTTGAGGCTGATAAAATGCAGATGAGTGATTTTGAGACAGAATTATGAGGTAACAGGTGTCAGGGGCTATCTGGATGTGAAACAGAGTAAGAGCTTGCAACAATATCCAAAAATGAGCCTGTGAACTCTGCACTGCAATGGGTAAGTGACTGGAAACTGTTGGTCCATCCCTGTGGCTGTGACCACGCGTCACATGCAGTTGTAGGCTTGCAGATAATAGAAGTATGCCAACAGTTTGGCAAGATTTCAGAGAACAGGACCGGGGGAAGGGGTTCCCTTTAGAGCTCAGCACTCTCAGGCTCCTGTCCATGTCACTCTTGGCACCTTCTCTGAGTTTGAGGCCTGAGTACCTTAAAAGGCTTGAACGAAATTCTTCCTTAAGCTATTTCTAGACACAGAGGAGCAGGTTAGCAGCAGTAAACTCTCAGCAGCTGAGAGAATGGCATCAAAACTCTTTTGCATAAGAATGTAGTAAATTAACAAGGTGAGAAGTATCCTACTGTTTGTATTTTTGGAAAACAGTAATGGTGATCCCAGTAAGTATGAGGAAAAGTACGGGGAAATGGAATGACATAAGCAAGTCAAGGTAATTAGAAAACAAATCCTGCTAGAATGCAGAATAATAAGTCCCAGGAGTCCTGTTATTGAAGTACTTTAAAATAGAGAAGAAAATGAGCAATCCCACACTGACAGAGAGTAGGGAACTGTGAATCTTCATCTCTTGATTTCTACATAAAAATCCTGAGAATGAGTCCTTTACTCAAAGATTTTGCCACAACTATTCTAATCCTACAATAGATTTTTTTTTTCTTTTTGCTTGGCTATAAAAAATAAAAACAGAAGGACTTGTTCTCATGGCTCTAAGTCCAAATTCAAATACAGTTTCTTGGGTTTCTATGAGGTGGGGTGAGGTCTCCCTTTTCTAGGAAAAAAAGGGAAAGCTCTCCTTTACCTCTCACTTTTTTCCACCCCTCTCTTCCCACCTGTGTGCAGGATCTGGATATTTAAGCTAGGTATTTAATTGGAATGTTTGTCTGCACAATGTTAGGAATAAATCCATGAGCTTCGGCAGTCATATGAACTCAGCATTCTTCTCTAATGAGAAATTACGTAATCATTTATAGTCTGAACTGCATCTGTCATTTAAATCTGTTTGTAGTACTTCTCACCACGAACACGCTCATCCTGCATATGCTTATATTGATTCACAAAAAATAACAATCTCATTAATTTGTTCTCAGCATAGGAACAATGGATTCCTCAAGCCCTCAAAGCAACTCTTAAAACTGTTTGAACATTTAAAGTAAAATATAACAACTCATAAAGAGAAGGCAGTATATGAGTCACCATTCACAAAGAATTTAATGCAGTGACTTTGAGCAGCGATCAGCATTCGTGATCCAAATTCAAAGAAGTTGTTAAACAGATAAATTTGCTCAGGAACACTAATAACTTTTAAAATTATTATGCAATGAAATAAAAAACACATTTCAGTCAGAACTGCATTTGGCTTAGACTGTGGGAAATAGAAAACCAGATCCAAACTGTTTCAGAATGTTTTGTGAAGGTTTATGCTGAAACCTGTCTTCTGAATAGCCCAAGCAACATGCAAACATATGGTCTGAAAATATCTTTTTAAACAACTTCTCACAGATTACAGCAAAATTCTAATTTATTTTCCCATCTTCTTTGCATTCTTTTATAAACTCATCTATTCTCTTATACTATTTATAGTAGTAAACAATTTATAACAGACGTTTTGTTTTAATGTTTGAAGTTTTGCATCAGATAATAATTTCTCATAAGTAGATGGACTGAAAAATCCCATCTTGCTGAATGAGCCTGTATCTAGCAGCCATTAGCTGGGACATACACAAACAGAAATATCAACTCCTGGTTTTGTCATGTGATCTCTTCCACTGCACATACAAATATAGAACATGACCATAAAAAGTAACAGAACATGCTCTCTGCAAAGTAATTTATTGCAGTTGATGCTAGACTGGTATGCCAGCTGGAATTACCTTCCTGGCTCCTACTGTTTTCACATATACAGATAATAAAGGCTGTACACTGCAACAGATTCCAAATGAAAAAAAACCAACATTATTAACAAGAAGCAAAACTCCACAAAAGCATCTTTTAGGAATCTTGACTGTTTGAAAATGTTTGCTAGTGACTCAGAGCACAAACTAAAAAGTGAAATGAATTCTATAACTTCACCATTTTCATAGAGAGAAAAAAAATACCACTTTTGATGATATATGTTTCTCTCTTTGCTGAGCATAAAAATATCCAAGGATTATTATAGATATAGGAGCTTTCTTTTTGTTTGAAATCCTTATTCATTAGTTTGTAAGCTGCAAGAGCTGAGCTAATTTATTTTTCCAGCACATTTTCCCCTCCCTCTTTTTTTTTTTAAAGGCACCATGTATGACATCCCAACCTGACAGGAACTCAGTAAATCCCCTCAGTCTCCACATCGCTGTCTCTGAATGTCTACAAAGCTCCTATGCCATAATTGCAACTCGCTGGCTCATTCACAGCTTTACATTATAAAGCAAACAGTCTAGACAGCTGAATGACAGAATTACTCTCTTTTCTCTTGCATTTATAGATATGCTGTCATCTTCATTTGCTTTTCTCTACTCTGTGCATTCTGATACACTAATGATCAGCTTTCCTGTTTGGATTCCACACTGACTCCATGGCTCTAGGCTATAAATACAACCAGAGCCGAGATGACATCACAGCAATAAGGTCCCGGGGGAGCAGGGGCAGGATGCCTATTTCTTTCCTTCTCCTGGGTTAGCTGGTGATTACCAGCTTTTTCAAAATGCTTAACCAATGTGACTTTATAATAGAAAGTTTTTTCCTCATTGTGATGGAGATATAAAAAACCTAATGCCTGGAACCATCACTCTCTGCGGTGGGAAAAAAAATCTCAATTTATACAGAATAGGCAGCCTTCAATTACTTTCACATCTGTCTATAGTATAATTGAGTGTATCTGTGCAAAAAAAATATGCAAAAAGAGAAAGAATGGACAACAGTGTGTGTTTTGATGTCTATAAAAATGTGTAGCTAAAAAAAGTAGTCTTTAAAAAAAGGTAAGTAACTGGACTGGGTTTGCTCTCACTGATAAAAAGAAAATTTAGTCTGTAATATTCCTGGTATTTTAACTTTGGAATGATGTGTACACACATATCATGTGGCACTTCCTCTGTTCTAAAGGATAGTAAAATGATAAAAGTGTACTTTCTTGCCTTCAACAAGATGCAGAAATCTATGCAAGCCTGATAATGTACAACTAAGACATATGGATGGCCAGCTCTGGTGATGTTTTAACAAGATTTTTATTATTTATTGCTTTTCTTAATGCTTCTGTAACCATCATCCTAGATTGTTAGAGAATCTCTTTTTACCTCTACTCTTTCATTGTTGTTTGTTTTTTAGCATTGTTTTGTTGACATTAAAAAAAAAATTCTAAACTTTACAGTTGAAAAATCTCAAACTTAACCTCTGACTTGAGGTCAGAAAGTTGTAAGGGTTGGAGTAGGCAGAAGCCATTGCCATTCTCACTGGAAAAGCAGAGAGAATCCTACTGATAGCACATCAGCACAGGAGGCCAAAGCAGGACCCACAGCTTATTCTTTTACCAGAGCTGGGACAATCCCAACACTCCAGAACACTGCATTACATTACATTATAGGCCATCAGAAACTGGTCACCAGGGAATATTTTACCTATGAACGTGTAGAATTTTGTGGGCCACTGGGTGCCATCATATTCACAGCCAATATAAATGACTGCTTGAGGCCTGTACCAATGGGAATTTTGCCTGTTCTGTGTGAGCCATGACCCACTTTTACTCCCTGAGATCAGGGACAGCTGGAAAAACAACTGATCCTTTCTTGCTTGGAACTCTGAAGTCTACCCTTGAATATCTATGGGCTTTTTTTTTCTTTTCCTTAAGCACCCTTGCCATTAAAACATACTGATTAGAAAAACTTCTAATTTGCGTCTCTAAGAACAATAGTGACAGCGTAACTTCAATAAATTATACCATGTGCAGAGAGTTCTGATTTGCAAAAATGGATTTTAATGTACTTTGGAGCAGGGAACTAGTGGAAAAAGGCACAACTGAAGGCCATGATGAGACTGTGCAAGGGAAGACTTAATTCTCTGCATACTCCAAGAAGGAAGGTTCAAGGGTGGTCCCACAGAAGAGCTAACTGATTGCTATTCCCAGGAATGATAAAGTGCTATTGGCCCTGAGCCTTCTAAAAACTACAAATGAGATTCATAACAACTCCACAGATTCCATGAGCTTTGTAGTGAGGGGAGAATTTAAACAGTTGCCACTCAAACAAGTATATAAATCAACTTGATAAAAGTTTAGTTTTCATTTTCTTGACAAAATGCTTTCCCCTCCTCCCAGAACTGGCCTAACCTGGACCTCAGTTTGAGGAACACTGAGTGTATGGGCTAATACTGGTTTTTCTCTCACTAGCATCTACCATGTAGCATCCCTGGAGGACTGGCAAATAGCCATTTCCAGCTTCCAGAGAAAGACTGATCCCACTTTCAAATGTAAAGTGGACACTTCTTTGCTTTCTTCAATGATCTTATATTCATAGGTTCATCACAGAAAAGGTTCTTAACCCCAGATCATGGCTTTCTGATTATTACAGCACCATGCTTATGAAAGTGAAAGCAAGCCCCCAGTTGCACTGTATAAATAAAGGAACAAACAAAGCAAATGCAGGATCAATAACATACAGCAACACAGACTTTTTTATACACTGCCTCTTGAAGCTCCAGGTCACTTTCCTTACCTCTTGAGGCTCTTGACATTGAGATGCTAACAGCAAGAAAGATCTCTGTGCTTGGAAAGCAGCACGTACCATCTCTGCCTGTAACAAAAGGAGGAATATAAATTAAACCTTAGCCTGTAACCTCCAATGCCTCTTTGTGGCAGCTGAAAGTCAAGTGTGACAGCTCAAATCTTCCTTGCTGCTTTTCATCTAAATCACAGCAACGCTGACTGGAAGAAATGTATTAAAGTACTAGCTTAGCTATAATTTTTTTTTTTTTACACCTAAGGTTAAATTCCCTATCTTCTTCAGACAGGAAATAAAATGAGTTGATAAGCAGGCTTTTAGTTATAATTCCTACTTTTAGTCACAGGAGGACTTTATTTTAACACTTCAGAGTACGTCTAGGCATTTTAATGGTGATGCTTATACCCAAGTGCATAGCAAGAACTTTTTACCACTGGGAACAGCAATCTGCAAGCTTTGTGTTGAACTGCAGCTTAGGCTGTGGTGATGTTCAGGATGAGTTGAACTCAGCATATTTGCTGAGCAGCTATGCTGCAATTCATTCCTTGCCTGTGATCTGTGGGCACAATTGATGGCCATGAGAGATGGTGGCTGAAGGTTTTTGGGCACTTTTCCACTCACAGAACTCTAACATTTGGGTTAAAGCTGCACCTGACAGTATGCTTTCGTGTCACCAGTTTGGATGGGTGATAAATGTCTACACTCATGGCTGTTTACTAATGTTCAAATTTCTGGTCTTTTTCGTTTATTTGAACCCTATACATTTTCTGTACATTCTTATTGATATATACTGATTTAAATGAGTATTCCACCTCTACCTCATCTAGGTGGAGGAGTAGTGACTAGGAAAAAGCATTACTGGTATAGAAAAGAATTATTCATAACTAGTATATATTGCTAAATACAAACCAAGCCAAACCAAATGCCATTAAGTTAACCTAATATGAATAGGTACATTTATAATCACTTTGTAAAAGGGTGGGGAAGTGCATGCCATTTTTCCTTGGGGTTTTTTCAATCTAAAAAGAAAACAAGGTAATTATATATACAGACCCATGTGGATGCAACTTAAAATACATGAAAGTCAGGAAATTTGATGTTGTAGCAAAGTAAAACAGCTAAATTGTGTTTATTCATCTTAAAATGTGATGGCATGAATAAAACATAATCTGTTAGGATGAAAGTCACTGCAAGGAAGATGGTAAAAGAGACCCAGCTTGGACAGCATTTGGGGAGAAAGGGATTAATATGGTCTGACATCTGAGATTTGGAAGGGTATAATCATCTCTATAAATAGATAAAGAAATAAATAATAAGGGAAACCTAAATTTTCCAGAGACATAAATATAATCAATAATAGCAAGGTTTAGATATTCTTAGACATGTCAGATGATGTCTTTTTTGTACAGAAATTCATAAAACAACAAGGTGTGGGTTATTTTAAGCTTGGGGGGGGTTTTGTGTGTGTGAGGAGAACCTTGTAAAACAGCTGAGAAAAAACTGATTCCTGAGGAGGAAGTGATTATGAATGAATTCAGTGCTGCTTAGATTGCAAGATGGATAAAAATAAATCTGTAACTAAGGCTTGGTATAAGGCAAACTTTTAGAAAACAGAAAAATCAATGAAAGAAGATGATTGGTCTGAGGAACTTAATTACTTGAATGAAGGAAAGGATGGATTTACACTGAGAATGGAAATAACCTGTGTGCGCTGGGCAGGAGAGAGAAATTGTAGGAAAGGGTTAGAGTCTCTACATGAACAAATAATGAAAGCAATATAATAAGAATAGGTACAAAACCCTCACAGAGTGAGAGGAGGCCTGGATTATCAAGCAGAACTTCTTTTCAGGCACTGTAACATATACAGCAAAGGAGCAATGGATAAAGGCTTTTCTGAACTGTACCTTGCATGGGGAAGTAAAACAAAGACGTATTTTTTTAGCTACTGGAACAATAAAGAAACAAAGAAATGAAATGAAGCCCTGACACTGCTCTGAAGGGCAAGTTTGATATGTCTACATTATTTTTGATGTATAGATTATCTGCTGCTGAATAACATGCTCTTCCTCAGTTTCAAGGAAGTCAATGTACATAAAGATATTGAAAGGGTAGCTAAGGAGAATGATGGCAAATCAATGGGAATTACATTATTTGAAAGGGAAGTCAAATATCCACAGCTCAGTGACAGAATCATTGGGTCCACATTATCTTTTTTCCAGACTACTGAAGACACTGGCAGATGGAAGCACAAGTAGAAAATATTTTAAATATATATTATTTGGAGATGGCACTACATGTCAGAAATATGCAATGACAGCAAAGATGCCCAAGAAGAGGGAGGGAAGTTAAGTCAAGTGATATCATAACTCTTAGCTTGACTTCAGCACCATGAACATTTAAACCAGATTCGAAACAAGTGATTAAAACACATGGAAATGAAAAGCAGGAGAAACTACAATGGGATTACCTATGGTTGAAATCATTACTTTACTTTTTACACAAAGATAATGTGTCAGATCTAGTATTTCTGGGTATCATATAAAATGCTTATTGTGGGTCCTCACGGGAAACTGATACTTTGAGTGGAAATGACACAAATTAGTATTAAAATTTTTCAGTTGGATAAGAAGCTTGATAAGCAGAGGCAATAATAAGGTATATTACAGATGGTGTTACTTGAGAGGAGGAAAGTTGCTAGTTGTTCTTCTCAGGGATTAATTTTAGGAGCAATCAATATGTTTCTTAGTATCATAAGAGCAAGAATTAGGCGTGCACTCATAACATTCTTGGGCAACCCAAGGTTAGGAGGTTTTAACACAGTCAAGAAGGACTCACTCATCACTTAAGAAGATTAAGTCAATTTTGTTGGTACAGATAATATGAATTGGAAAAAAATTAGCAATCCTCCCTGGTACCTTTTTAAAACAATGCATAGTTCTCAGTGTAAATATGGAACTGATTAAATGGAAATGCTGAAAACTGGAAAATACAAGTAAAATTGCTAGGAAGGTGGCTTTGTGAAAAGAACATATGCAGTTCTACAGAGGATATGGCAAAGTATTTTCAGCAGATCTACAGAAGTGTCATTAGAGAGAATCTCCTCTGGAATTATGTGCTCAGAATTAACAGTCACCTGTGTTAAAAAAAATAAGCTTAAATCAGAGTTGATGCTGAAACAAGCTACTTGGATTTTTAAAACAATGACTATCTGTCACACAAAGAAAATTTAAGTTTCACTTATTTTTCTTAGCAAGAAAGTGGCTGAGGAATATGACAATTCTTTCTGATAGACAATGCAAATAGAGAATGAAGAAAATGGTAGCGTCAGCACATAATCATAGGTCTGAAAACTGGGCCATGAGTAAATATGGTCTCAAATTTATAAGACTTCCAACAATGCAAAAAGTGAAATTCAGAAGGGATCTTTCCAATTCCTCCAAAAAGGCAGCATTATTTCAAGACTGAGCTTTAAATGCTGATCAAACAGATCATAAACATGAGAAAAGAGTCCTTAGACATAGAAAGTTAAGATTGTTTATTGAGTTCTTGAACACATACTGAGCTGTAACATCAATGAGGTTTGAAAAACGTGTCTGTCTGGCACTTTGTCTACACTGCATTAAATACACACTTTTGGGATCCTAGTGGTCACTATGGAGGCTGAAGAGGATTTTTTTCCTCCACTCTGAGTACAAAGCAACAACTGATTTCTTGTCTCATTGTTCATTTCTCTTTGATGAAGCACTGGAATTTGGTCAGAGCTGGAGACAGACCATAGGATGATACACACAGTGTTCCTAAAAGACTGACATTCCTTGACTATGCCTCATGTGTGTGTCAAAACTATTGTTGGATGTGGAATCAGGATTCACTTCTCCTCCAGAACTCTATAATTTCTTCTCTAGTGCAGAGTGTGGCCAAGGCCACTTTCCCAAAATGTCTGGGAACGGTCTTTAAGAAATCTTGTGCTATTGAGTGCACACAAGCACAGAAGCCATAGGGAACACTCACTCTTTTGAGTTACCTCAAAAGAATGCTACATTTAAATGGTGGCTGCTTGCATTTTTTTTATTATACAAAATTTATTACAAGATGTTTGAAACATTCAGTTGTCAGTAGACTATGTATTGATTGCAAGGCTTGTGCTATGTGCCCAAAATTTATCCACTCCCAAAAGCTTTTAACTGCGTAGGGATCAGAGCAGCCAGATCTCCCGCCTCTGAATGTAAATCTTAATAAAACGATCATGCTAACACAGTATTTGCATTTTACAAGTAGAATTTTATAAGAATTCTGCCACAGTGACTTCCTTCTTTCTGCAACAGCATTAAAAACAGCTTTCAGACTTTTACTGCTTCTGAGCATGCTGTATTTCTTTCCCTGCATCCCTTCAAAGTAACAGAAGAGTTTCTTCTCATTAAGAATGCATTAGTTCAGTCTATCACCATTCCACTTCTTTCTTGCAGTCTTTCAAACATGACACTTCACTGCTACCTCCTTGTGCTTAGCAGCCAGGCTGTGTAACTAAGCAGGCAGCACTACAATTTTGGAGGGAGGTGACTCTTTCATGAGACCCCCCCATCAAAACCAGCAAAGACTAATGAGTGAAAACACAACAGAGGGCATCTTTCTCAACAGCTTGTGTGGCTCAGACAAAAGACTGCTACAGAAGAAATCAGCTGAAACTCTTTCAGTTACATTCAATTATAGTAATGAAGCTTGAATGTCAAAAGTAGTATAGGAATCATGATTAAATTTGTCAGAATAGAGTACACCACCAACTTGCACACATCTATCTACAGACAAAAAATGGACATGTTCTGGAGCAACAGAAAATTGACACCTGATAACTTAGGGTAATCCTTTTGGCTTTCCTGGGATTACATACATACACATCAATCATCAGACAGATTCCTCAGATGAGGCGAATATTTTGAAGGAAGCAAATTCCTCAAAGCATTTCCTACTCTGCTTTTAGCAATTTGTTCTAGAGGCTGGAGGAGACAGCTGCGACTTAGGACCTGAACTCCAGGACCATGTGGAGTTCCATGCACCACCCCAATTTCCCCACTGGTAAAGTGTGGAATAATGCATCTTAATCCTTCACCTCAGGTCTGTTTGACAGCTGACTCAAGTGACTGATGTGGCTGGAAGAGCTGAAGTTGGACATGTGTGCCATGACAGCCCCGTTCCGTGCTGCGGAAATCTGTAGCTGACCACAGTGAGTGATCTCTCTGTTGCCACTGCAGTAACAGCACAGACTGGTCTCTTCTCAGTTAAGCCTGCAGAGGTTAATGGAGGAATCATATGTATTTAGAAATAATCTTTTAAATAGCAACTGGTTTAACCTTCTCTGTCATAACATAATGCCAAACTCTGATATTTGTCAGAAGCCACTGCTTGAAAACTTGCCAGAGGCTCTGTGAGAGATGTCAAATGAAGACAACGCTGCTGACCCGTTTGAAGGAGCATGAGTACAAATTCCACTCAAACTTGCACTGTTTCAAACTGAGTAGATGCAGATGCACTGGACCCGAAGCTTAAATTCCCAGTTTGTTTTGCTGAGGTTCAGCTCTCCAGAGCACATGTAGCTTCAGGATCTGCCTCTTTCTCATTTTAAATGTTCTGTTCAATCTAAGTTGACCTTCACTCTGGTATCCAAGTACCAATAAAGAAATATTATTTATGTGCCAAGCAAGCTACAAGAACAAGCAGGCACATGCACTCTGATCAAGTTACATTTAAATTCACTAGTTGAAAAAAACCCAAAACTAAATAGAAATAAGAGAAACAAACAAAAGATTTCCTAATGAAATTTTAGCAAGAAAATTACCCTACTGACCTTATAATACTGAATTTGTCAAATACTATTTTATTTAATACTGTATTTCCTCAAAATCATAGCATTTAAAAGCACAGCATAAATATCAGAATCCACTGGACTTCTATTGTTGGAGAATATTACAAATCTGCTTAGATATACATGCTAACTTTAACAGAGATAATTAGCAAATCAAAATACAGTTCTAGATAGTAAAGAGAACACAAGGGAAAAATGGGATTTAGTGGTCCTTAGTTCAAAATGTAGTTTTGTGCAGAAATAATTATGGGTCCTTTGTATCTATCAAAGGACACAGTGACTGACTGTAGTTTTCATTTCAGCAAATGAAAACTACAGATGCAGCTTCATTGACCCCAGCCTTTCTCTAAGAGTGACAGCACTACCAGAGGAAGAGACACAGTTTGCCTTTTACATTTTGCTTTCAAAAGCCTCTTCAAAGTGAAGTGGTAAAGTGGCTGCTGGCTTGAAGGGAGAGGAAAGAAATGGAAAAAGAATGGAGCTTAAGTTAAGATGGGACTGCTATAGAAACCACCCAGGCTCGTGAAATAGACAGTATTTATTTTGAACAGCTAATTGGCTGATAGAGATTTTTAAAAACTAGACCAAGCCTTAAAGAGTCACTGGCAGTTCTACAAACAAAGCACTTTTTACTCTGGAAAACAAAAAGGAAAAAAGAAGAAAACTGTCACCTTTCTCCCACTGGTCCATGCAGAAAACAGAGTTGAAATTCAAATCAAAATCAAAGTCAGTGGGAGATTAGCCATTGGTATTCACAGAACCAGACACCACCTGAGATATTTTCTTTTCTACTTTCAGACAGATACATTGACTACCACCAATTAGCTGTCCCCTGTACTGAGGTTTTCTGGTGTTTTTCAGCCTTTATGGTTATGTCTATATTAGGGAATTTTAGCTGAAATTTCTCAGCAGTGCTACTGCCTGTACAGTACCAATCAGTGCTGGTCTCTTTGGATGTTTATATCTGCCAGTGTATTAAACACTCTGTCATACAACAGGGCACAGTTTTACTTGCTTCAGCGTAGCAGCCATATCTCTGTTCATTAACTTTAATTTCTAGTAAGCTTCACTGTGACTTAAACCACTCTTACTTCTGGTGGAAAACCAAACCATACCATACCATTCTTTAAGATCTCTCAGTGCTAATTAATGATGTAAAATGGATAGAATCCTATAGGGTAAATTGTTGCTGTCATTTTATTTCTCCATCTGAAACTTGAACTGTACAGATCAACTGGAGAAAAGGGATATTTAAAAACACAACCGTTGTTTTTAAATTAATTGCCTTAGGTAAAGAATATACATGTTCTGCACCATTTGCACCAATAAAGTTTGCCTCAATGTTCCAGAATGTCCTCTAAACTCTCTCAGTTTTGAATGAAATGTGGTTTTCTGATTGATTTCAAGGAACTGTTAAGTTTAAAACGTAATGAATACTATTTAAATGTCAGCTTTGTTAATTAATTAATTATTAATATTAGTAGCAGAAATAGTCAATTATTTTGTTCATCTGTCACTGCTTCAAATGGATATAAATATTTTGCTTTAGGGCCATTGCAGCTATTTATTTTTGCCAAGTGAAGCAATAGGAGATCATATTCTCCAAAAACGTCTCAAATAACCTTCACCACCCATAAGAGAGGAAGAGCAAGGCCAGACCAAAGCTATTGACTAGCTGATGATTTCCTAAAGCTCAGACTGCTTTTTTTCCTTCCAGATTCACAAATTCTTCATTACTCTCTTTGAAAACAGCCAAAAATATATGAGTCTCTTGACCTCTGTTCATTTCAACTTTTACACAGAAGTTCCAAAAACAGATGTAACATACTCGTAGTTAGAGATTCCAGAAGATCCAGCACAGAAAAACATTGCCATCTTATTGCAGGGATTCCATACTGTTGTCTCCTTATCACAAAGGTTTCATACCTTCTTAGTGTTTCTCACAGGCAGCTCCTCAGAGCACTGACTCTTTCTTCTTCACAAAGCAGCCAACTGACTCCAGTTCTCTTCTCAACAAGCCAACCCACTCTTGTATAGCACTCTTCTTCTCATGGGTTACAGCTGTGGCCTGTTAAAGTCAGGCCTGTTCCTAATCTTTGATAACTGGCCTAGCTGCAATTCCTTAGGTGTAAGATTACTTTCTACACTATCTTTATTTTCTTATATTCTATCCCCCTACAAAAAATACTGAGAATTGTGTACAAAAATAAGAAGTCCACTCATTACTCAAGATGTGGTCTATTTACAGACTAAAGTGTTGGTGGTTTTACACCAGCTTTCTTTTCTGAGCAGTTTTGAAAATGTTCAAGAATTCAAGTTTGCCATTTCCATCACAGACTTCTGCAAAGGGCCAAGTCACCTCATGGAGATTTCCTGCCACCTCACTGCACAGCACACAGCCATGGATCCATGTTTAGAGGCCTCCACATCAGTAGAAGTAAAGGGTGCTATTGTCACATTTCAGCACCTGATCTAGATGTAAGCGCCTTGTCCCTGGTACTTATCTATAGACCAGACACAGCCACAAAATTGTTTGTCAGCTCTGAGGGATTTGTGCTGTGACTTTCTGCCTCTGTAATATGTCATTAGCGATCACCATAGAAACAAACAACAGATAAAAAGAGCCAAACATTTTAAAAACAAGCATAAAACCACCATAAGAACAAATGGCTTCTCTTCATCAGTAAAATACCAGGCCACCATTTTTGGCTGGAGCTTCTAATAACCAAAGACTGTCAATACTGTATTTTATGAGCATTAGATTATGAGTAACAGCAATCAGTGATAAGCAGGATTTGACCTCCCTCCATTTTGTTAAATAACCCAGGACTCCTGAGATGAAAGGCTTTTCCAGGGGGAATACATTTAAGTGAAAACATTACATGAATATTCTTTGTATCACATGTCAAAGATTATGCCATGAGAATTTTTTTTTTTTTTTTTTTTTTTTTTTTTTTTTTTTTGTAAACTGTATTAGGGAGAGTAGACAGAAAGCACCCCAACCTGCACAGGGAGGAAATTGGGCACAATCTTCCTGAGAGCTCTTACAGCTCCTCATCCTCCTGACTAGTCTACAAAAAACACGCAGGTTTCTCCAAGACTGATGGCAAAGGGAAACCAGCTCAGTTCATGATTTGACTGAGGAACAGAAAGCGGGGTACATTAACATTTCACAGCCCTTTGAAGCCTCCAGTTTCTCCTGTTACCTGCAGCTACATTATGTATCTCTGAAAAAGTGCATTACTTCTTTAAATAAACAAAAACTGCATACAATGCACTGAAGTAATGAAGTCTAAACTTTGTTATTACCAAGATCAACAGTTTTTTAAATTCAGGTGCCTTTTTTCTTTCCCATGAACATTTGAGCTCAGAGTTCTTTGGAGGACCTGGTTGCTAGCATTGAGGAACTATTTGTGGAAAGACCTCATTTCCCTGAGGAAAAGCAAACCTACATTTCCTCCATGGAGCACATGTAGTAAGCCAGCACATCAGAGAACCACAGAGATCTTGGGGCCTGCAGGTCTCATTGTGATGTGCACAAACACACTTTTGCTGTGCTGGTTGCAGGCATTCTGGTTATTTCTCTGCTGGGCTGCTTTGCCCCTGAGGCTGCTACTGAGCGCCCCCACTCTCTATCACCAGCTGTTCTGCCAGAAGCCCTTCTCAGTGAAGGTCCAAATCCATCCTAAGGGAACTTCAGAAAAGACTTTAAAATTTCACAGGCCTTAGATGTGTCCCTGATTTAACAAATACAAGTTCTAGGAAGTTCAGATGTTTCTGTAAATTAAAAAGATTACAGCACTTCTTGAGGTTTTACTTCAGAAATATTCTTCTAGCAGTTATCACTGAGCACCGTTGTGAAGAAATGGTTTCTTGACTTTGTCTGACAAGTTGTCTGATAAAGACTGGAGACCCACTGATTTCTAAGAAATTGTACTGCCTTTAGAGAGAAAGCTTGGACAAATAGGTTCTTATATAGAAAAGACTTTTTTGTATGTTCTGCCTCTCATGCACTTCAAGACAACTGGTGACATTGCCACCTCACTCTGCAAGTAGTCCCACTGAGCTCTCTGAAAGCAACTCAAAGGCTGAAAGTGCCAGAACTTGTCCCCTTGTAAATTCACTTCCACTTTCATCACCTTGAAAGAATCCCAGGTGCCCAACCAAAATTTGCTAACATGGAAGTCAGTTAACAACTTAAAGCTCAGACATCTATAATAATATTTTAGTATTTCTTCCCACCTGAACAATATTTTCCTTTTCAGAGGTGCTAAATAACAAAAGCCTTCATGTACTTGGAGAGGGAGCCTCAGCCTCTCTGAAATGCAAGGATGTGATTAAAAAGCAGATCTGAACTAAAGTGTTTTTAAAAACAGAACATGTATTAAAGCAACAAGAAAGAAATATTTCAGCCTCAAAGTTCTACATAAAGATGCTTAATGAATCTTTTTACTGTGTCTCTGGGATAAAACACATAATTAAACTTATGAAACTCTGCACCAATACTTAAACTGCTTTGCAGTGCAGATTAATTGTGGAAATATATAGTTCCATTTATGGGTGTCAGTAGACTAAAAGAAGTTAGCAGTGACAGTGACATGGTTTAATCTATCCTAATGGACTCTTCAACATTCAGAAATGTGACCATATTGATCATGCAATTCATACTGGATAAAAAGAGGCAATGCACGTTTGTGGCCACATTATACCCTCATCACTCCTGACAGCACTCCCAGCTTATTTAAAACAACATTCAAACCGCACACTGGTTTCCCTTGTGGCTTAATTCTCATTATTCACTGAACTCCTTTTTACTAGAAACTAACTGAAGAGCCAGATTCTGAGCTCATTGTTTGGTTTTTTGCTGACGACAATGAACAGCCTTCTCAGTTTCCATGCCCAGCATTTCTATACACTCAAAACAGTTGCAACCAACTAGCAAAATAAAAGCAGGTCAGGGATGGGGAGGCAGATGAGTGAAAAGAGTGTACACGTGCTCTTCAGAAAGAATGAGACTGAAAATTAATAAAAGACTTATAGCCTGTAGCAACAAATGACATAATTCAAGCATGTGTTGCAAAACAAAAACAAAGGGGAAAAAAAACATTCATGGATGTGTATTTCTCAGATTGAGGCAAATGGGTTTGAATTTCATTACCACTCCAACTCATAATCTTCACCAGAGATATAAGAACTATGAGCACCAGTAAAAAGAATTTTCAGTCCCAAGAGGTTCATGCTGATGACAATAGCAAGGATGCTGTCTTTGTTTTCCTGATGGATCGAGAAAGTGTAACTTGGCTGTGGTTCACCAGAAATTACTGCTGTGAGAACCACACACCTTACAGCAGTTGTGACGCTGAGTGCCTGAGATGGCTGTCACCTATATGCTCTCTTGATCCTGGATTGCTTTGAAACAGAGAGAAAAGTCATTACCAAGGCTTCGTCATGGACCCTGGCTCTCTGCCAACTCCATATATTCAATCCTCCCTGATAAGTTTTCTCCTGACTTTACACTAGCACGTGTCCTAGGAAATGGCTTTGCAATGGGCTCGTGGAGACACTACCACACTGTATTTGTGGCTCTGAGTGTAGGTGGTTCAAACTCTAAAGCCATCTGTGATTTAGCTCGCTCTTTTAGCCATGCAATTTTATCACCTTATGATTTTTGGTTAAGCTGACGCAGTGGTTTTCAACTTGTGGAACTCTTATGCTTCTAGTCTTTACACTGCTTCTCTTGGAAAACCACCAAGAAAAACTGGTTTCCTGCCAGTTAACTCAAATATTCTCTTAAAGGGTTTCAATGAAAAATTGTATAGGGATAGCAAAATTAGCATGACCTAAAGCATATGATCAGTTCTGACTTTGACTTCAAATGGCCAAAAATACAATGCATGCCTTGATTAATTGCTCCATTCGTTAAGTAAATTGATTGATAAAACATGGACCTTATAACTCGTCTGAACACTGAATATTATTCTGAATTCATCTGGTCAATAAAGAACCCTTCATGATCAGATTTTTTTCGTAAGAGTGACTTATCTAACATTTTCTTGGGCAAACATGATGAATTTTTCTTTGTTTTCACACTGCATATAAAGTTTCCCACTCAAATCATTCTGATATCTTTTTCTAGCATCCTTGGGAGATCAGAAAATCCCACTGCACTGAGTAACCATATACACATAATATCCTTTTTAGTGGGCAATAGTTTTAGACCTTGGTCAAAATGGTCTGTTATGGTCCCTGATCAACTGCACTATACTTTGAAATCAATGCTTATGGATT
The DNA here is from genome assembly GCF_023055355.1 of Agelaius tricolor. Classification (NCBI taxonomy): domain Eukaryota; kingdom Metazoa; phylum Chordata; class Aves; order Passeriformes; family Icteridae; genus Agelaius; species Agelaius tricolor. The sequence goes on along the minus strand of NW_027269262.1, from coordinate 7,190,258 downwards.
AAGTCAGGAACACCTCCATATGCAAAGAACCCCCATGAAAACAGGTTATGAATAACTCTTGATAGCCTTGAGTGCTTGTGTATCTGATTTCTTATGTTTCTGACTAAATGCCATATGGAATGTTCTCATTCTATATTCCCCCTATCCCCCCCAGATTTACAGGTGCATGTTTCTCGTGCCAGCAATACACAACTCAAAGCCCAGTACTGGCCACTATGGCATTGATTTTTCAATACTTGTTTGACTTTTATCTCTTCCTTGCCTTTTTAAATAATAAGAAAAACAAGTGGTATTTACTGCAATGTCAGTGTCAAGAAACCAACAGCCTGATCCAGTTCCCATCAAAATTATTGGAAAAACATGCACTTTTTCAGGAGGTGGTGTTCTAGACTTAGAATGGACAGGTCCTTCTTGCTCATGAGCCATCTTTATTCCCAAACAGGTTTCTTACAGTCCAGCAGGTACAAGCATGTTTGCACACCACTGCACCTGCCTGAAAAAATCCTTGCTTGTTTTGAAAGCCAGACTCAGTCCCTAGGCCATATGGGAAGTTGTCCTTTAGAGCAGAGCAATCAAAAGTTGTAAAACTTCTAGAAATGTCAGGTTTTTTCTAAACTAACCTCTAAATTAGCCTCTTGGCTAGATTGTATATGTTGCATTTCCATCTTTCTTCTCCTATTAAAGTGACCATTCTTTTTTGCTCATGTTATGAAGTACCTTGTAGTACATATACAGGGTGAGAAACACAGCTGAGTTAGCATTACAAAATCAACTTTAACTCTGACAGAATTCCAAGGCTGATGATTTGATTTTATTTTCCCTTTTGGTGGACAGCACTACCATTTTCTACGCTCTAAGACTCTTTCTCTCAGTTGAGTGAACTTTGTATGCTGTCAAAAATATCTATATTTTTATTCTTTTTTTTATGTATTCCATTTTCCCCAGTCCTGCACTAGCACCTTGGTTTGGTGTTTATTCCATGTAGCAGAAAATACCTCTCACAGAAATGCAAAGGCAGCCTGACAGCAAGCTTCTCTTTGGGCATGTTGACATCATCCTCTTCTCTGAGCTCTAATTCAACTTTCAACACAATGCCTAAAACCACACAGCCTCTGAGCACAAAAGATGAACACGAGAGTACACTTGTGCATTCTGTTGCCCTGTAAGCAAATTGCCTTGTGAATGAGGAATCAGTCAAATAATGGGGTTGATAGTCTGCATTTAGATAAGCTAAGATAAAGTGCAAAAGTGGGGTTTTTTTGGTGTAGCGCAGACAGCAGTACATCCTGCTCAAAGTTCAGGGCTATGAACATCATTGACTCCTTCTACAGCATCTCTCACATGAAAAGACAACATGCAGCTATTTCATGTGTCATAACTACTCTTTTGAAATAAACCAGGAAGGTAGGATTTTTTAACTTCACTGACAGTCCAAACCAGAGTGGCACTCTGCAAAGTGCATATGTATCTCATAAAACATATCTCCTGCTTTCAGCTCTCTATTTACGTGGACTTTACTGAGAAGAAGAGAAGAATGTCACTGCTTTCATGTAACAGATAAAGAAATTCTCTGGGTACGTGCATACGACATTTGTGGGGTGCACATTGCTTTCTCTGCTCACCGTGATAAGAAACAAGTGCATGCACACAGAGAACTCCTGCAGATTGGATAATGTGCTGCAATTACTTCTCGGTGCTAACCTTGTTCAGGTAGTCATACATTTAATGGATTGCGTCCAAACCCTCTTCCAATAAGGAGCAACTGAACCACCTACCACTTCATTTCTGAATGCTCCAAGCTCTTTGAGCTTTTGTTTTGAGCTCTGCATTTCAGCAGCTGGAAGTCGATGGAAGAAAGGAGGGAAAAGGCATCCATATTTTTATAGTTTTCCATTCCAAGATAAATAGGCTTGGATGAGAGAAGAGGGAACATAAATGAATCACACAGACAATCTGTTCTTTCAACTGGTGGGGTTGGGAGGTTAAAAGATTTTTACAAATAAACACTTTTTAAAAGGCAAGTATTAGCTTATGTGTTTGACAGAAGGCTGCAATTATGCTCTGCTCTGTACCACATAAAATACTAAAATATGGAAATGTGAGGTTATCTATCCTTCTCTTGTAGAACCAGTACATTCTCTTCCTATCGTGATGTCTCATCTGGTACATTACTCAAATTCAAGCCAAAGTATTCCACCACTTGAGATAGCACATAAACAAAAATAATGTGAAGAAATTCATAATAAACACATTACTAAAACCTGCTTCTTGGCCTTCTGAAGTCTTGGTTTCTTTGCTTTGCCAACGCGAAGAGCCCATCAAACCTGCTTGAACCCAGCTTCCTCACTGGGACACAATCTAAAGGTACACTATGTCTTCCAGAAGCAGCTCTTTGTCATCCTTAACACATTTTCTGCAGTGCTGGATTCATGGCCTATGTTGTAGAGTCACAATCTGTTTCATACTGATTTTGAATTTCCCTCATTCTGACAGAAGGACAGTTTTTGGTGTTGGCATATACGGTGAGTCAGCTTCAGGGCTGTTACAGCCTGTAATGGTTGGTGACAACCTCCAAGACACTGGTATGTCAGGCCAAAGACAGCTGGTTGGTAGCAGTCCAGACTTTCCCTCTTTTACAGACTTCACATGCTCTAGTTGTGACATGGACAGCAGAAAGTGTTTTCATAAAACCTGTGCCTATAGGGGACTTTGCATTTCATAGAAATATCCATATAATCACCAGATCTTTATTCCACAGTGACAGAATAGGGGAAAGATCTTATCTTAGCTGTTTAGGACTATTTATTTAAAATAGAGTATGTAACCACTCTCCCTGTCTTTTAAAAAGTGGTTCATTTCTTCAGTGCAGTTGACCTCAGACATTCACCACTATATGTACTGTAATTTGAATGAGAAATATCTTGCTCTCAAGAGCCTAGGCAGGACTCTGATAAACTAATCTTTATAAAGCCCACTGTGCTGCTGTGTTTAAGAGAGCCAGAAGCTAGCTATTAGTTATTTTTTGTGGTTTGCTTGTTTTGTTCTCTTTCAGCCGACTTTTTAGAGTACAGCATGCTGAAAAAATAGGAACAAGGCTCCCCAACAGATACCAGTTGTGTCTGAATTCTTCCTTTTGCCAGGCACACAAACCACACAACCGTTGCAGCCATCAGCACAAAACACATCATGTTAAATCCCTCATTTCTTTAACATAATATGAAGTCTCTCTTTCTCTCATATTACCATTCTGGTCCGTCAGGTATGTGAGGTTTTTCAAGGCAACAGGTGTTTTTTGAAATAAAATACAACCTTCCCTTCAGCTCATTATGTGAAAGAGACAGCAGCTGCAAGTATAATGCTGAGGACACATGGTCTATAAGACACCCAGAAGAAAAATACTCCTTGTTCCACTTGTTAAGGTAAAGCGCAGATGTTGCTTCAGTGATAAGCATGAGCATAAGGCAACCACAGTCTGCTCCACGTTGTAAATGCAGAATCTATGATTTCAGAATATTTAGTAGGCTGCAACCGGAATCACCGGTTTCTTTATGTAAAGAAAGCTAATGCAATGTCTAAGCTCCCAGCACTAACAAATACTCCATATCACAGCTTGCATTACACTATCATCAACAATATGCTAGGGACTGTCCACAGACTTGGCTGACAAATTATTAATAATCTTTTATATGGACTCAATTATGAGTAAGAAATAGTGACAAATGCATAAATTAATACACTTACTGATTTAATGATTTAAACATTTACAGATAGTGTATATTAAAAAGGGTTTAGCAATTTAGAATGTTTAATGCAATCCCTTTCCCTGCTTAGTATTGCTAGGAAGACTAATTTTGTATCACTCAGATCTAAACTGTTGAGAAATCAACTGCAAAATAACGATGTCTAATGAATGTAAAAACCAAGCTAGAATCAATCCTTTCCAGGGAGCAATCCTCTGTTCAGTTAGGTCCATAATTCTTCCTCCAACCCTCTGACACCCATTTATTTATTTTCCCCTAGTTTCTCTGAAGAACAAAGTACATACATTGTAGCTTATAGTATAATTGTCTGGTCTTTTTCAAATAAAAAGGGAGTGCAGCATTTCCTTAGAAAAACAAAGATCATCTAGGATTGCCTGGTCTTCTTATTCCCTCCTGTTTTCTAGGCCTAACTAGGTCAGACACTCTGTCCTACAAACCAGAACATGTAACACCAGAGGAAAAGAACACAGATCACAAAATAATCCAGTCATCTTTCTCTGTAAGTAGACATAAATAGGAATATTTATGTTGGCCCTGCAACATGAATCTCAGTAGCTTGTAGGACTGCATGTTTTTCTGGCTACAGTGTTTGTTATGTAGAGCAGCAGCAGCAATCAACTGGGAACCGTATACACGGAGGAAAGCCTGATAGCATGGATCTACTAGAAAAGTTAAAAGTATCACACTCCTTCAGATCCAGCTTGCATTGACTCCAGTTCTCTTGTGTGTGGGATGGTTTTTTGTTGGTTATTTTTTTCCCAAATTTATATTGGTAAGCTGTTGGTAAAATGACTCCATCCCTTGTCAATTACATCACCACCCATTTTAGGGAAGACCAGCTTAAAAAAATAAAACAACACAAACAAGTTCTGATCACAAGGTTAAGATCATAAGGTTAGAAAGTATTGTCATCATGAAAATGATACCATAGTACTGCCTTGCTGCAACTTATATTTTTAACAAAGGGTCATATAAATGGCTGAATCATTTTTAGAATGCTACATTGTTACAAATGAAAGAGATGTGAGTAATAAAAAATGAACAACCAGAACAAAATCTCTATATTAACTGGAATGATGATACACATGCCTAGAAAACAACCACAGGAAATTATCATTGCTTGAGCCCACCTGTTGTTTGCTACTAATTTGTTGGCATGTGTTCTTAATTGTGTTCCTGCCCTGCAAAGAGCTTAGCAGCCAACAGAACTATTCAAATTGCTTGTGACTGAGAATATTTATATATTTTGCATTTTATGATGTTCAACTTTGGTGCTGTAGAAAGTGAGCAATCTCTTCTTATGAATCCACACAACCTTGTGCCATTCCCAAACCAACTGTACTCAGTGTGTAATGCCAGGCTATCTCTACTACAAGAATAATAACTTAGACTTTGTTTTGCTATTAAGATACTCCTCTACTCAGAAATCAAGGCTGATGACACAGATTCCAAGATTTTTACACTTCATCATCACGGGAAAATCTGAGTAAATACTTACATGTGTCTTCACATCACCTTCAAGAATCTTGCTGTACCTGAGAAACTCAGCAACACTTCCATTCAGCAGCCTATCAAAGGCTTCCACATATGGTGCTATGCCTGTAGAAGAGGAACATTCCATTATAATGGGTTCATAAAGTATATAATGCATAGGATGTGTAGCAGATGGAGGAGATGTATCATAGAAACTGAGGAGATTGCAGTAACTTCATTTCTGATTTATGAAATCAGTGTAAAAGGATGTAAAATTATTTTCGTCCTAGATAGAAAGAAGAGGAAAAAATCCCGCTCTTGGTAGAACTTGAATAGGAACCTGTAAGAAAATTTCCTGTGTATAATGTAATAGGAAGCCTCTTTTGTCTTAAAATAACATGTGCTAAAACAAACAGCCCTTCAAAGGACCTGAGGAGTGTAATTCTCTTAACAAAAATTCCCTATTGTACTTTAACCAAATATCATCCCCTAAAAAGAACCTGCACTGTACTTAACCACTCTTTTTATACTACTCCATTCCTGAAGATCTCTGTGATGTTTGGTGGCTTTTAATAGCAACCAATCCCATTTCCAGGAAGAGAGTCCTTGGAATGGGTTGACAGTAGATTTATGCGGTGATATATGGCTTTGTAATTGCCTCATTTTGTTGTCTCACCTTGCGAAACTGTCACTGGGTAAAGAAAGCTCAAACAAGTCTTCCAGACAACATATCCTATTGACTTTATATATACTATACATTACAAAGTTCCAGTGCTTGGTCACCTGCTATTTTCTATATGGTACACAGAGCAGTTTCCTGATTGGGTGAACAATCAGAAAATGCAGATCAGTCTTAGTTTCTTAAGCACGTGGCTTCTACCTAGCACTACGTGGTACCTGTTAAGATAGCAAAAATAATCTTTCCTTGGATGCTTTCCAACCCTTTCTTTACTCCCTCGTGTCTTGTCAATGCTCAGAACCTTTGCCAGATCCAGCATCAATGACACACATGTGAATCTATGACATATGTAGGATCTGAGAGAACAAGGTTAAAATTCTTCCCTGCCTCTCTCCCTCATTAATAAAGCCTGAGTATTGCTCTGAAGGAGTACCAAGCTTTCCCCAGAGAATTTGCTTTAACCTTTTGGCACTATATAACAATTGTGTCCAAATTCACAGTTATGAAAGCCCTCTTTATTCCACAAGAGTCATCTGGCTCCATGACAGAATAAAAGACAGGCTCTGGCAACTGGAGTTTGCAGTGGCCTGTGTGAAAAAGAAAATGTAGTTAGTCAACTAGGTGGGATTTCAAGGCTCCTTTTGTTCTCTTGATGCCATTCACCTATAATTCTGAGGAATTTCTGGGCTTTCTTCCATATTAAGTGTTTGTGTGTAAACCCCTCAACTGACCTAATGCACAAAAGGTTTTAGCTGTGGAGATGCTTTCCAAAGCCCATTTATGTTCTTTTTCAAAATCTGTGCATGCTTCCAAGAGATTCATTGTAACATTTTCCTTTTAGAGCAGAGTTTTACATAACAGTTCACCAAATTCTCCTATGCAGAACTAGAAAGCAACTATGCTATTTTTTACTATTCAATGCAGCTCACTCCCAGAAGCATTTACTAGAATTTGCTGTGGGCCATGCAGAGCAACAGAATGATTTATTTGCACTTCTGCTGCTGTAATGCCCTTTAGGAAAACAGTAAAGGTACAGATCACCCATCCTGTTTCTGAAAATGTACTAATTGAAAAGACATGGTTATTTTTTTATTAATTCTAATTATGGAATGGTCTTTTAGGGGATAGAGGTCATGGTTGAAGAAATATATCTCCATTTCAACTGGAGATTTTAAAAAGGTCACACTCTGGCCTGAGTGACAGTTTTGAAGGAGAAAAAGAAAGAAGATACCTGTAAGACTGTTTCCTTTGCAGTGTCTGTGGCAATGTGAACCTCTGCAGAGGCACAGTGACACAGGCACACAGAGTGATGTTTGGGGCACTGTAGGCGTACCAGCCACACAAACTGAAGACTTTCCCAACTGCACCAGCAAAAGCTAATTCCTGAGTCCCTGTGTGAGACAGCTCTGCCTGGAGACATCATGCAGCCTGGCAAGCACCCCATGGTGTTGCTCATCTCAGCTTCTTACTGCAGTCTCCCAGTGGGTGTATTTTATAATCACACTTCAACAAGGCTTCTCAGTTGGTTTCTTCTAGGGATCTGCTGGGGCGTTCAGGCTCTGGTTCCCTGTGGGGGGGTGAATCTCTTCACCTAACTGAGCTCTTAGGTCAGGTCAAGAATACAAGCAGTTTTCATGGAAGTACTTGGCATGGTGAGTTATCTCCTGTTCTGAAAGTAGCCCTGGTTCTGCAATACTGTGCTCTGGATAAATACAGATTCACCTGAATGGCCTCACTACATGACTAAATTCTTTTGAAAATTGCACAATTCCTAGTGGTGATTGATTTATTTGTCAGTTTGTATATGGATATTTCTCCCTGACTTTGCTACAGTTTGCTAGCTGCCTAGGTTCTCTCTGGACTGCAAGCACTTTTTTTAGTGAAGCTTTCTGTGCCTGGCTAACTCATCTGCCATGGAAGCCTGCTGGAAGATGCTCCTTTCCTGCCACAGAAACACACTGCTCTCAGTCAGCTGCCCCACAGCAGCTGCCAGTGTGCAGGCCCATTGCACACAATGGTGCAGGGAACGTCCCTCACATGTGTCAGCTGGCATAGGGGACAACACAGCATCTCACACACTTCACTTGTTGCTGTGTCAGTAAAGGAAGATGCCTGCAACTTTAGATGTGTCCTGCAGCTCCTGTACAGCAGCTGAGTCCATGCTGAGATGTGCTCTTCTCTGAAAAATGCAAGAAAGGGCAAGGAATACAGAAAGCAAAGAACATGAAGCTAATAATGAGATGCATGTTCGGGTTCTGGATGGAAAAAAGTCTTGGAGAAAGAAAAGAGCATTTTGATTCCATCATATTTAGAAGTACCACATATGTAAAGTTACTTAGCCTATAACTTCAAGAACCACAAAATTAAAAAAATATGATTCAATGATATGATATGAGTAGACAAAGAACAAGCTTTTTTAGTATATTCTCCACTGTAGTGCATTGGAGAGCCACTTGAGAACAGAGAGCTCAAGAGATAAGAATGTACGGCCATGGATTTATAGCAGTCTTTAGTGAGCAAATGCTTCCAAACAAACTCATGTTTGATTAAGGATGTTAAACAAATTAAGTGGGTCTGCACCATGAAATTCAGAGAGAGCTGGCAAATCAACAGTGTTTATATTAGTGACTTCTACAGGAATATTTATGCTGCACATTTAGGGGATGTCTCATTTATTCTGCTGATTGGGCTCAAGCAGATATTTTCACCTGGGGAGTTATTTACAATAAAAGATCCTTCAGGTATTTGAACTGGGTTATTCCACTTTACATGGAAAGAGTAATAAAGCTTGACACATGGACAGTATATTTAAGAAACAGTAAAATCATTCATTTTCTAGGCCATATTAGTTTAGAGTTGTACATGCTGCTAAGCTTGTCACATGGCACTTCTAAATAAATTTTTAAAAATATTACTTTATTTTGATACAGAATTTGTAGGAGGTGGGATCGTATTCCCTCTTAGAAGACAAACATATATATTATTTGCAATTTTTTAATGACAGAGAGATGGTACTTCAAAACAACATACTTACTTCCATTGACTCCATTGATGCCATCACACTCCATTCCACCAGATCTGTGTGAATCTGAAAACAATGATTCAAGTCGAGTCACTGCTTTCTCCAATCTCTCCATCAAGCCATGAGTCTCTGCCATTCTGAAAAAAATCCGGATAGAAACAGCGTTAGACCCCTCTCAGTAAAGTCCTTGCTTCATGCTGCAGTTCTGTTCATCTTGTGGCTTTTTCTTTTATGGTAAAACTCTCATGTTTTAAGCACTGTCTTTCTGGCACATAAGCATTTGCAGTGAAGCAGCTGACAAAGGGTAAGTTGCTTCTTTGTCAGCAGGGATCAGCACTCAACTCCGGCTCTTCCTTCTAAGTAGCAGGTTCCAACCACTGCTAGTGTAGCTTTTAACAGTCTGCACATGAACAGCTTCTGACAAAATGCAAATATATGCTCCCAACCAAATATTGAGATGACCGGAATAGTCATAGAAGTAACTGGTAAAATCTTATGCCTACAATGATTTGAGTCAGCATTTACAGAGACTAACATACAGACCCAATTAATACTCTCTGATTTTTGAAAAGGTTAATTCTGAAATTTGCCTCGGTCTTTTATACTATCTAGTAGGACCCAGCCACTTGACTGAAGACTACACAAAAATCCAAGAAGGTCTCCTGTTTATTTTTCTTATATGCTTTACCATCGCTTTTTTTCTTACAGAAGCACCCGATATGAACCAGTGTTTCCCAAGCTTTTAAAATCAAATGCTGATTAACATTTGGATAGGAAAAAAAATCCAGAGGCCTGCTTGTGCAGTACTGCTGCAGTGCTTTTGGTTTAAGATTAAACAGAAATTAGGTTACATTTTTAACAACTCACACATTGCCTTCTTTCTTCACAATGTGATTATCTGCTCTCTTACATGTGAGGCAGTGTAGGCATTGACATTTTTGAATATTGGCCAATCTCTTGGGAAAAAAGTGCTCTATACCATACAGAGTGAGAAAGAGTTACATAAGCAAAGGCAAAGCTATGTTTAAATCCCCTATCGTTTAACAGAGCGAGTTTAATGTACACGTTCCCCACTGAAGGTTGTGAGTGTTTGATGCTGGTAAGTGACATTCGGCAAGGGGTGCATGTGGTGATGATGGCTCTTGATTATCATGCTCCCTGTGGCCACTTCCAGCCCAGCCCCCACACCAGGCTGCATCCCCTGCCCAGCACCGGGATGTGCAAAAGCAGGAGCAACATGGGAATGCACATCCCCAGCTGGGGCAAGCAGGGAGTCAGAGGCTCTCTGGGGCCATCATCCTGTGGAGTTCTTCCACAAGACATTGATTCCTCTATGGCTCGGAGACTAAAATGGTTAGGCAGACATGGAACAAAAGTGCAAATGTATTAGTTCCTAAAGAACAGCCTGCTAGTATTGCAGAGATATTAAAGCCTAATAGCAGATTCCAATAAAATGCACCACTATGGAACACTCAGCAACCAAACTAAACATTGCTGCTTCAGTGTCTCCACAGCCAGTGCAGAGTGCCTAAATGTTATAATTAATAAGTAAAGTACCATGGAAATAAATGTTTTCATTTACAAACAAGTACTACTAATTCTTATTAGTAAAATATAGTAATATTTTTCTACTAAAAATTTAAGCATGAGAGGAAATTAGAGGAAATTAGCTACTAGGACTGTGGAAACACGTGCAAAGCTCTTGTGCTCTGAGTCATGCTGCCTTTCAAACAGGGTGGGACTTTCAGACTTTACTCTATAAATGTAATGAGGTTTGTGTTTGACCTAAAAGTGAAGCAGAAGATTTTACAGCATTAAACCCTTGAAAGAATCATTCTTGTGAGAAAGTTTTGTTTGGAATTTATGGGGTTTTCCTATTTATATTAAATAAAAAAATCAAACCCACAAAGAGGATGACATTAAACAGCATGCACATGAACAGTGTAAAAATTCAGAGGGGCTCTCTTGTCTTATCACAGAATGGGTCAGGTTGGAAGGGACCTCAGAGGGGTCATCTGGTACAACCTTCCCACTTAAACAGTCATCCCAGAGCACATGGCACAGGACTGCATCCAGACAGTTCCTGAATATCACCAGTGAAGGAGATTCCACAACCCCTTTGGGCAACCAGTTCCAGTGCTTGGGCACCTGCACAGTAAAGTTCTTCCTCATATTCAGGTGGAACATCTGGGCATCAGCTGCTGCCCACTGCCTCTTGTGCTATTGCTGGGAACCACTGAGAAGAGCCTGGATCTGCCCTCTGGGCACCCTCCCTTCAGATACTGATAGACATTGATGAGGTCCCCTCTCAGCTGCCTCCTGAGGCTGAACAGGCCCAGCTCCCTCACCCTTTCCTCATGAAAGAGATGCTCCACTTGATTGGTCAGCTTTGCATCTGTCCACTGGACCTGCTCCAGGAGCTCCATGTCTCCCTTGTGCTGAGGAGCCCAGAACTGGACACAGCACTCCAGGTGTGACCTCACCAGGACTCATTAGTCATGTAATGAGTCCATTTAGGTGAATCTGTATTTATCCAGAGCACAGTATTGCAGAACCAGGGCTGCTTTCTCAGAACAGGAGACAACACACCATGCCAGGTGAGTTATCCATGAAAACTGCTTGTGTTCTTGACCTGACCTAAGAGCTCAGTCAGGTGAAGAGCAGAGGGGTGGGATCACTTCTCTTGACCCACTGGCAAATACTTTCTTTATACTGCAAAATGCACAAATTGATTCTGTTTGAAAAATCAATTCGCTTTAAAAAAACACACCTTAAATTTTTGTAAGGTTACAAATATCTTGGCAGGAATTAGATGAATGGATCAGGGAAGCTTCTGAAACATTCAAACTTTTATGAGAATATTAAAACTTTTCTTAAAACAAAGCACTGTTAATCCTAAAAAATATTATGAGTACATACTTCTCACATTTTACCCTACTACATAAAAGCCTAAAATGCTGTCTATTTTAAAACTCCTGTTTTCAACCACGCTAAAGTCTGGATGGTGTAACACAGCATACTAATACATAACATAGCATACAGTCAACTAATTTCATCAGTATTTTAAAATATATTTTTAGTATAGTACCTATTTTTTATGTAAAGATACAGTCTGGTAAGTTGCGTTTTTTTCGTTTGCCTTAAAATTTTCCTTGATGATGTCATCAAATGTCACAAAAATTATGCAGAAACTTCTATGGAAGACCTGTTACTTTTTGGCCTCTTCAGCCTGATTTTGCCTGGGAAAGAATCCAATTGCTTGATTACAAACTCAATGATTTGAGTGCACACACCAGGAGGTCTGAGGAGTCTCACAAATGAGCAGACTTCTAATGTATTACCCAATAAATGACCTTCAGTAAGGTCAATGTAAGGGAGTAAAAATACACATTATGGTGTCAGAAGTTCAGGGGAATAACCCAGCTCAAAAACCTGAAGATCTTTTTATGCAACACCTTCCTGCTACCACATAGTCTTTTACTCACTATATTCTTCACTGTTTTATTCTAGTCGCATTAACTGGAGAACTACAATGTTCTTCCAAAAGCAGGCATCACCAGCAATCATAGAATAATATATTGTCAGAGTCTTTAAACAGAAGTAGAAACTGTTTTTACCCTAATATTAGGGATGTCAGGTTTCTATTCTTTTTATACAGAATATTACACTCAATAATCGTCATCTTTACACTGTCTACCTTTTTATCTGTAGATTTACATGAGTACATGGTATTTCCATCTATTTCTATACATATATGTACATGCATATAAGATTACACACAGTTATGCCTGTCATGTATGAATAAAGTGCAAAAACATTTTTGTGATTACTGTCCATAACACTAAAAGAGCAATCAGTTGTACATATTCAAATCTTACATTTACACCTCTCTTTACCATTAAATGACACACCGTTATCTACCTTACAAACAACACAGGAATTAAAATTACTGTTCTAAACATCCACTGAACAACAGCATGAAAACTCTCTTCATCCATTCTCCATCTAAACACTGACATCTTTGCCTATACATTGAGATTTACATATTTGGCTCACATTATGACACGCTTCAGCATTTTCTTGGCCTATATTCAGCTGTTTATCTGATTACTTATTCCACACTGCACTTTGCCTGGTCAGAGACACCACAAAGCCACAGCTCAAAAGGAATCAGAATACAAATGGTGAAGCTTGACTCTGTGAAGACACTATCTGCCATGATACAGCATCAGAGCTTTTATTATAAATAAATAATAAGATTGGTCTACTTACAGTGTCAAATTAAATCTCTGCACATTAAAGAAAAGGGATGTAAATATGTCTGTGGCATGCTTCCACTCTCATAAAACGTGTTTTTACTTCAAGACAGACTCTCTATCTCACCTGTCAAGATTTTAATTAAAGAATTGAAGAGATTATCAGGGTTAACCATGTACCTTTTCCCAGAGCTGATGCTGACCACCTATGAAGAGTTAAAATAACAATGCTTTAACTCCCATGTAATCCTCATCCAGTTGTTCTCCTGGTGAAGAACACTGTCCTTCACTGAAAGTAAGGTCACCCAAGAGTCACGGAAGGTGTTAACACACATCTACCGACAATCATTTAAACACAACATTGTTAACTGTCTCTTGGGCACAAAATCAAGACAGAAGATCCACAGCTCTGCCCTGTTTACTGTTAGTGGTATCTTTTTTGGGAGTGCTAAAGGCATGTGGTAGTACTACCATCTGTCATTTCTTCCACAAAAGAAGTAAAGCCAAAACCAGGTAGAAGAAAGCATGCTGAAATTCAAAGAGTGGATTTCTTCTTATAGACAGGCCTTGGGAGATCACTGCTTTCCTCCCCAGCTGTTTCAAAGCACCACTTATCTATTATCAGGGGAAAAAAACTTGGCTGTAGACTAGAATTTCCTGACATACTGATCCCAAACAGCAAACTGTAAGTCAAAACACACACATACTATTCCTGTTACTACTGTATGTGACTTACAACAGAGGACAATATTGCTCCATCCTCAAGAAGAAACAAGTTGTAATGAATGCACAGGGAAAAGCAGTACAGTAGCATAAAGGGGAAAAAAAAACATATGATGACATACCAGGCATGTAAAAATGGAGTTTTGAACAAAGGAATGGTGCTACCTTGTAAAGTATGAAATGATTCTCACAAACATCAGCAAGAGATAGAGTACAAAGTTCCACAGTTTTTTTACTTCCTAGCATTCTAGTAATTTGAAAGGAAAAGAAATGACCTGTTAATTTATTTGCTTTCCTCCCCTGCCCCCACTCAGTACCAGTTCTTCCAAATTCATCTAGCATCTGAAAATTGATGCCAGGTCTCACTCATGCACATCATCTGATATCCTACATGTCAGATTTGGATTTCTTCTCTATGCCAAAAAAGGGCAGATGCCTAAACCAGAATATAGGCAGCAATGTGCATTTTAATTGTATTCACCATTGCTGCACTGCCTTGGAAGTGGAAAATCACACTGTCCTTGGAAGTACAGCACCTTGCACATGTGCTTTCTCTCTTAATCTTTTAATAAATTGCTACCAAGATATTAAATAAAATACACAACTCCCCAGATTGCCAGCTGGTGCTATCAGAGAGCCAGTCAGGAACATTTTATAGATCTAAAGCACCGTGTCCTCTGAGAGTTCCTCTGTACAATTTATGTCAACATACATCAAGGGAGGAGAAATGCATTCCTGAATATCCCCTCAAATTACAAAAGCATCTTACAGCACTTCATTTCTGACACAAACACAGACAGCCTGGGTCTGAAATGGCTCTTTTTCCTACATCATCATTCGAACACCTACAAATCCAAGCTGTTTTGAGTAAGCAGTCTCTTTGCCAACTTTGCCATGAGACCCAAATTCCTTTGTTCGGAACCCCACTGGCTTGGGGTCTCTGGAGTTCCTCATTCCCAGACAGAGCTTGGAAGCAGCTCAGTACTGGCTGGGTGGTAAGAAGGAGCACTTGAAATTCTTTGGGTTGCTATCACAAAAGATTCTGGGCAGAGAATGCACAGGGAACAGTGGTGAGAAGAAAGTATGTGTTGGTAGACCAATGTGTTGGTAGACCATTACCTTGTATGGTTTGTATTTTGTTTTCCATTAGCTGTAGGGGAGGAATGTAAACAGAGTCTTCTCAAACTGATGTCAATTTGGATTAAACCAGAAGACCTCTCAGTAAGGTCCTGTGTGAGAAAAATGATTTGAGTTTCAAATCAGAGCCTTTTTTATTGTTTTGCCCCTAAATCTACTACAAGCTCATTTGGGAGCAATTAATTCTGAAGTATAGAGAATTATTTAATTTTTAAACCTAGTTAAAATATTTAGTTTTGTATATCAAACAGTATTAGAATTTTGACTTTTTTTTTTTGTTAAGATGGACAGTTATACCTGAAATAGCAAAAAGACAAAAATGTCTGTATGACTTCTGCTTTTTGTGGATGAATGTGCCATTTTCACTATTAAGTTGATCTGAAGTCTTGGCTGACTCTAGCATACTCATCATAAAATATTTCTGTCTGTAGCTCACTGTGTGTGTTAAAGCCACTGCTATGCTATAAATGAGTCCCTTATGGCTGTGCATAAGAGTGTGCTACATCAACTATCTTGTGTGTGGACTTCTTTCTTTGGCATAACCTCTGTGTTTTTAAAGGGCTACTTTTTATAAGCAAAAAACCATTTGCATAGAAGAAGTAAAAGCAGGTTCACGTTGAATCTCCCATTTAACCCAAGTGTTTTCCTTTGTCTGGCCTTATGCTGTTGGTACCACAAAGCATTATTTTCTGTTTGCATTCTGGCTTCTCCTCTGCTTCTCTCCCTCTCCTAGTGATCAGGCTGCTGTCTACAAAACCATGTTGAAAAAGAATAGAACCCTTTATTCATCCCACTGTTCAGAAAAATTGTAAAATTTGCATCATAAAACAATCTCTGTTTTGACAAATACCTCTAAGACTGTTGATGCATTTTAGATTTCTTATTACATCCCAGTTTAGTCCCATAATATGGGTGAATAACTGCACACATCAAGCTGTATGTCTGCAAGTCAATGTAATAATAACAACATGGACTGCAAGTAGACCTCTGATAATTTAATATGAATTCTTTAAAATATGGCATGTGTTCATGTATGTGCTTAGTATCTCCTGGAGTATCAGTTCACTTCCTAATTATTGGGAAGTTCTGTGAAGAGCTTCTATCCCTTGCTGAATAATTTTCACTGTCATGAATTTTGTGATCACAAAGAGCGAGTTCATTATTTAATGATATACTGAAGCAGTCAAGACTGCTTGACAGTTTGTGTAAGCATGATTGACTTAAAATAACCAAGGCAACCCAGTTTCTAAGTACATTCTCTTATTCCTTTTATGCTCACTTTTCATGTCACCACTGCTCATGGTCTTTTGTCTTGGTTTTATTTTCTTCTCTCCCTCAAATGAAGTGTACAAGTTTTAGTATCTGTGCAATCAACAGAAATGCAGTGTTCTTAGCCACCTCATTTACTATATATTAGTGTTGTGCTCTTCATGTAATCAAGCATCCTAAAGGCCTTACAAGCCATTTAATTACCTGTCACAAGTCCAATTACTGTATGTAAGCAGACTGCCTTGCTGAACTGAGAAAATACTGTATGCATTGATTTTATTCAAGTGCTTCAGTGCAGTTCATAATAACTGAACAGTAAGATCTTTATGCTATGGCTCTAAACAAATTGAATTTGAACTCTCTGAAAGGGTAAATTCCACAAAGTACAAATGTTTCAGTACTTCCAGGAAGTGAAAGGAAAAAACAAAGGAGGAAGTTAAAACTAAGTGAAAGGTATTGCAAGCTCTAAAAACAGAAACTGTGAAATTACTTCTGAAGAAAAGACTATTCAGTACCAAGGTTTGTAAAAGTTTTGTTTGCTGTGCTGGTGGCCTTTCACAAAGCTTCCACACCCTACTTCTCATGCATATCCATATTATGTTGAAGCCTGAATAGTTGGGCTTGATTTCAGCCAAGTTTGCAAGTGTTCCTGTTCTTACCAGAACACCCTGCTGCAATCTGTGTCTGATGGTCTCAGGCTCATCGTGGCTGCTCCACTCAGCCTGTAGCCAGTGGCTCTTCCTCCAGCATAGCAGCAGCCAACAGGGCTTAAGCAAACTTTTTGCCATATGAGTCCTCTCTCTGCTCTGTAGCTCAATTGGGATCTTTATTGGTCACAAAAACTTAAGGTCTTCATGCATCTCCCATTCTAAAACTCATCCCACTGATTTTGCAGTACTGCTGGCATTGCAATTTGTGCCTTTGCTTCTGATTCAGGATGAAATGGGCCAGCTGCTACTAAAACAGACCTTTATTTCCAGATATAACCTGGTTACTACTTAAGAGGTCCTAAGCTTTAATGGTAATCCATACAACCTGCTCACATACAAGATCTTAGACATTTAACTGTTTATCCCTCCTGTATTTCAGTGTGAGGTCTTGCTAAACACAGAGAAATCAAACTGGACCTACCCTAGAGGCTTGTAAAAGTCAGCCTTTTTTGAGGAAGGCTGTTGCTTTAGAGGACCCAGAGCTGCTAAGCTGCTAGGTGAATTAGTCTGCTGTTTCTAGACAATGACAGATTACACACAGAAATGTAAATGATTCTTTGCATTCCTTCCAAAGAGCAATTAATTAAATATTTAAACTAATACAAAACATAGCTTAAAGCTTAGGATCTGAGCAGATCT
This sequence comes from Agelaius tricolor, assembly GCF_023055355.1. NCBI lineage: Eukaryota > Metazoa > Chordata > Aves > Passeriformes > Icteridae > Agelaius > Agelaius tricolor. Next base: position 7,172,589 of record NW_027269262.1, on the reverse strand, counting down.
TCTTGGAAAAATGTGCCACTATTTAATGATGTAATTGAGCATTTTCCTGTTTCATTTTTTTATATAGCCCACAAAAGCATTAAGGCTTTAATTCCCAGCATACAACTGGTATTTGGAATTCTACAAGCAACCTATTTTGCTTGCTGTTCCCTGAAAAATTGTGGGTCAGACAAAGCAATTGCCATTAGCATATACTCAGGAAAGTAGTCTCAATGGGACCTTTTAAATAACAAAAAGTCCCTGAAACTGGTAGTCAGAATACCTTAAGTACACAGGTGAAATTAACACAGCAGTAGGCAGTATGTGTATACACTGTAGTGGTGTCTGTGCCATAGTCTTGCTAAATGGTGACAGAGGTCACAGAGACTTAAGAAGCTCCACACTCCCTACTCTTGATGAAGCATCTGAATCAGCATAATCATTGCCAGAGATGCAGCTGTGCTCACACATGCTTTTGTCACTTCAGCATACAGTGCTGAGTAAAGGTGTTGCTATTCTGGTATAGTTGTTAGCAGTGATAATCTGAAGAAGAGCTTAATCTTTAGAGTTTGAAGTATTATGTAAGCAACTGGAGTGGACTCTGTACCACATGAAAATGACAAGTTCCCATTTGTCCCCTCTACTGCAAAAGATGTACTTGAAGTTTTAGAAAAAGGAATTAAAATTATTTTTATATATCAGGGGTACTTTATCAAGCAAAATCCTTTAACCAGTTCATAATAAAGCAGAAGAATAACTGCAAAAAATGTATGCCTTATCTGTCGTAGGTGTTTCTTTGGTTCTGCCCCAATAAGCACAGAATGTTCTCTTTCATGTAGTCAGATGTTCCAGTAGGCAGCAGCTGCAGCTACTGAGTTTGCTGCTGATGCACGTGATGTTAGAACTCGTGCAGAACCACTAAGAATATTCTTTAACATATTTGGCAGTTCATCATTTCTCTCCCTAGAGTTCAAACCAACTGCAACTTTATTGCCACTGATAGGCCACAGATTAAAGCATAGATTATCTGACTTTGTTCAGGTGATGTTGCAAGTCAACATTGAGCCTGAGAGTTGAATACAAGTTGCCTGGTTTCCAGTCCTCCTTATTCACTCTATTTTTCCAGTACCTGCTAATACAGATTACCAAGAATTTTGGACCTGGGTGAATTTTAATGACTTTTTTTTTTAAACTTAGGGTGCCCAATGTATTTTGCATGGTTAATAAAAATGATACAGTGGGATCAGAATATCTAATGATGGGAGGGAATTTAATACAGTAATCTTAGTACCCTTGCTCCTTAAGGTATAATAAGAAGCACTTTTCTCCGTTGAAGTGAGAGCCACAGCTGACAAAGAATAATGAAAACATGTCAGAGGTTGGTTCTACCATTATAGTAAATAATGCACATCCTCTTCATTTTTATTTAATTGAGAAAACATATTTTATTCATTAAGTTTGGAGTTCTGCCTGTCCACCTTCCACATCTGAGCAGCATTCAAGGGGAAAGACACAAAGGAATCATAGGAGTATTCAGAAGACTCGCATTTTTGTTATGCTCAAGACCAAAAAGACCATATTGTTCTATGTGCCTGGCTTTGTTACAGAAGGTAGACTGCCTTTGTTCTTGTGCAAACTTGCTCAAAATAGAGCCAGTGTTATGAAATCCTGGTACTGAAAATACATGAAACCAGAAAAAAGTTTACTATCATTTGCATAATAAGCAATTAAAAGGAAATGCTAGGATAAAATTTGCACAAAAATTAGGGTATCACAGTAATGTCTTAAAAGGCCATATTTGAGAGTACTGTATTGAGTTCCAACTCATTCCATCTACCATGTTACTATTCTAAATTACTTTTCCAGTTACATTTCTGAAGTAGGATGAATCTTCTCATTACAATTTCACAAAACAATGAAACATGGTAGTCCATAAACCACTGCCACTTTTGCCTGGCTTAGAAACAAATTTATAAAATCTGCAGGTTTATCCCACTCAGATCCCCTGCTAAACAGATCCCTTCCATCTACTTCCAAATGGACTGGCCACTGTGAAGGGGTTTTTTTCTGAAATTTTCCATCACTCAGAAAACAATTAGGTAGGGTATATAAAAAAAGCTTTCTTCACCAGATGGTCTTTGTTTTTTAAGATTGCCCCTACACATTACAAAATCTGAATTCTACTTGATAAAAATTTTCAGTGTTGATGCTGTAATGCCAAGATACAAATCTACAGCAATCCCCAAAGCAAAGGACAGATTGCACATTTTTGGGTGAGGTCACAACAAGTTCTTCTCGGTTTTGTGCTGGCTGCGTCTCTGGAGGAGTGCTCCTGATGTCAAGATACTGCAAAATGCAGTATCGGCTTCACTTCTGCCTTCCTCTCGCCCCCTCTGAAAGCTACCTGTATTCGAAGTGTCCTTTATATATTGTTATGTAAAGGTATATATTACGCCTTTAGGTCGCTCACCCTAAGATGCTATTTAACCCTTTCTTCTGGGCTAAACCTGCAGGCTCTTCTGCCACCTCCACCACACGCACACCTCCGGCTCCAAGGGCTCCAAGGGCGGGGGGATCCAAGGGCTCGGCGCCCCAACACCCAGCGGCACTATAGCCGCCTGCCTCAGAATTAGATCATCTTACACTGATTAAGAGAGTTCAGGACCGGCACCGCTTGACAGCCAGGTCTGCACAAACAAGCCGAGGGCATTTTTAATAACCCGCCGGCTGCCGGGTCTCGGGGCGGGGGCTGGGCCGCAGCAGACAGCACCCTCGGAGTCGCTCCCGGCGCTGGCGGGGGGCTCGGCGGAGGAGGTCCGGCTTCGGCCCCAAAGAGGATCCCTCGCATGCCGTGGTATTTCGCTCGGGTCTCCCCTCTGCCAGCCCAGATTGCTCCCTTCCCACTCAGCACCCGGGGGAAGGGAGGGAGGCAAGGAGGGGGAGGTTTCCGTGCGCAGGCCGGCGCAGGTGACAGGAGGGAGGTCGAGGGGCAGCGCGGGTCCCTGACCCAGATACCTCCAGAGCACTACCCGCCCAAGGAATAACTCTGCCGCCCTGCCACCCCCGGCCGAGCCCGGAGTCGCCCCCACATCACTTTCCCCCCTCCCCAAGATGTCCGCTGAGGCCGCTCCTGCCGCCGCTACCGGCGGGAGCGCACCCGCGGCCCCGGCCGCGCCTGCCCGGGGCCAGGGGGGTCGGGTCGCTCCCGGCATCCCGCCCCTCCCGCCGCCGCCTGCTCTTGAGTTACCTGTTTTGATGACCCGCGTAGCCTTTTTTTTCCCCCCTCCTCTCTGCAATGAAAATCCGCGGCCGGTCACTCGCTCCCCCCCTCCCTCGCCTCGCCGCTGCTCTCCTTCCTCCTCCTACTCCTCTTCCTCCTCCTTCTCCTCCTCCTCCTCGGCGGGAGCCGGTGTCAGTCAGTCACATCAGCTGCCCGGGCAGGCAGGGAGAGCAATGCCCAGCGGCTTCCGGGAGTGCCAAATAAAGACAAGTCCAGAGAGGGAGAGAGACGGTGGCAGAGATGGAGAAAGAAAGCAAAAAGTGGGTGGAGTGTGAAAATGGAGAGAGAGGGAGAGGGAGAGGTGTCTCACGGCGGCGGCTGGGAATCTGCGGGGAAATGGCAGTGGTGGAGCATCACGGAGGAGCAGGAGACACTGCAGGCAGCCCAGGGTGGAGGGCATCCATGGCCGCTGATATGGTGGCCCTGCTTTTGCCCGTCGGGCACAGCTTGAGAGGGTAGGAAGTGAGCATCCCACAAGACACTGGTCTGGTCCACAGTGGGAAGGAAGAGTGAAGCTCCTGTCGAAACCATCAGACCCCTCACCTCACACGGCAGGGAAGGTCGAGGACATCCTCATGTACACCTGGACACTTCATTGCCTGCTCTGGGCTGGACTAAAGTGTGTCAGCCTGACCACAGCTGGGCCCACGGTGGGGCTGCTGCCTTCATTCAGTGTGGCCATGAAATCAGGACTTCAGTGGGCAAACCCTGGTGCTTAGGCCTCATTTGTCAGGCTCACCGGGCTTAGCACCAGTCCGTACCCTGTGCCAAATGGAAGCGTGAGTGTTCTGCAATTGTGCAGTGCTTGTCACCACATGGTCCAAAGGGACCTTCACCTGAAATCTGCTTCACGTGCTCATAGCAAATGAATTGGCTTTTCTGCACAGAAGTCTTGGGAGAAGACCATGAATTCACAGCCTCTAGAGAAACAGTATGCTCTGAATGGAAAAAAAAATCATTAGATGGTGATTATAAAAAAGACCACATATATTTTTCAAGTCAATATATTTTTCAAGTCAACCATGTGGTTATGTGAAAAACGGTAGCGCATTTTTCTCTCATATATATATAACTTATTTTAGAAGAATTTATGTTTCATTTCTGATGGTCTGACAGCACCACTATAAAACATAGAACACAAGGATTTGTTTTAATTGTGCAGCAGTTAAATGTGGGCTGAGGAAAGTCATATTTTAACAAGAATGCCATGGTTAATAGCAGCTCACAGACCTCACATGCTTAAAGTCGGTGTTAAGCAAAAGCAAGCAGACTGCAAGGATCTGTCTGGGATCCAAACTCAGTAATGCAGACAATGTAATTGGCATTGGAAATTGCAAAAAAAAAAATCACTGGCACAGTATGAAGTGAAACGAACTAGTTCTCCTTGGCGTGTACAAGCGGACAGATGAAATCAACAGAACAGCACATGTTTTAACTAGAGGGTCTTGCCAAACCTTCCAAAAGGGTAAAGGTAGTATGGAATTGAAAACCTGATTGAATAAATGCACAGAACACAGAAACTACTCAAGAGAGACAAGAAACAAGCCAGCCTTCTGGAAGGAAAACCCAAAAGAATTAAGAAACAGTGAAACTACTACACTTAGAGTAAAGCTCCAGGTCTGTATTTCTTACAACTCAGAGGAAAAAGAAATCTCAAGACTTGTGTAGTGTCTGCATAATAAGTTGAAACTTTAGGATGATAAATGCAGTAGAGTTTCTGTAGAATCTCAATTTAATTTGAGGAAATGTAGTTAAGTGATGTGGTAAATAGGTATGATTCATGCTGAAAAAATTGAAACAGTAATCAATATTGATACAGTAATTAATATTTGAAAATAATAATAAAACCGTTAAAATATGTAATGCCAAGAAAGAAAGGGAGAGGAGGGGTTCCACCCCCACTTCCTGCAGATATTCAAGGACAGGAAAAAGCAAGAGATAACAGTTACTAAAAATTAACAGAAAGAAGGGAAAATCTGGTTGGGTCCCAAGAAAATGCCAGCTATAAGAGATTTATTGCTTTGATGCTTAAATGTAGTAATATGTTAGTTTTGGCTTACATTGTACTGGCTTGGTGCGCATGTGTAACCCAGGGGTGAGTTGAAGGACATCGAAGAAGAGGAGAGGCCTTCATCAAAAACGACCCCTGAAGACTTGTGTGACCACCTAAAAGAGTGGTGGAGCATGCGCAGTAAAGGTGGTGATGAGGGCGGAGGTAGAAGTGTGATGAATCGAAAATGGGAGGAGATGGCATTGACACATGGCATATAAGGGGGGAATCTTCACTTGGCAAGCTCGTACGTGAGGTGGCAAGGGTCCAAGAACCTTGCATTCCATACCCCGTGGTTATCTTTTACTTATGCTCTCTTATTGGAACCAAATTATCCCTTATTTTAATCAAATTATATTGTCAATATTTCAAGTGCATCCACTTTTATGTATTTTCTAAACTATTCAATTAAATTGCTGCTACCTCTAATATTGTTTGGTTTTTTTATGATGGGATAATTGGGCAGTGATGAAAAGTTTTATAAGCTCTTATTGTAAGAGCTCAGTTGAGCACTTCACATCATCCTTTTATATAATGGGCATACAGAAAAGAAGGAGAAACTATGAGGCATTTCTTTTCTATAGAAAGTTTTATGAGGCTACCAAACAACCATATGCCCTACATGTCTAAAACATGTGCTGTAATCCATCTTTGCTCCTGTCTTCTAGTCCTTTCTTCACAAAACAGTCAACTTAATTGTTCTTATCCCAAGGAGAATTTTGGCAAACATAAAAGGCTTAGTCTAAGCTAAAAGGAACAACAAGAAATAATAAATTTAGAATGAAGAGGAAAAAAGGAGATTCAGTAACTGTAAAGTGACCTCATAAAAGGCAGGAAACCCAATGGCAAGCAAAGATATAAGATGTAGTGTCTGAAAATGCTAGAGAAGAAAGCCTTGCAGTTTCTGTAATAAATAAAGGTAATCTGAAAGGGCGGTTCTACTAAAGAACTTCAGAACTTTCAATTCAGGCTGAGTAACATCCCCCTAAAGAGAAGAATATGAAAGATGTGCAAATTTCGGACTTTGCAAAATATTGGATGTCCAAAATATTGAGTAGATAGCATGCATTTGTTCTCTTCCATCAGGAAAAGGGCTCGGACAGCATTAAAGAATAAGTTTTGAAAGTGGGTATTGGAATTGACGTCAAGTGAAACACTGAGCAAGAAATGACTGGAACATCAGGCCTTGGGACTGGCCACTTTGCCCTCAATCTAACAATACATTCAGATATACAGAAAATACATTGATGCCTGTAATTGAAACATTAACAGTTAAAGATTTTTATCGATGTACTTTTTTAGTGAAGGCAGGGTCACCAGCTTCCAGATCAAAACATTCCAAAGAAGCCTTAAAATTCTAACTTGGGCCATAGTCCTCCTGAAATTTTGAGGAGCTCCTCTTAAGCAAAGAGGTGCGGTAATAGCCCTCTTGCAGGAGGTTACCCTGTTAAAATGTAGCAGCTCATGGAGTCTAGTAGATTTGATTTAATATAACTTTATGATTCTTTTTTCATTTTACTTCCTAACATTGATGCTGCAGACAATCTGTGCCAAGGCTGACATGTTTTATTCCCTTTTATAGAAGAGTGTATTTCTAAAGTTGTGCAGGGATCCCAAAGTACACATCAGAAGCCGTAGATGCAGGCTATCAAAATCTCTGTAGAATGACAACATTGTAACCTACTTAGAAGAAAATACTCTGATGCATCTTTTATTTGCATACATTTTTTTTCCACAGAAGAAGACTTAAAAATGTTAATTGTTACTTCCCTAGTCTGTGTTGAAAATGGACTTTCAATGTATATGATTGTAAAATTTCTCTATTGATGAAAGTTGCACCTAAATGATTCATAGATGAGTCTGGAGAAAACCACAAATATTGTTGCTTATTGCCTTAATTTCATGCAGTCTGTCTTTGCTGGGGGAATGCAGAAAATATGGATTAAAATTGAGGAAGCACTTACTGACGTGAAAAGAAATTGGACTATCATGTGAAAATATTGGTAGTGTGATTTGCTAGAGGTACTTAAATAATATTGGTGTGCATTCAGGACATGTCAGGATTGTTTTTGCTTACCAAAGCTGCTGTTCAGTCTACAGAATTTGAAAAACAACATATAGCTAATTAGCAAAATGGATCCCTGAAGAGCCCTTTGTGGTTATCTTGTACAGATCAAGTGTCAAAACACGCAGGAAAAAATAAAGGGAAGATTCTGCCAAAGAAGTGGACGGCTTTTCCTCTTTCAAACTGGGGTGAAATCTGTCATTCATTCACCTGTAAAATATGCAGGCAGATTCAAATTACATTTCATTTCATAGCTGTCACTCTATTGCTTTTTTATCTCTTCTCTGTATTCTTTGTTATGCAGTAAGCTCTGGGGGTGTGGGCTCTCATAATTGTACATTAATTAGTCGCATACTTCTTTTAGACATGGCAACATAAAAAGTGAAGTAATGAGCACGCGCTTATCATGAAGTGTGTGAGTAATGGCAGCCCCGTGTAGCAGAGCACTTAAGCATTCCTGTTGTATTTAAGCAGCTTGTCACATAGGGATGGAATTACTCACTTCTTTATAATTCAGTATATGTTTAAGGGCTTTGCTGTTTCCAAGGGGAAACTGTTCTGATCTCACAAATACTAGTCTTTGTGACTACTTTTACTAATGGTAGTTGTGTGGTTTAATTCAGTTCCGTAGAAGTTTTGGGAAAGCTCCTCAGTGGATATGGTAGCTCAGCTCTGCAAAGTATTTACGTTGCCCTGTCTATTGATGATCATGGTTGTGTTTTTGCTAAACAACCTGTTTAATACACTACTGCATTCTGATATGGATTTCAAGGGAAATTTTGTGGTTTTCATTTAATTACAGGAAGAAATTTGCAAGGAACTTCTAGTGAGGATGATTTGACTGAGCAAATCTTCCAAGTATGTGAGTGTAGTGTTATTGTGCCACCTTGAACTCTCTTGCTATGGATCAAAGCTATGGAAGCAGTAGTCAAAAGGAATAACAAAGTCTTACTCATTGGTCAGTGTTAGTTTTCCCATTTTAGGATCTTAGCATTTCTGTTTAAGCTTCCTGGTTCTGTTTTCACCTTCCTTTCACTCTGGGATGCAGAAGATTGTTTAAGAGAGACTGGCAGTATTCTCTAGTGAGGCCCCAACACAACTAAACAAAGCAAGCTACTGCTTCCAGCTGAGTAGTTGAATGTATAGTTCTGCTTTGGTAGTTTCAGGACAACTTTACCATGATGCTGGCTGACTGTTCCAGACCCAGATGTGAGCTGTGAACCATCTGAGTAGGATAATTGCAGCTACTTAAATGTCCATGCTCTCAGCCTAGTCTTTGCCAGTGCTTTGAAAGCCATCTGCAACAGAGGAAAATGCAAGTGCACCCAAACACTGCTGGAAGTTAAATAAAGTTTTTCATGGTCATTTTCATGCCACAGCTTCTTTGACTCATGTGTCCCACCATCCCTGAAGCTCCAGTCACTTTCAGAATGTGCAAATGGGTCAGGCATGGAAGTCTGGCATTTTAATCTGTGTATTCTTGCGGCTGCATTTTTTTCTTTGTAGGTGACATGTTTTTCCCTGTTGTCTGCTGCTGTGTTTCTTTCATCACCATGTGTGTGATGGCATCACTGTTGTGATCAGAACTTGTCAAGACTTGCTGTGTATACATCATCAGTAAAATGCATCAGTCTTCTTCATGTACTACTGACAGTTAAAATCACTCATTTAGTGATCAGTCAAAGTCATTTTTGCTTATTGCTGAGGAGGTGACTTCCTTTTTTTCCCCCAGTAAATCCTGGTTGTAGTTTGTTTTATTTTTCCATCTGCTAGAGGTAGAAAGCATGGAGTCAGGTCTAAACTTTTTCCTGGAAAGACTTAAAAATGATTACCAGAGATCAATATTCTTGTTGCATAGGAAAGCCCTGACAGCTGGTGCAGCAAAGGTACTGAAAAATCCAGATGCACAGAAAATAAGATTTTTTTTTTCTCAAAAACTGGGGATATGAGATATGAGATTCTTTTTGTTAATGAATTCAAGGTTTACTGTGCAAGCCACTGGGCTTGAAACTTTGAAACTTTTTTTGTTTGTTTAAAATACAGAATTGCCTGATTCTAGGGAATGGTGCTTCAAAGAAAACACCTAATTGTGCAATATTTGTGGTAAAATCACATTAATTGATAATAAGGTTTTTTTACAGAGAGAACACTTTGTAAGATATAATCAAATAGCAATGAGGGCAGATAACCAATGTGTGTTCTGAAAGATATAAATTTAGTGTTGTTCCCAGCATTTAAATAGACTGTGCCTTTATTTAAACAGTAGTTCCTAAGTAGTGTAACCCCAGTTGTAGTCATTAAAGGCCAAGTAAATCAAAGAAAAAGCCCCTTAGAGACAGAATTCCTCTGTTCTTCCTCAAAAGTTAATAAGCTGCTTGGTGACACTTGCTACCCCCTTCTCCCAAGGCTGTACCTAGTTGGTTTTGTCCATCTCCAAGCTCCTTTGCACTGTGTGGGTGAGGGGAAAGCAAGAAAAGCACTTAGTCCCTGTAAGATCATTTCACTCAGGCAGTAAATAAAGACCTTTACCTCAACATAGTCACCGTGCTTGGTCTTCTCCTGTAAGAACCCATTAAGCTATTGACAGGTATCTTCTGTAAATACACTTACGACCCTAATACAGAGGGGGCAAGCCCATGAGTTTTGAATGTGAGTCTTTGAAATATTTTACCTAGTTCTTGAAATAATCTGAGGTGATTTATGCTTTTCCCCATGCAGAATGCCAGGACCAACAGCATGTGAGTTTTCTTCTGATCTTTCTACCTCTTCCTCAACCAAGAACTTGAAGAGTTAGGATATCTCAGTTTTATATCCTCCTGCAAAATGACACTGCTGGCAAGGATCCCTAGGTACAGTACATTACTATATTATTATGCAGTTTTGTTAGACTAAGTTATTATTTTGCAATTTATGACTACCTAGATTAGGGATGCAGAGCTGATCAGGCACAGCAGCAGAGAGTGTAGCACAATCATTTACTCCAGCTTTTATATTCTTCATAGCAAGTGGAGTGGCATCTTTTTATTTTACAATATTTTGAGAACTTTTTAAGACTAGGCCCCTATTCTGAAATCTTTCACAATACATGATTTCCCCATACATCTGTGGCAGAAGGATTTCCTCTGTTGAATAAAGAAGGTGTTACTTTGGAAATATAAAGCCAAAAAAGGTTTTAGGATGAAACAAACCAAGGAATAGAATAGAATAGAATAGAATAGAATAGAATAGAATAGAATATTTCAGTTGGAAAGGACCTACAAATGATCATCTAGTCCAAATAGCCACATTACCTTGCTTTTTTTTTTTTTCCTTAAAAAGGGAGGATGAGCAAAGTAAAGTAACAAAAAAAGAAATGTAACAAAATATACTTAATTTTAATATCTGAAACGGATTGGAGGAACTATAAATATTTCACACTGATGGGATGAAATCCTGTTTCTCCTCAAGTTAGTAAGTGTTTTGTTGCTGGCTGACAGGGTCAGCATTTCACCCTACATGTTGGAATGAATGTTTTCCTTGAATAAATGTAGGCCAATCATGTAGGTATCAGAAATAGTATTTTTGTTTCAAAACCAGTCATTTATTTCATTCTTATTTTCTTGCTTCCCTATATTTACAAAGGCTCTGCATATATTGCACTGTGTTTCTAAAAGCTATCATTTTCTTTAGAAAAGAATATTGTTTGCTCTCATAATAATTTATCTTGGAGTTCTCTTTTAATCCCTCATCAGATGTGCCATTCTTGTATCTTCATAAAGGAAAAGAAAAGAAAAGAAAACAACACTCTAAGGCTGATTTATGAAGTAAACCACGAACAGTAAAAATATATAAAACTTTGGTATAAATAAGGACTTCAGTTTTAATTTTGAGTCAGTTGTTTCAGTACTTCTGGAACAATACTATTGATTATATACAGATTTCCACTATTCTAACTGACTTATCACAGAGTATGAAAAAAAGCATGAACAATAAATATGATGAAGTTTTGATATTTAACCTTGAGCTAATAAGGCTAACCATATATGTAGGTTTTGAAGGGAAAAATACTTGAAGTACAGTATAAATTAAACTGTGAATAGTATGTAATTTATAATATTTGTGAAACAAATAGTCGATAAAAGAACTTTCAATCCAAGTTCCTATATATCCCATTAGGTTGAAATATAAATAATTTAGATGCAAAGGAAAAAACCTAGAAGCACCTTCATAGACAATCTGTAGTCTACAGATGCTTGTTATTAGGTTGCTGTTGTTCATTTGATGTGCACATCAGAATAGCAAGAGACCTTTCCACATCCCAGTGAAGTTCAGGTTTATCTTGTCCCTCTGATCTCTAGGAGGTCATCTACCTCTACTGCCCAGCTGCTGAGCTGGGACATTTTTCCAACTCATTTTCCCACTATAAGATAGACTCAGGTACTGCAGATTGAGTAAAGTGTGTTTAAAGCATCAAAACTGCATGTTGTGGTACTTATAAAAGGTTAAATGTTTTTAATGCATATAGTTGGGTATTACCATGAGGAATGTATTTACAAAATCAAACCAGTAGGCATTCATCTGTGCCATGGCTTACAAAAGGTTGTTCAAGTAACTGAGCAGACCAATCCAGCCTCTTCCAGCCACCAGCTTCATTCAGCCTGTGATAATCAGCGAAACCTGTTCTGCTTACCTGTGCTTGGCTGCCTCAGTGTGCTTCAGTGGTTTGTGTGTGGCTCCTGTCACCTCTTGTGTATGTACCTTAGAGATCAGCAAAGTTAGGGGCTGCACTGGGGACCTTGGGGTCAGCAGCAGCAGGAAGTGAATTGCAGAGAGTTCTTCTGCAAAGCACTTCATAAAAAGAAAATAAAATGTGTCATAGAAGCACTGGAGTGAAATCTTCTGGGGAAACAAAAGATGGGCCACTTAAGATTCTTGGAACCACAGGCTCATCTACATCATCAGCTGTGCTGAACAACACATATAATTCCTTTCCAGAGTAATTCATCAGTATTTATAATGGTTAATCAGCATTAATGTTATAAAATTTAAGAAGCTTAAATATTTCCTGAAGTGCAGCTTTTCCAGGAATCCCTTTGGTATTCACAACATATCTTCCTTAAAATGTTAATTTTAGTGTTATTGAACAAATTTGGTAGAGAACCTGATGTGCTGCACATATGGGAGTTGCTGGAGATTGATTATACTGATTATTGTATGATACAGATCTCCAGCCTAAAGATTGTATGTATATCTTCTGTGGTAATTTACTGTTCAATTAATAAAAGCAGAATAGAAGGGACAATTGCTGTTTTGGTATTACTAGTAATTTTGATATTTGTTACTACATTTTCCACTTTCCTGTTGTTGTTTTGGATGTCAGTTCTATAACATTGATCTCAACCTTTTAAATGTTCTCATTTTCTGAAATGCAAATACTAATTTTCAAGAGTACAACCAAAACTCAAAAGTTAGTGTCACATTTCTGACTGTTGGCTGAGTGACAACAAATATCAAGCGTTAAACCCCTTAGTATAGATGAAAATACACTTACTAATTCATATTTCCTGATACTCTCCAGGAGGAGAATGATGAGCAAAAGCTCAACTTCTGAGAGGTGTTTAGGTTTTCTACAAAGCTACATTTCAGTAGAGAGACTTGATGGATGATGGGCAGTGCATCTGTATGTGTCCAGGGGCTGTTTTTAGTAGTTGGAAGTTCATCCTGGAGCCTTTCTGAGCAAAACACCTGCTGACTTTAGTCCATTTTTGTTTGAGGGAGAGCCTCAGGTTTAAAGGTCTGTTTATTCCAGGGTGATTGAAGTCAACACAAGTTTAGTCATTGATTTGAGAGAGTGGGTGGCAGTTCTTAGGGGTCCACTCCTGTTCCAGCCAAAGTCTGCTTGAGCAGTTACCATTATTTAGTAGAAGATAGCTCTAATTCAGGAAATAATTAGCAAAAATGTCCTTAAACCCTTGTGCAGTTGAATCAGCTCACCTTTGAAAAAGTCTCTCTTCTTCTCTTGGGGCTATTGACAGGAACAGCAGTAGCAGCTGCTGTGTGGGAGTGTGTGTGTGTGTCTTGCCCGGCAACCTCATCTACTGATAGTAGATTTCACCTCCCACGCTCCACCTGCAAAGGCCGGGACTACTCAGTTTTTCTCCAGCACTGGTGGATGCAGCTGACGTTAATACTTGGCTGGAAAGCAGTTGCAGTTTCCCTTTTCAAAAATTTTGGGTGCTGGAAATACACATCCATCCCCCCACCCAATGCAAATTCATGATCTTCAAGATAGGTGGAAAGGTGTGACTGCACGCAGAATTATGAATGGAAATGAACCAGTGTTCTGTTGGGACTGGTTTGTCGTGTGTGTATATGTGTGTGTGTGTGTGTGTGTACAGACACATAGATCCATTTGTATAAGGATCCATTGATCCATTTGTATAAGGAATTGCAGTGCTAATAGTCATAATGGCTACTCCTTTGTTGTCACTGTACACATTGAACTGGAGACTGCTGTTAAAATACTCCATCAAGAGCACAGGAACATCTGGTTTTCTCTCTTACTATTTTTTGCCAGTACTTCTTTAGTTTGTAGCTTTATTTAAAGAAAAATGGCCACATTATCTCCTGTTTGATTTTGTTTTATTTGCATGAAAGAATATACAATGTAAAATGTATAATACAATGCATAAAATTACATAATGTGTAATGAAAATATTTAATATTAATTAATATTTATAAGTAAAATAAAATAGAAAGTTTATTAAATTTATGAGGTATAGCAAATATAATATATAAAAATATCTATCAGAGAATCCCAGAATTTTTTATGTTGGAAGGGACCTCTTGAGGTCATCTAATCCACAGGCCCCTAAATTATCTTTTTTTTCCAAAGAAAGCAACTTTTTCATTTCAGCAAGACTTGTTTCATACAGCTTCTTCTGTCTTATTTAAACCATTTATTTGATGAATCTTTAAAAAAGAAACCAAAGATAAGGATTTAAATTACATAAAGTATAGAAAAGAAACTCACTTTTTAGAAAATTACTAGTAGTTTAATCTAGAAGAATGATCACAAAGTTCAGCAGTGTCAGCAGCTACTGGTCCTTTGGAACTAATAATAATAGGATGATTTTTTTATAGCATTTGCAATTCCATATCTGAGTTATTCTATGATTCTTTAAAATAATCATTCTAATTGTGGAGGTGTCACCTCTTTAAAAACTGGTTTGTTCATTCCGTGTGTGAGGCACACCCTGAAAAACTGAAAGGCTTTGCACATGCCTAATTTAAGATTTAACCTAGCATCAGTGTTAAACCTGTTTCAGTCTGTCATTCTCTTGCTGAAAATGCTGTGTAACTCAAGAGTTTCTATTGGCTCCTTTAGCAAATCAATTATAATCTTCCTTGGCCCACAACTTAATTCCTGCAGCTGAAGGTGCACAGTGTTCTATTCTTCCACTGAAAATAATTGGGGAAAAAAAAATCACTGCCTTTTTATTTTTTCGTTGTATTGAATGTAACAAGAAGAGCCAGCTTGATAGCCCCGTAAGCTAAACTCTCATAATTGTGCTCAGGGCAAACAAGAGACAATCAGAGCTCCTTACACAGACACAGAAACCTTCAGCCTTTCACCTACATGCAGCTGGTTTTGTGTGTTCTTACAGCACTTTTCAACAATGTCTTGGTTGCTGATAACCAAGAACTGGACTGGTATCACTCCTGATTGCTCCTGGACTTCTGAAAAGGTTTTGTGGGAATCTAAAAAAAGGGTTTATTTATTCATGTTTCTTTAGGCTATCATGATGCTATAGTCTAAAAGATCCCTAGCTTTAGAGTTGCAGAATCCCTGGGAGGTTCAGGAACCTGACTCTGCAGTGACCTTTTCTGAAATAAAGGTCAGTGAGCCACAGGCAGACTTGCCAAGTCAACTGCTTTTCCCTGCAGACTAAAGCTTTGTGGTCTTATCCACAGATCTGTTAGAAAACTTGGCCAAGCTACTGCTTTTTGTTGTCTGAGGCACAATATGTGTGTCAAATGAAGTTTCATGCTAAGTGAGAGTGATTTCAGTAAATGGAAGAAAACTTTGTGTTGAAAGAGCTTAAAATCCATCCTGTGGCTCCATATATGTTATTTCCAATTTATTACAGTTTTAATGATTTCCTAGATTCATTCATAGGATGTGTTTTTGTAAAAACCTCACTCCTATTTTCATGCTTCTTTTTTTGTTCTCTCAAAGTTGAGAGGGATGGAATTTATTTGGCACATTAGGGAATTATCTTCCAACTGTTTGGATTAGCTTGGGATCAAAAAATTACTTCATTACTGCTGTTGACACCTCATTATTGTTAACTCATTGTTTCCTATGCCAATGACCTTTTAAACACAGGGGTTTAATTCCTTTATTTTAGGGATCATTTTAGGAATAAGAAATCTGGAGAGGCCATTAAAGTTATTTTAAACAGAGTCATAGAAATGTTTTGACAGTTGGAGGTGGCTTGGGGTGGCAGTTTTGCTTTTACAGTGTTGTGGGGCTTTTTAGATTTGAATGAAGATTAAATTTGGACTATGGCAAATATGTGATCTTTCCCCCTCTTCCTTCAAACTTCTGTTTTTGTGAGAAATAGACCTTAATACTGAAAAGGCTGTGAAAGCTGAAGATTTTACTGTATTGAATCTCTCCAGTATAATATTTTTCCTATTTTCCTTTATCTGTGTTTATTTGCATCTTAGATTGGGGTACCTGTTTAAGGCAAGAACTGTGTGTTCAGGTAGTATTAATCAGCCAGTATATCTTTGGAGACAAATTCAGTAAATTTTTCCATTGATATTTTAGAAGGGGTTCTGTTTTTACCTAGTACACTTTGGGTTAGATGCTCAGTTCTTCTA
The DNA here is from genome assembly GCF_023055355.1 of Agelaius tricolor. NCBI lineage: Eukaryota > Metazoa > Chordata > Aves > Passeriformes > Icteridae > Agelaius > Agelaius tricolor. Next base: position 7,156,347 of record NW_027269262.1, on the reverse strand, counting down.
GGTCTCCAGACCTTACAGGAAGCTCAGAGATCTGCTGGTTTATAGCCACTGCACATCTGACCCAGTGTCCATGGAGTTATTTCAATGAAATATGATCTGAAACTAGGAATGTATATGCTGCTAAGGATTTAAAACTTCATTTGTGTGACTGGTGTACCAAAAATACATGCCAATCAAACATAACTTCTATATTGAATATTTTTAGGTCATTGTCCAGTCATGCCCACAAAGACTTCCTACTAGACCTAGAATTCAGACATTGGACACAGATATGACCCTGGGAAGTGGGAACTCTGAGGTGTTGACAGGGATCAGTGAATTGTGGACTGATATCAGTCAAATATGCTACCTCATAATTTTTTATTAACTTCAGAAGCCTCAATTAAGGTACTTACAGCAAAGCATGAATATGTCAAACTCCTGTGTGAGTGACAGACCAGATCCTGTGGATCAAAAGCTCAGTGGCTGAACTTTGCACTGGGCTTTATAAGAACAACTTGCACTTGAGAGTTCCAGTGATACCCGTTGCTGCTGCAGGGTCTGGGGTCAGATAGCTCTGCAGTGTTGCAGCTCAACACAAATACACTCACCTGGAATTTGTTATGTGCTCTAAGGAATAGCTTGTCATCAAACCTGCATACCAGTAATTGTATATGCAGTGAATAAAGATAGATTGTGCTTCTCTATGGCAAAAGGCAGGGGAATATACATCACTTGGCTGTTTCGCTTTTTTATTATTCACTTGGCTCAATTGACTCAAATTAACTTTTTGATAATTTTCCGATCAGGTTCCATCTGTTTCAGAAGGATGACAGATCTGAATTTGTGGGACTCTGTCCTTTTGTATTATCAGGAGGACATAATGACAGAATTTGAGTCTGACAGCACTATTGGCTATTTTGGCCAGTGTTGTACAGGATGAGGCGGGATTGGCCATTACCAGCTCCATGAATGTGTTGTAACAGCAAACATTTGGTTGGCTCTACAAGTTGTAACTACTGACACTACACTTGTGGTGCTGTCCATAAAAAAGGAAGGATAGTAGTGGTAGTGCATTAGATAATGCTCAAATTAATACAATCAGGGTTTCAGTAATTGAGGGAATGTTGGGCTTCATTGCATGTCCCTGATCAGTTCTGAAATTCTGATGCAGCTTTGTGAAGAAATGAAACTTTCTATCATAATTTTGCTTGTATGCCACAACTTTTTACACTTTTTTGCAACTTCTTAGCCCATCTTTTAAAAGTTATGGGTCTATGACTAATTATTCATTAAATGCCTGCTACTTTCTTTTGTTTGAAGAGAATTCATTTAACAAATAGATACACTGTATTGATTCACTGTCTTGGCTAGGAAGAAATGGCCATTAAGATCACAATAATTCCAGCTCAAATATCTCAAAATAACTTGTATAATCTGCCCTTCTCTTTTTATTGTAAAAAAAAAGGCTGTTTTTTCTAGCAGGTTTGTTTTGTTTTGTTTTAACAACAGCCACAACAATAGGTCACAAGATAAACTGGGTGAAGCTACACAAGGACAAAACCTGGCCCAGACACTGAGTTTATTTGAAATTCATGCACACAGTCATATGAGGCTTTTGTGTTTGCAGCTTTGTACCATTCCACCTGTGCTAGCTACCTGGCAAGCACGTCTTAGGTGCTCCACATATTGTCTGGCTCTCTGTCCACACACAGATGCATGCAAGTGTGTGTGTTCACAGTGAGCAGAAGTGACTAAACACAGTTGACACACTGACCAAACAAAGTAGAAATGTTCAGGAAAAGGCTACATAGAAAAGACTTTTGAATTTTGCTCAACTATGTTTGGCTGTATGTGTGTAAGAGAAAACTGGCAACTTTGTGTCAGCAGTAAAACGATTTGTTGATTAGAATAAAAAAAAAATACATGTTGTATGCATAAAGTGAGTGTGTTACACACATGTTTGGTACTCCACAGCATACATAAGATAAATTCAATATGCAATTATGTGATAATTTTTTACTATATTTGGTTAATTCTTTCATACCCTAGTATTTCATGATAGGGATTCAAGTCTGTGGCATCTGTTCTTAACTTACAGTCTGTGGTCTTTAGAGAATTACAAATGTTCATTTGCAGAAGCTACATGGGAATACATATCACATGTAATGTGAATGTTGTACAGCTTCCCCACTGTGTCAGCTCTGTTAACTAGATGCTGACACTAGATTTACTAGTAAATTTGAAAATAACCAAATCAAAAATATAGTTCTCACCAAGCACTTGGTGATCACTGTGCACTTCCATTTGCCCTCATAAAAGAACATTTAATTGGATTATGTACTTACAAAATTTAAAATGATGAAAAGTGTGGTGCTATATGTTTCTTCAATTTTTTATTTCTCTTTGACTTTTTTTTTTCTTTAAAGAACTCTGTACTGGAGACACCACTTTTTGATATCATATCTATCAACCTGGTAGTGAGTTAGCAGTAGAGTTGCTGTTGATACAATACATTCATAATTTATTGTGGTTTTATATTGCTTTTGTGATTGTCTCTAGGAACTCTCTTTAGGATTTACATCAGTATTAATCAGAGAGGCAAAGCTAGGCAATCACTGTCTTCTATTTCTATTTGAAAAACAAACAAAAAAAAATCAGCAGAAAATCTTTTACATTGAGAAAATAACACTACAGAAGCAAACTTTACCTTAGGTGAGCTAGTCCCCTTTGCATCCTTTTACAAGCAGGAGAAGGAGGATCCTTCTGACAGTAATTCAGAGGATTTATGTGTCTGTCTCTTGACCGCAGAACAGGACTAGGCAGATTTTTCTCAAGTAAAGTTAAGTCTGTGGGGATAACTCTCAATTTGTTTCTAGTTTTCTGCTTTCCCTCAGACTACAGTATTCAGTGGTGAAGTGTAAGATAGAGAATCATAGGATTTGGCATTATCTGCTAATGCTTGTCTAATTAATTACAGGAACAAGATATATACTATCCTGTATATACTATTTGATATTTTTTTTAAGAAGGAAAGTACTTAAACCCATTCTTGCCATTTAACTCAATGCAGCCTAGATATAGAAAGTGATTCTGTGTTTTGTATAGTGAATATGTAATCCCATTCTCATTTCTCACTGTCAAAGATATCTAGTGATCTCATGTGGAAAGTTCAGAGTGCTGTGTCATGGTCAGCATATTTGGTTTCTTTGGAACTAGGCAACCCCGACTTTGTCTATTCCAAATAACAACATTTCTTAGTAAGAGGGTTCTTTTTAGAGTATTGATAGTACTTGGCAGGAATGGAGAACTATGTGTACTAGTTGATGGTCCTAAACCAGGACACCTAGTTAATTGTGGAATTTGGTTCTCCTTTATTTCATGAGCTGACTTGCAAATTCCTTCTCTTTGTACCAGAGAAGCATTTTGCAAGCAATAAAAACCAAACTGGGAAGGAACCTGAGATTTTTGTTCTCAGGTCTGGTAACAATCTAATTTCTTGAAAAAATCTCACAGCTCTTAGGACTTTTGAGGTGTTTTTAAAAATGTCTGCTAATGCACCTTATTAAATCCATCTAATCTGAAGACAAGACCACAGGACCCAACACAAAGTTCTCTGAAGGTCTCTGGAGAGCTCTCCATAATTTCACTGTGCTGTGGAGAGCACCACTAGACCCTTTAAGAGGGAAACTGTTTTCAGACAGTATGAAAATGTTTGTGATTCTGTTAAAAACCTCTCTTCCAACCTCTCCTCTGTTTGAACCTGCCAATTCTATGGTTGCTTCTGTACTGACCATTGTAGTGACCTAACTGGTTCTTAAAATCAAGCTGTAAGCTCCTCTTAGTGTTTTTCAAGGCCCCATAATACAGTTCCTTTCTCCCTCTAACACTTTTAGAATGAGCACACAGATCCAGAAGTCCTTTTCCTCTTCCTGTGTGTCCTGATTTAGGCCAGTTGTTCTCCAGTCAGAATGGAACTGCAGCACTGTGCTATGAGTTGCAGAGAGGAGAATGGAAGAAGGTGAGCAGAGAATCCTTTCTCCACAGTGGTAGAGAAGGGTTCCTTTCTCAGACATCACCAAACATGTGTCTTGTTCTACAGCCTGGTGCAATGTTTATAAATGGATTTTCTGAGTTCATGACCTATTTCAAAACAAGTGCCAGAAGCCAACACATTTTGTCCTGGCTCATCTGGGCACAGTGGGCACCTGTTGCACAAAGATTCTTCACCCAACCTCTCCTGTGGCAAAATCTGAGCTTCTGTCTGGGTAAGAAAAGGTCTTGAATAAAAAGGAACAGCTCTGAGGTAATCACATAGAAACTTAAATGATATGCAGATCTTTGGGGTTTTAAAAATTATCATTCATTTCTGAGCATTCAAGTATGTTTATTCAAATGGCATTGTTAAAATCCAGTTAGGATTTTATAATTTCTAAGTGCCTCATATGACCAGATTCCATTTTACTTTTACCCAAATGTGAAAAAAAAGGAAGACAAATAGCTTTGAAATTTGAGTACATTTAATTAGATGGCAATTAGAATTCCCTATAACCATATAAGTTTGGGACAAAATTTTACAAACCATTCTACATTAAAGCATTACCTGCTTTCTAAAGTATAGAAGAATGCATGAGAATCACCACCAGGTGTATCTAAACAGTCTCTTATGCAATTAAGAGGAATCTGTGTATAAGGATTTTTTCTTGACCATGACAGTTAAAGGACTAAGATGTACCAATCTATGTTTCTTAAAAATACATAGAGGCTTTTCCATGTCAGTTCCAGAGGCTGCAGTCTGCAGGAGTAGTGTAAGGATTTGGGATGCTCTTGGGCTAGTGATTCCAAATTGTAAGCTGAAATGACCTGAAATTTCTTCTAAATTTCAGTGGTGTTGCATACAATGTGGGAGATTTGACAGGTTCTAAGAGGAGGGAGAACCAAGATACATGAGATCTGTGGAACAGCAAGAGGTGAGATTTGATTATCTGGTCATAGATCATTATATTTTTACCACTTTGGTGATTTAGCACCATGCTCTCCTCCTCCTCTCAGCTTCCCAGCATTCACTAACAGCAAAAATAAAAATTTCAGTTTGGTGCATGAAAATATCAAAAGGACTGAAATGAGATTCCTATTAGGGTAGAAATAGGCTTTGGAAATCTGCTGTCATCCCATCAGCCCACAGAAACACTCCAAAATACCGTATTCTGGGGGAGAGAATGGAAAATATCTAGAGCAACAAATGTGGCAGCTGGAAACAATTTTTAAAAAATTGGGTAGGCCAGTCATGTTATGAGGGGTAAGAGAGGCAGCTGGGAGATTTAAAAGAGGAGGCCTGGGAACAGCTGAAAGGTGCCAGCAGTCTGTTAGTGAGAGCATCTGAGAGCTAAACGGCTGCATGTGATGAGAAAACATGCCAAAATGATAAGAAAAACAGCTGGAGAAAAACAAAATTTCAAAGGGATGGATATGCAAATTCTGCTGACTATTGAATGGGTAAATGAATTACTTGGGTTTTTTTTTTTCTCTCTGCTCTCCTAAGTTCCTCTTGTTTTCACAGATCTTTTTTCAGAATCTGCAAGTGGCTTTTACTGCTGCCTCTTTATCCTCTTGACCTTTTGTTTCCTCCACAGAAAACCAGTATTTCTGAACAATACTGTTCATTTGTTTACAGTCTCTAAGACCAATATTTTAACTGCTTATTTGTCTGTTTCCTCCCATGCCTGTTATTCTGAATGTGAAAACCTTTTTGTGGAACATCATTTTCTGTGAAGGAAATGCACAAGTAGCAGTGGATTTCAGTAGCTCCAAGTGTCATTCTGGGTAGGACCTGTAAGATTTAGATGGCTTTGTATTACAGAGGTCTAGCTGGAGGAGCTGGCAGGCTTGGCAGGCCTGGTCAGCTGCCTCTAGAATGTGGCAGGGTCTAAACCAAGTTTGTAGTAAGAACATGGTGACTTTGGAAAGTAAACTTTTAAAATGCACAGATTTTCAAGGTTTTACACTTTACACTTGCAAGTGTATTTTGTATGTATTTTACCATATGTGGAATTTTTAGTTTACTTTTATGTGATCATATATTTGAATCTAGTGGAGGTGTGTGCACCAGTGATGTAAAGACATATGCCAATATCTGATACAATAGCATGTTCTTTACCTTTGTTTGCTGTTTTTCAGCTGTGAAAGCAAGAGACAGTATGTATGTACTTTTTACCCATAGATCATAAGGAACAAAGAGAAAAAGAGTACAGGAGAAGATCTTAATAGATTCTGTGCCATCAAAAACTGAAATACAGCAACATAAAAAGAGCAAACATGCTATCTGGCTTCTCTGAAGCTGTTTGCTAATGACCTCCAATGAACTAGAAAATGTTAGAGAGCATAGTTTCTGCTTGAAGCCTGTGAGAAGAAAAAATAGCAGACTGAGAGAAGGATGCAAAGCACATTAAAGAGAATGGAGATAGTTAATAATTATTTTGCAACAACAAAGCCATAATCAGGCATCAAATTCTTGATATCTTTCATGCTGCCTGAAGCACACTGTTGTGTCCAGGAAGAGCAGCAGCATTTTTGAAGGGCATGAAAATAGACTTGTGGAGTAATAATGTAATAGAGAAAATTGAAAGGGGGAAAGAGTATAAAACTGCATGTTAAAATATACTAGAATGAACCTTTTTTAAAGAGCTCTGAATTATTACCACATATTGCTGAAATATAATTCATTATGCAGCTTATACTTAAAATTTTAATTAAAGAAAATAATAGTGTCCTGTCAAAGGATTACAGTCCAATATGATAAGATACTAAATGGGACAGAAAGCACAGGAAGCACTTTCCCTTTTCCAGTAATGGAAAGTTATGCTTGTCTGGCAAAGAGAAAAATTCTTGGAGTGAGTAAAAAAAACATGTTCATAGTGCAAAGGAATTGTTTTCAATGAAAGCATTGAAATTAAGTTTTCAGTCACCTGAAAGCCTTTGACTGTGTCTTTTAAATAAGGTCTTTTTTTTTTTGAAGTCTTTGACATCATATATCTCTAACAGGAGCAATTAAACAAAAGTATAGACTTGCAAGAAATTCTACATATAAGATGTAGTGTTGGATGTTTTATACTTATGTAATTTATTCTCTTGGAATAAGAAATTTCATCTTCACTTCTTTATTTTCTCCATTATTAGCAGCAGACTAGGCAATTCATTATTCTACATTCTGGTGTAAATATAGATGGCTTCTGCTTAAAAAAAAAAGTAAATTGAGAAATGGGAGCTGGTGCACGTATCTGAAAAGAAGTGAGATAGTGGATTTGAGAAATAATGGGGGAGGCACTGCCCAGCTAGGTTTTTTCAGTGCATTGCTTTTGAAATCACTCAGCCTTCTGCACATCCTGCTTTCCAGCCTGTACCTTAAGAAGGTGTTTGTCAGTAGCTTGCACCACCTTGTGACTTAGGAGAATTTTCCCCCCAGGAAAGTTGCCCAGGGTCATGTAGCTGTAGAATTTGAGACAGGAGGATTCCAGTTGCAGAATGAAAAATGGTTTGGTCAGTTATATTTTTATTTAAAATGAGGCAGTCATGGAGAGACTGAATTTGCAGGACCTCCTGCAGCAGGAGCATGAACCTGTATATCCAGACAAGCTGCTGTGAGATCTACAAACTAGGGATGTGCTTAGGCAGCTCCATTTAAATGGATCACGATACATACATTTCATAGTTGGCATGGCTTCCACACATTCTGCTCTTTGAGTGAGTGATCTTAGTCAAAACATCATTTCTCAAACAATCCCAAGATTGCTTTTTACTGTTCCTCAAAAAATGAGAACATGTAAAGTTTTACCACGGAGTATTTGCTTCGAACTCTGGGAAAGAAACTGAGCATCACTTAAATATTTCTTTTTCCCCTCCTCTCCTCTGCACCGAGTCATTATCTGAAGAGGACCCTTCATCACAAACGTGAACATGTTCCTGCCTTTTTCTTCTTTCCAGCACATCAAATTGAACAGCAGAATTGTTCTTCCACTAAACCCACACAGGTATTAAGAGTTGTTCCCATTCTCTAAGTTTGAGAGCTGATCAATGCCTGGTAGAACACAAAGCTGCTTGAAGGGTCTGCATGCTGCTTGCTCTGCTCCACAACAAGGCCCTCATGAGTTGTTCTCTGGGGTAGCCAGACAGACTTGCAAACACCAATAATCTTCTGAACACCAGTATAAGTGAGCAGTGCAGTTAAATGTTCTTTGCTTGAGATCACTGTGAATTAGGAATTAAAAGTCAGTATCATTAGATCTTTTACCTGTATGAGTGAACAGAACCTGAGACTTTGTAGGTAAACCTCCTTAGATTGAAGAACATCCCACCAAGAAACAATTTCTTTTCATGTTGGCATATTTATGATTTTGTCCTCAGAGGTCAACAAATAGGCAGTAACTGCCCTTGTTCTCATCCAGTTTTTGATCTCCAGACAGTCATACCATATTCATAATTGCATTAAACACCACAATAAATGTTGAGAATCCAGTAAACTCTTTTAATGTTTGCAATTACTTGTACTTTTACCACTACCAAGCAGACTAGTTTTTACCCCTTCGGTGCAAAACTTTCTGGTCTCCTGCAGTTCTCTCAGGGCACATTCATGCATTCTGTTTTCAGTCTGGGCCCTGGCTGGATATTAAGCTCATTTGATTGTGCCTAAAGCTTGCTATTCTGTTTTCTCTGCAGCAATGGCTGTGGCAGTCAGCATCCCAGCTGTCCTGCTGAAACAAGGGGTCATTAATATAGAGCAGCCACATTTCAAACAAACTGTATCTTAAATGCAATAGAGACAGCGCCTGCTTCTGCCTAATACTGCCATTCCCTGCATTTAGGAAAGCCAGATTCCTTGAGGCTCCTCCACACACTGTTTGTATCTCTGCCAACCTGTATTCTTAGAGAACTGCTGGCAAGCACCACTGCTGTTGTCGGGATCTGGCTAAGGCACTCTGTACAGTTTTTTAAATTATATTGAAGACAAGACACAAGATCTTTGAAGCCAGCTTCATTCTTGAAGTTCTAGTGGGCACCAAGACCTTCTTCCCCAGAAAGACACTACAGAGCGGCTTTCTTTGCCCTTTGACTGGCCTTTGCTAAGCTAAGCTGATGCATGCAGGTAAAGAAAGCCTCTGAGCTGTGATGTGCCCTTCTCAGACACTCGCTCAGCTCAGTGCGCTGCAGCCACGTCAGGGGCAGCTCCCTGCTGACAGCAGCCCTCTGAAAGCTGGTGGGCACACTTCTGTTTTCACACTCAGCTGCTGTTCTCAGAACTCTATCTCAGATTCTGATTTCTTTTGGCAAGATCCCAGGTGTTGTTAGAGTAGACAGCCCTTCTTGATAAGGTCAGAGGAAAACCAGTTTCAAGACACAGTAGTGTACACAGAACTGGTGACATTTACAGAAGAATAAAGCCTGGAGATCTCTTCATTCTCACTTAGCATGAAAACCAGTATAAATGATGATGGCACTTAGGTTAGTGAAATGATTCACTTTACAGAAAAGAAGAAAATATTTTAGTTGATAAAGCAGTTCTCTAATGGAGAAAAAGCTAATACTGATGAAAATCAAGAAAGATTGATGCATGAACTTACATACTGTGATGCCTAAGCCTTGGTTAATGAAGAACAGATTTTCCTTAAATAGTGTTCATAACATAAATTCATATAAAGGAATGCACACTACTCCATAACCAAATATTGAAAAAGAAATTGTGAACATTCCTTTTTCCACTAATGTGCTACTTACCATTTTCCAAGGCTAGGGCAAGAGCATACTGGACAAAGAGAGCAGCCACTTTTAAGGTCCTTCATTGCTATTGCGATGAAGAAATTACATTTTAATTGAGAGTGTCAGTCACTTAAAAAAGCTTTGGCCATTATATGAAAAAAAAGTCTTGTGCTTCAGCTTTGTTATGCTTGGGTTGTTCTTCCCTGTGCCTACTTGTCTGGATAAAGCAATATGGTTAAACTTGATGATCTTAAAATTCTTTACCTAACCCTCTGTGATTCCTAAGTTGTCCACCTACCCCCAGTGAAAACAAGGTTTTCCTCTAGACTTCCATTATTACTATCCTCATTCAGAAATATTACTAGTGAACAAATTAGGAGATGAATTCCAGCAGTTTGAACAAGTAGCCAGGGAATCCCAATTTTTGGCAACATCATAGTATCCACAGCCTTGAGCAAGTAATCAACCTTCCCTTTGTAGCAGCTGGAATATGCAGTGGTGTGTTTGTGGAAAGCCTTTCAGTTCTACTGGTTCTTGTCAGGAAAAAACAAAAACAATCTACTCTTCTTACTTCTACTTCTAAGTGCAGGGATGTTTTGCTTTTAAGCAATTTATTATTTTAAAAAATAGGGGGGGGTAGTATAAAATGTTTTTTAAATTATCCAGTTTTACTCTTATGGGAAACAATTTTGTTTACTTCAGGGTTTTATACTTTAGATTATTTTTGTTATTGCTACAAATCTAAAAAATATAATCAACAACAACAAATGTCCAAGTTTTTCACAGGATGGCAAAATCCCTTACCCGCATTTCTGCATAAAAATGTGTTCTGTTCTTCAAGTGTGTTGTAAAGATTGATTCATGTCCTTGCAAGTGCAATGAAAAAACTCTTTTAACAGCCTAATGAGAGGTGATGGATTCACTGAGCTTTGCTTATGACCCAGCTCTGTCGGTTTTGGTATTTTGACATCTATTCCTCAGGTTCAAATGGAGTCATCAAATTCAGAAGAAGATGAGTTGCAGATAAAAAGAGCTATTTTGTAAAGACTTTTCCAGATTTTGTAAATTTTGAGCTGAAAGACAATGGGGTTTTCTTATTTTACCTAGTTTAAGTCTTAAGAAGGAAGTGATTGGGCAGCTGCAAGAGCCCTTGCACTGTAAAGGAGTGGGGAACAAATCATCCACAACAACCACATGTAGAGAACAGGGAAGAAGCAGGAGGCATAGCGAAGTCTGGTCCAAAGATTAACATGAGGATACTGAGCTGAGGATTATATGTATGTCAGAGACCTCTAACCAATTAATTTGGATAGCATCTTTTGACTTTCGGATGCTTGGTGATGAAACAGACTTTGGTGGATTCCTCCCTATTCCCAGATTGTTTAGGTCAAAAATTATGATAGTGTAAGCTAGCCCAAGTTCATGGCTTATCTCAACAAAATTGGCACCTGGAACTGGGAAACATTCCAGAGCTAATTTTCTTTAGGATGAGAAAAGCTTATAATTGTTCTATATGCTCATCTGAATGCAGTCACGGCTGTAGTTTTCTCTTTATTCTTTGACACTGCATCAATTTTTTTTTTCTCATAATTTTACACTGCATTTTGGAGGGATAAAGGTATCTGCAAACAAGCCCCCAAAGCCCAATCATCAGTCATAGTAAGCATTTTGTAAATTCACACAAAACCATGTTATTTTTAAACATATGCAAGCTCTTAAGAATTGATGCATAGGTTCAAAATAGAATGATTTTTCTCACAAGGGTTTGAACATAGCTAGGGAATTGCTCAGTTTAAAATGGGTAAGCATCTGATGAACAAGACTAAGAGGTGCTTTGAGTGGTTGCATCATTATTTTCATCCTAATATAGTCCTTCTACATGTTTGAAAAACCCAAGAACAAGTAGAATCAATGAAGTTATCAATGCCAAGTTATGTTCACTAGATAATAGGAAAATAACTATACTAGGGAAAACTGCAATTGTAGGAGCCAAGTCATCAATGTAACCTTTCAAGGTATTACACCTTTTTTGATCTACACATTCCTTAGCAATGTTTCCTAGTTTCAGCTTCTTCCTCCCTCTGCAAGAAACTCAGCACTGGTCACTTTTCGGTATAGAAACTCTCTTGAAGGTTTTGGAAACTCAACTGGAAATTTTATTGTGAGCAGCTTTTTGCATATATACCATCTCTGAAGTAAAATGCTAACTTTTTTCTGAGTGTTCACATATTTAATAATTATGTGCTGCTATTTCTCAGTTTTTTTATTTTGGTCCTGGTAATGTGAGCTGTTGGCATTTCATGTATGTGAGGTGTTACTGAGGTATCTTTTATGTACAAAGGTCTGTTCAGCTACTCATTTATCAAAAGAAAGCATTAATGTTCAAGTTGTGTGCTCAAAGCTAAGTTTGCTAGTGGAGCTCACACATTTACATTTTTGCTGATGTTATTTATTCTGTCAAGTTAGAGCCAGCATGCAATTGACCTTTATAAGCTGAGTCATAAACTTTTATTTTGTTGCCATTGTGGCTTACCACAAGATAGACCCCTCCAGGGCAGCAAACATTCCCCTTCACACCCCTCCCTGGGGGTGTCTGTCACCTCCAGGCAGAGGCAGGGGAAGACCCAAGGACATTGTCAGTGGCATGCATCAGTAGGGAAAGGATGCTGTCTTCACCCTGTATCAAAGAGAAGGTTAGCATGCCAGCAGTGTGCTCAGCCTTTCTCTCAGAGGCACTTCTGACTTTGATTCCTACTTCATACCATGTCTTCTAGGCAAGCCCCTTGGAGCAAGACCAGGGTAAGGAAATAGAGGAACAGAGTAGAAAACGGCATTTATTGTTTCCTGCTCAGTTCCTTGCTGGGGGTTTACACACTTATTAGCAGAAAGAGCACTACAGTGTGCTCTGACAGGTCGAAGATCTTAAGGTCAGATTGCAAAAGGCAGTTCAGCAACACTTCTCAGCAGCCAGGCTTGAAACACTTGTTAAAGAACCACGACAGCATCAGGCCTGGATGTTAGTGAATGTTCCAGTTCTGGAGTTTCATAATTGTCCATGATGAAATGAAGTCTGACCCCAAGACCAGGAAAAATCTTTTCTATCCCTTCTATTTCACTACTCCCTTCTTTTGCTGATGAAAAAGACCCTTTTTGTGGATGAAAGAGCAGCTCAAATTCTGCAGTCAAGCTTGTGCTTCTGCTGAAGTCACAGTAAGCGTGACAGCTGCAGTGATGAATTTCAGTATGAAGATTGTATGAACATCCCCCCATTCCCCAAAGAACTGGCTAATGCTGCCATGCATTTCACACAGCCTTCTTTCAGATATCAGGTGGCAACTCCTTTTGGTCATTAGTGGCTTGGACTGACACTGAAATGTTAAGTAGTCCTAAAGATTACAAATCCATCACCAACTGGATCTGAGCAGCTTCTTGACTGCTTCCCAGTTCAATTACTGTATGCAAAAAAGGTGTCCTGACCTTTAGATTTTTAGTAACATCACTTTGCTTGTAGGAAGGGTTCAAGGACAAAAACTGCCAGGTGTGGAAGGAGATTGATTCAGGGACCTCTTGAGGAAGCTCAGTCCACATGAACCCATTAGACTTGATGGGCTGCATCATCATTCTGAGGCTGCTTGCTATCGTCACTGAAAGGTCATGGAGACTGGAGACGTCTTCTGAGACTGCAGAAAAGCAGATGATGCACCCATCTTCAGAAAAAGGGCATGCAGGACAATCTAGGGAAATACTGAACAATCATGGAACCATGGAGCCATCTTGGCAGAAGTTTCCAGGCACAGGAAGGAGAATATGGTGATTTGGAACAGCCAGCATGAATTTACAAGGTAAATCATGCCAGACCAACTTAATTGTCTCTTGTGATGAGGTGACTTCATCTGTCAAAGAGGGGAAAGCAGACAATGTTGTCTACCTTTAGAGTTTAGCAAGGCTTTCCATGTCGTCTCCCACAGAATCCTTGTATCCAATTTCAAATGGATAGTTAGGTAAAAAAACTAACTGAATCATTAGTCAAAAGGGTTTATGCTCTGTCTCCGCTGGTTACAGTGGAGTTTCTTCAGGAGCTGGCTGGTCTGATACTTTTATGAATGGCTTGGAGGAAGAGATGGGATGCAGTATAGTGAGGTCTGGAGACTGATGATACTTACTGGGGGGTGTACTTGACATGCAAGAGATCAGGCCTGCCATTCAGGGGGATCTATACTTACCAGAGGACTAGACAAACAGGAACATCATGAAGTTCTGTCAGGACAAACAGAGCACTCCTTATCTCAGGTGGACTAACTCCCACAGCTTGGTTAGCTGCTTTGCTGAAAAGGACATGGGAGGCTTGGGGCATGCTGCACAGGAGTCAGTGGTAAATTCTGGCAGCAGTGAAAGTGCATCAGACTGTATCAACAGGAGCACAGATGGCAGATCAAGGAGATTGATTATTCCATTTTACTCAGCACTCATTAGACCACAGCTGGCATAGTGAGTCCAGTCTAGAGACTCCCAGTACATGACAGCTGCTGGCAGACTGGAAAGACTCCACTGAAGGGTCAGCAGGATGGCCAGAGGTTGAAGCATAAGAATTGTGAGGAGAGGGTGAGGCATTGAGGTTTGTTCAGCCTATGGAAGAGAACAGCAATTTTCCAGTTCCTAACAGAAGATTACCAAGAAGATAGGGCTGGGCTTTCTGCCAAACAATGAGACTAGGGCTGTAACCAGCAGGGGAGGTGCTGGTTAGATAGAAGGGAGAAAAAAAATGACACAACGGGAATAATTAGGTAGTGGAATAGAATACCCAGTGTTGTGCAGTCTCCACATGGGGATTTTTAAAGACCTGACTGGACAAAGACATAAGGGACCTCAGACCTTCCAAAGTCCCTTCCATTCTGAATTACTTTATGACAAACCTCAAATGGATCTTCTCCATCTCCTCAACAGAATCTCCTCTATGTAATACAGTTCCCATCAATCTGTATATTTGAAGTCAGTGTACATGCTGCTATTCACGCAACAGACCAGGAAAACTATATAAAAGATTTCTCCTCTAGTTTTAACTAAACAAGATCTAAGACAATTTGGGCAAGAACAACACTAGACAGGATGAGACAACATTTTTTTTATTGTTTTAATACGAGTGAATAGATTAAGAGATCTGAAATGTTGTAAAGCAATATACATACTGAATAAATAATATGCACAGGAGAGTCATGTCTACATTGTAACACTGGCTAGTATTCAGAATACTTCAAATAAATCCAGTGACATTGGATAAAGTCCATAAAAATGCTATCCTGTCTTCCCTTGTATGAAATTGTTCAAGTATAAAAAAATCCAATACAGTGTAAAATATTAAATTCCATTTCGGTCAAGAATAAAAATTGCAAGTATTGTAGTTTCACAGGACAATGTAAAGCAGCATTTTCTAGCAAAGGGAAAAATAGTCAGTCTACGTACAGATGAGTGAGAAAACGGCACTAATGTATTTGAGAGGTCTACGTGAATAACTAGTAGAGGGAAAAAGAATGAACTAGCAATATTTTATGTAAAAACCTAAAAAAGTGTTAATTTAAGAGTACCCTCATACAGTGCACATACTGAATTTAAATAAATCCAAGTCAACATCCTTAGTTAATTAGGTTAATATTTAATATGCTACATCTAAGCCTACTAAATAATTTATACCATGAGATGAATACATAATTTTACAGTGTCACATCTAAAGTCGCTTTCTTTAGAGCGCAGCATAGTAAAACTTTCAAAATAAATATTTCTTTTTAAATAGCATAACAATTAAGGCACAGTATAAATCACATACCATTAACCCTTCAGGAACTGCAGTCTTGGTAACAAAAAGTTGCCTTGTGTACTGTATGTTTGCTAATAAATACTTTAAATATAATCCTGAAATAGATACTAAAATTGTACAAATGGTTTCAGAAAAGAAAATTCCCTTAAAACAGTTCTTAAAAGGTTTTAATTAATTAAGCTTCTTCCTGCCTTTATTCACAAGTTACAAATAGATGCAATAAATAGAAAGAGAAGGCTGTTGTAGTAAAGGGCTGATCCTATTTTAGAATCAGAATAGCTGACACCAGCAGTTAAAGTTTCCCAAAAGTGAAACGGGATAGGGCGAGGGATTAGGATGTGACAAGCTCATCACATGAGCACAAGTGATGTGTTCTGTCCAGAACTGTCTGTGTTATTGATTGTCTCTACAGCTGTTGCACCCCTTACTTCCACATCACTTGCTCCATAGTTCCACTCATCCAGAGGACAGAGAAGAAAATAACTTTGGTGCCTGTCCGCCATCTTACCAGCCGGCCATCTTCCTTGGGTTGTTCGGTGCCCGTCAGTGAGACAGTGACAAGGTCCTGTCTCACAAAGACAACTTCTGAAAGCTAGAAAGGACAATCAGTGCTTTAAGCTCATTTCCTCTTAAATGGTTAAAGGTTACATATTGCTGACTCAAGTTTTTTCCCTGGTTCAAACTTTTCAGATACCATTTTCTTACTTATAAAAGGCAGTTTTGCTTCCCTGATACTGTAGAAGGTACATCTTTGCTTTTTTTTTTGGTTCTTTTTTGTTCATTTGAAAAGATGAAGTCCCATTGCTACTCCTGCCACTCTTTCATGACAGTACAGTATTTTTCCCCCCATTTTCTTCTGGCTTGATACTTGAAACTAGACATGCCGCACTACCCTTCCCCTCTAACAACAAGATTTGGATGCATACTGTATGAAGACAGCGGAATAAAAATCTTTAGTTTCGCAATAGCATCGCTTTCCTTAAAGCTCCTTAGTTACTACGAATTGTCTCTGTTAACTACTTCTACTGGAAGGCCGAGAAGAGGAAGAGAGAGCTGGCGAGCTTCCTTCGGGAGTCCATCCGCTATTGCATGCGGTCTGCCTGCAGCTGTTGGGGCTGGTACTGGCCGAACGCCGCCGCGGCTGCCGCGGCCGTGCCGGGCGCTGCTGCGGTCAGGGGCTGCTGCACGGCGTAGCCGTAGCCCCCGGCCGCCACGTAGCCGGCGGCGGCGGCCGGGGAGGCGGCGTACGGGTACTGCTCATAGGCGGCCGCCGCCGCCGCCGAGTACTGCGCGTACGCCGCGCCGGTGTAGTCGATGTAGGGCGTGGTGGAAGCAGCGGCCGCCGCGGGCTGCACGTGGGGAATTACCACTCCGGGCTGCACAAAAGCCTGTGGATAGACATAGTGAGCGGGTATCCTGTTGAAAGATGGGAGAGGGAGTTAGAGTCGGTACGCGAGTCAGCGCCTAAGTGTCATATCCATACTCCGAACTAAAACAAACTCAATTTAGTTGTTGTTATGTGCATAGGGTTGCCACAATAACTTGACTCAATGGACCAATTATCAGTTCACTGGCCCGAAGAGATGCATCGCTCCAAAGCACAGCGTTGTAGCTGAGTTAAGCCGGGGTGTTCAGTGTTCCTTGAGGATATTATCTTTAAGGCCATTCAAAGTACCAGCATTACTGATGTCTGTTTTAAGACAATCCTGAAGGACTAAGCTTGATTATTCCATCTGGAAAATTGCAGAACTTGTTTTTCAAATCACCTGTAAGTCATTTTTATTACCCCTCTTCTCCCTTAACTATTTTACTCTTAGTAAAATTACTTCCTGCAGTACTTTTATTATTAGTAACTGAGCAGTTTGACAGCATCACTGTAATGAGTTCGACAACAGCCAATAAGGCAACAAAATTATTGAACTCTGACTTTATGTCAAGTCTTCCCAGGGAGGAGTGTTAAGAGTGTATTGTGGCAACCCTACTTAAGTTGCTATGCAGACTCAGCACACATTAATTTCTCTGCAACCTCAGTCACCCTTATTAAAAATAAGAAAAAAACCAACACAGGCGACAAAGGAGTTTAAATAGAGTTCACAAGTGTGGTAAACACAGCAAGAATCACACTTTCCAAACGAACGATAGTGCAGCTCACTCCGTCACAAGAGGCCATTGAGGGGAAGCTACATAGATGCTATTAAAATCCATAACAGTGACTCCTAAGTACATGTGCATCACACTTTTATAAAAGTTCGTAAGGACACAAGAGTCAAACCTGTTTGATTATCAGGTCACTGATGTCCTGTTTTGTGCCAGCTTGTTTATTTCTATGCAAGACATACAGCATAGAGTTTTTTGGGAGGTGGGCATAAGATTAAGTCTAAATAGATCTGGTGCTTAACAAAAGCAAAAAAACCACAAATTTACAGTTTAAGAAAGAACCATTCTGAATAGATCAGTAAACACTTTCCTATCTTGTCCAAGTCACATAATTTGCTTTCTTGGCTTGTTTACTTAGCCCTTTAGTTTTAAAAACTGGTCATATCTTTGTCTTAGCACACAAGTGTACATACACGTTAATCTCATGGTTGGATTTTCTATTATGATTTAAAAAAAATACTTTTACATTCATAACCCTGTCTTGCATCTGGATTTCCAAAGAGAAGTCCTTCATATATGCAACTCCTTCCCAGCCAGTGAATCTCTATAAATGCATGGAAAACTTCTTGTACAGATTCACTGCTATTTCATACTGAACTTTCTTTACCTTTACATTCACCTCTAAAGACTGCACCAACATTTGAACACACTTTAGGCACAGATGAAAACTGTAGTAGTAAAAAGTGTCTTCTATTCTCCAAATTCAAGATTTCAGGGAAAGGTTTGTTGGGGGATTTTTTGTTTCATTTTTAAAACAGCTTTAAGATGTACTTAAGGGGTCAACAAGGAAACATTTGCAATCAGAGAGGACACTGTCAACTGGAATCATAGCAAAACGTAGTTTAAAATAAGTGATAGACTTTAAAACAGCTTAGTTTTCTTTTTCAGAAAAAAAAGAGCTCAGTTGCTTGAATAGGAGTATTAGCAGAGAGAAATGTTCAGTTGCCATGTTTAAGACATGAACACCACAATCATAAAAACCCAACATGTAAATGAAATTCATTTCCTATTGTGGGAAGGGGAAAAAAAATAGTGACAAATAGGGAGGGATTGGGAAGGGAAAGAAAACATAAAACGAAACCGTAAGTTGGGTTTTTAACACTCACCTAATTTATGAAGTGATTAGCCAGAAGTGCATTTGAAGCATACTTAAGCTGGCTCTGTGCATTTAAATACACATCATTACCTGAGCTCTCCATATGGATGAGCATAAGCAAGCATTTTGTATTGGTCACCAACCAAGTACAATTCTAATAAACATTACACCATATTTCTTAAGCGTTTAGGGAAAGAAGTATAAAAACAAATCTGAAGTCACAGAGAGCCTCTTTTGCATCACGAAGAGTCCATTTAACACCACATCAAAGCAATCTTTACATTCAGCACTTATGGAAGAGAGTAATTCTAACAGAAGAGACAATAAGAAAGCTTTTCAGGCTGCTTGTGTTGCCTTGAACTGATGTTACTAAGATTTTCTGAAGACACTTGGATACTCGGCCATATCCTTGAAAAAGACAGAAAGATACATGTGCTTCTACTTAAGCTCTTGTGACTTGGTTTATTTAAGCCAAGAAACTAACAGGTGGTGAAGTTATGAAACATTATCTGTTTGCTACATCTTACCCTACAATAAACATAAACCCTGTGCAGGCTCCTCTCCACCATGCCATTTAACACATGATGATTGACAGCATAAGCTGCAGTGGGGCTATTTTTGATCATCTGTCATGCTACAACTGTTTTCAGTCAAGTAAAATGGCTTTATATGGCCAAAGTAAATTTCTACCTACTGCAGAGGCCAGGACACGAAGATCTCAGGCATTCAGAACCCAACTGCTTTTCATGCTCTGCCAGGTCAAAAGCTGAAAAAGCAATTCCCTGTTACACTAGAAATCCTTAGTGTCCTTCATTTTAAATAAAAGCTGCTGCTTTACTTTTCAGAGTGATAGTGTGAGAAATTGACAGGATTTAAGCTCTCTTTCCTGGCAGTAGTTTTTATTTTGGAACGTGTATTTACTGTTTTATGCTTTTGCAATAAAGGAAAATAGAAGCCGTATTTAACTTTAGCAGTAACTGTAGCTTTGAGATACTCAAAATTCAATGACCTACATCCCTGCCACATGCCTTAAGACTTTCTTTGTTGCTGTAACAGAAGATTTATGTTTAACTAAAGACCTCAAGAATAATCCTATAGGCAACAATAAAGTGAACAATAATTTCAAACGAAAGAAGACTTTTGAGATTAATGCAGAGAGCTGTGGCATATAGAAATTCAGCAGGAGTAGTGCATCTTTAACTCTCAGCATTACGTTCTCAAAAAAACTAGATATTCAACTTTAAAAAAAATGTTTTTCTTTGGCCCTTGCATGGCATTGTTTGCTTTTGTAAGCATAGTTAAAGAGCAGATTTTCACCAATGAACAGCTCTCCTTTTAAGAGAAATAGGTTGCATAAACATTAAACATACAAGACCCTTACTATGTTTCCTTTTATCTGATAACCACTAAGAGGACGTAACAGCAGGCTAACTTCTGACTGTTCCAGCTTCATTCCCTCTTTTCAGACTATCTGTAGTCTAGTATTATACAGATCTTTTAATCAAAAACTCAAGAGGGGGATTTTCCTTCTCTCTTAAGAAAGGCAGATTTGCCTAAATCTTGGAAGATATCAAGCATGTTGTATCAGCTAACTGTTTGATAATGGGCTAAATAACTTTGGATTTAACTCTGGTCTTACTGAAAACAATGGGTATGTTTTCATTTTGATATAAGTACAGGTTTTAGACAGAAAATAAAAAAATCTCCACACCAGTTATGTCCTTCAGCAGTACCTCTGAATAACCTTGAATTTTCCCACCAATATTAAAGTAAAAATTACATCAGCAAAATACGAAAAGCTATCTTGGGAAGCAAAGTCATCTTCCCCCTCCATAAATTCCTGTTGAATTCAGGGATAGTATTTTATAAACAATCCTGAAAACAAAGCTGTATAAATAACCAATTCTGTGATCAAATAGCTTTCAATGAAACACATCACCATAAGATAGATGCTGAATGTAAAGAGCAGGTAGAAATGTTATTCTGCAGCACTGAATAAAAAAAAATTCCCTGCATTTTAAATGTATCATGCGTTGAAGCTAATCTAGTTTCTGTCTCCCTCCACCACAACTGTGTTGTACTTAAGTCAGAATATTGAACTTCTGCATCTTCTCATTAAAAGTAATGTAACATAATCAAATTATTTTAAGTTTATTATTTGATAGATGTGAAACCTTATGTTGTGGATGCCCCGTCTCTGAGAGTGTTCAAGGCCAGGCTGGATGGAGCTCTGAGCAACATGGTCTAGGGAAAGGTGTCCTTGTCCATGGCAGGGGTTGGAACAACATGATCTGTAAGGTCCCTTCCAACCCAGGCTGTTCTATGATTCTGTGATTCTAAAACACAGCTGACCGTACCAAAATATGGCAGCACCTCACTAATTTGCACTGTTAGGGAAAAAACCCAAAACTCAACCACAAAACATCTGAAGCTTTTGTGTATGGATTAGCTGAGTATTGGCACTGAATCACCACTAAAGCCTGTTTCACACAGCGTATTAAGGAAGTGTACTTCCAAAGTGCAACTGCACAGGAAGAAAAAAGGCTTTAGGGTGACCATGTATTTCAATGCAAACTGCACAGCAAAAGTGAACTCTTCAACAGAAGGAGATTCAAATAAGTGCTGAAACATCTCCTCTTACTTTCAATGAAGTGAATGAACATGTTCATTCATCCTAATGAATGCTGTTCTCCTTAATCTGAACTACCTACTTTAGATAAAGGTACAGGTCACTGGAAATTCTGAGGAGGAAGAAGGATTGGTAATCTCTGTTGTTTACACATAGTAAAAGAAATGCAACAGCCAAGGATGAATGAAAAATTACCAATTTCATATATACATGACTCTGTGACCAACATTCTTTCAGATTTATGTGCAATGCATTAGAAATCTAACCTTATTCAGCTTGCTGGAAGGATTTCCCTGACTTAAATATGGTTTATGTCATCTATTGTTGGCTTTGGGTAAGGAAAGCAAGAAAGACTCCTACATTTGCAGAGTCCTTTAAGCAAGGGACTGCCACAGATCCTCCCTTTCTGTTGTGCTCAGCAAATACTCAGTCTCTCCACAGCTGATCCCTGCACAATTCAGTAGTTCCCTTTTCAACAAGTGTTTTAACAGCTCTGGAGAGGAGGTGTTCTGCCTCCTGCCTACCTTAGTGCAGGCATCATAAACTGATCACACTGCATACCCACTGTCATCTCACACTTCAAAGAAGCAAGCAAAATACAGTAGAGGATAATCATAACAAGGTAAAAAAAAAAAAAAAAAAAGACAGTTTTTACAGCCTCCCCACTCTTGGAAGAATCAGCATGCTCTTTTAAAATGAAGTTTCTAGGGAAAAACTTTTTCCTGTCATTTTCAGGATAGGAACTGTTTTTTCCTTCCATTCTGACAAATCAAATTACTGAGAAGCTGTTGTTGCTTAAATAACAGGTAAGTATGATATTCTAAAGCCATTCTAACCAAATAAACAAAATACATATATGACACATTTTCCCTACTTAATTGTTAGCTTATGCATTAATTAGCAAAAGGCACTATTTTGCAATGAGTTTCTCAGTCACTGTGCATTAGTGAAGTGGCGCTACGGAAAGCTTAAAGCAGACTTCAACTCCTAATGATATGCCTATAAAAAGCAAGAGTTAGATCCACTTAGAAATAGTTTATACTCAAATTCAGGAGAAATGCACTACATATAAAAGACAGATTGAAGAAAAAATCCCCTCAAATTAGAAAGCCCAAATGGACGCACATCGTTAATAAGGAGATCCACACCCTTCCCAAGAACAAACCTCCCAAAAATTATGAACATGCAAGCAATATGTTGATTTACTTAAAAATCAAGAAGTCACACAATTTAGCACTCACTACAAAATATGGTTAAAAAAGTCACAGGCTACAGCTTGAAAGCAAGGAAAAAAAAGGCCCTTTGCTCCCCATGGCAAAGTCACTCCTCAACAACAAAACCAAAATTAAAAAAGATCCCCCCCAAAAAACTTTCACTACAGCTCTTTCAATTAAATAAAAGCACACAGTTTAGCTATCAACACCACTTCATTACTGTAATAAATAAAAAAAAAAGCACACGGAGGTCTATTGACTATATGAAAAAACATACATGCATCGTTAATCACCATTTTAGCTTGTTTGTGTTTGAGTCTACTGGTTACAGAGTTTAATTCCAAACAGAACTATTCCACCTCTTATCATCATATCCTTCTGATCAGTTATCTTAACTGTAAACGATCCCTGTCAGATTAGAAAGAGATAAATAACATTGAGTCAAGCTGAAAAAAGAGAAATGGGGCACAGCAATCTTGCATCAAGTCATACCTCCTTGTTTTATCATAGGGTCATGTGGGACTGGAGTGCTTAGTCGGAAGGGCCACGTCCCACACAACTTGACTCAGCTGCGGCATTTAGAACATGACCGACAAGGTGAGCGCATTTATGAGTATACATTTATAAATCTGAGAGCTTCAGCATTGCTGGCCAGCATTAAGGATGCTATTGCAAGAGGCCTTCAACAATCATACTTTTTCTTTCCTTTTTTTTTAAAAAAAGATTTTTTTTTCCTCCCCTGTTTGAGGTCCCATTGAGACTTACCCGAAAGGCCTCTGTATGAGAGCGGGATGAAGCTGCTGGACACCAAAGGCAAAACCTACCAACAAAAACACATCGCATTCTCTGTATGGGTGCTTTTTGGCCACTTATTTATGCTATATGTATACACACACACACAAAAAAACGCAGAGTAAGAGCCTTTACTAACAGCCTGCAGTAACAACAGCTAAAAGGCTGCAGAACCAAAACTTATAAAGTAAAATATATCAGTCCATACAAACACACACACACACACACACAGAACTTAAACCAGTAAAGCATACGCTTTCGTAGAGATGTTTAGGAAAATAACTTTTTCTAAACAAGTACAGAGTTTTTGTTCACATTTTACATGGTGCACCATTTGGATCCCTAACTTTAACATCTGAATGACTGTGTGGTACTTTCCATTCATTGGTGTATTTGTGTAATTTCTACAGACTTAAAGATTTAAGTCACCCCTACTCATCAGGACTTAGCACAGGGGGTCAAATCCCAACTTCATTTCTGTTCTCCAGACACCCTAGGGTAAACCCTGTCTTTCCTTGGCGGGCACTTAATTACTCGCACAAGTGTTCATCAGGCTAAACACGGGGAAATTCAGAATGACCTCCTTTAGAGCACAAATGTGCACACACTCCATGCTCCTCTCACTCTTGCTGCAAAGCAGCAGTCTGGGAAGCGGCTAGGACATCAGATTGTCTCAGATGTGGTCTTAGGAAAAGCCATTTCATTTTAGAATCTGCATAATAGCTCCCATTTGCTTGAGAAGTTTGTATTAAGATATTGTTTGTAGTAATAAGACCGCACACATTGGAAGCGATTCACTCTTAGGCCAATCTTACCCTGCAACGATACTGTAAATGGTCAGCGCCACCACATTCCCAGCAGCAGGAATAACCAATGAAGTGTTTGAGCTGTGGAAGTCTTCCTGGGGAACTCCAGATATTTTATCTTTGATCGCTTTTTTTTTTTTTAAATAAGGCACATGTGCAAAATAGCCAGAAAATTACTACATGCTGCATTTAAACATCAAACCCAAAGCACGCCTAACTGTGCGTGTACTTCAGGAAGGTGGAGGGCAGCACTACCTTTTTTTTGAAGTTTTACTCTCTTCAGAAACCTGAGGTACGGAGAGAAAAGCCATTCAGGGCTGCTTCCTCACCTGGCTGCATTATCCGCGGCTTGGCACCCAGGTACGCCAGGTTCACGTTGGCTTTCCTGCCATCGATGATGGGGTTGGGGTCCTTACAAGCCCTTTCAGCAGCAGCTCTGTCAGCCATGGTGACCTTAACGGGCGATGCCGCGCATTAGATCCCTTTCCGCGGGGAAGGGGAAGCCTCCCGCCCACAGCAGCGACCCGGCCGTACCCGCGGGTGGCGCCGAGGGGCCCTCGGCCGGACCCCGGCCCCGGCCCGCCCGCCGAGCGGAGCAGGGCGCCGGCAGCCGCGGCGGGCGCAGGGCGGAGGGCGCGGGCCGAGCTCGGCCGCCGGCAGATAAACCCCGCAGCGGCCGTATCAGCGAGCAACAGGCGCGCCGGCGGTGTGCGAGGAATTGGGTAATTCCCCCCCTCAATCTCCTTATTCAGTAATTCCCCCCCCACCCCCTCCGCCTCTATCCAAACTCCCCAGCAGGGAGAGAGAAAAATAAAAAGGGGGAAAAAAAAAGAGAGAAAAGCAAAAAGCCGGACGCTCGGTAGCCCCTCCCGGCCCCCGAGCTCTCACAGCGGCCCCCGCGGAAGTTTCCCCGCGATGCCCCCCCGCAGCCGCCCACCGCCCTGCCCCGCGCCCCGGCACTTACAAAGCCGTATCCCCGGGACTTGCCCGTCTGCCGGTCGGTGATGACCACCGCCTCCTCGATGTCCCCGAAGACCTCGAAGTACTTGCGCAGGCTGGAGTCGGTGGTGTGGTAGGGCAAGCCCCCGACGAAGATCTTGGTGTAAGTGGTGTCCTTCTGCGTCGTGTGCATCTTCAGCCCGGCCCTGCGCGCCGCGATCTGCACCCACGCGTGGCGGCCGGGGCGTGCGGGTCCTGGGCGGCGAGACCCGCTTCCAGACTCAGCCCCGCTCCTTTTTTCCTTTTAATTTTTTTTCCTCTCTCCTCTCTTCCCCCGCCCCCCGTTTTCCCCCCGCCACCCAGCTACAATGCAATTCCCTTCTGCCTTTGCAGACCCAGCTTCCTCCTCCTTCAAGAGCGGAGCCTCGCAGCCTCGGGCGGTTTTGAGGTAGGTACCGGCAAAAGGAGGAGGGGAGGCCGGGCAGCAGCCAGCCTGGCGGCCGTAGTGCTGGAAACGAGCAGAAACAGCAGCTGGAAGAGGAGTGCAGGGCCTGGGCTCTAACAACTGAGTGGCCTCCCCCCTAAAAGCCACCGGGTCGGTCACTCTCGGTTCCTCCTCCTCCTCCTCCTCGCAGGGGCGGGGACGCCGGCGGGGCGGACCCCGCGCTCGGCCGCGGCGCGGCCGGGGCTGACACACAGCTGTTGGCAACAGCTGGATGCCCCCCGTGCGGCGGCAGCCGGGCCTCGGGGCCGCCAGGCAAAGGGGCGGCCTCAGGGGTGCCCCTCGGGGACGCCCGGTGCCCTTCGAGGCAGGTTTGCTGCAAACAGCAAGTGCCAGGAGACATGGTCCGGTGGGGTCAGAGGTGCCCGGTCGGCCAGAGAGCCCGCGGGCACAGCCGGCTCACTGCCTGCTGGCGGTCCTCAAATGCTTCGATCCCTCCCCGAGGGCTTGTGGTCAAACCTCTGCAACCTTCACTTACTGCTCTCAACAGGCTAACGAGACTACGGTGCTGCAACACGTCCATTTTTATTGTGGTGGTGCTGGTGGTTGTGGTTCTTGCTGTTCGTTTGGTCACAAGATGAAAAAAAATGGTAAAGCTGTTTCCCTTGTTTTTCTCTTCTTTTTCTGCCTCTGCCCAATGCTGGGACTGGAAAGGATGAAGAGAAACATAAAGAAAGGAATGTCTGTGTGACATGAAGAGACAGAGGACTGTGGGAGTTGGGGGGAAGGGAGACTCACAGGGAGACGGGAAGGATGGGATGAAAGTTAAAGATTGGGGAAAACAGATGTGTGTATGTGTATAGACTTCTAAACCATTCTCTTGCAGTCCCAAAGTCTTGATGAGTACTGTGTGTCTCTTTCCTCTTTCACCTTCTTCTTCTGTCTGCTAGGCTTTTCCCTATGAAGACTCTCATGCTTAGAAAAATGAGCAGTGAATCATTTGCAGGACAGACTTTCACTAAGTTCTTCAGCCCCTCTGGTACCAAACATTAACCATAATGAGAGCACTTAGCCCCAAACTCAGGCCCTGTTTGCCCATATCTAACCTTAGCTCTCCATTTGATTTTGTCGTCAGTAGTTTTCCTAGTTCTAATGGCCTATACCTATACCGATCCTAAGCCATGCTGTCACTAAACCCTACTTGACTCTTCAGACTCTCCAGATTAAATCTGGTTTAACATGTTAAGGCTAACTCAAGTGAAATCCAGCAGCACCCACAGGATGAGACATAAATGTTGCTTTTCAATTGAAATTATGACAAGCCCTTAATGTTCACCTGAATTCAGTTAGGTCAGCTCACTCTGTCCCCAGATGTCTTCCAGCTTGACTCTCCTGTTGGTCTGGAACATTGTGTTAAACCTGACACTCCAGCCACTTCTGTTTCGAGGGCTAATTGTAACTTTAAACTCTAGCCCAGTGACCTGAACTTAAATAGTAGCCCAGCTAAGGGTGTCAGTGCTCAATGGAGCCCTGTAGCACACAGCTCACTTAGTAGTGCATTTACCTTCTCAGACCCCTGCGGACCTGGAAGATGAACTTCTAAAACGTTAATCTCAAACCAAATGCAGTCCACCCCATCATGTTTCCTTTCCCTTGCTGTGCCCAGCACTCCTGAGTGTCTTGTGGTGTCTGCACAAAGAGTGAATTAGCCTGGCTTTCCAGTCATTGCACAAACTCCTGTATTAAGGCCAGAAAAGCAACATTTGGCTGTCCCAGAAATACTTGCAGATGTATTTAGGAGTTCAGCTTTTTCAGCCCAAGGGGAAGACTGATGACATTGACAGACCCAAAACCAAAATCTAGCTTTTTGGTCTAGCAGCAACAGCAGGTCTTTGAGGACTCAGAAAAAATCCTGTTTTTTGGTTTTTTTTGTTTTTTTTTGGTTTTTTTTTCAGAAAAAAACCCTAATTTTCCATGCCTATGTCTCAACAAAAGACAAACTTCTTGCATGTAGGTAGGGTTCATCATGCAGCCCTTGTTTGTACTGCTAATTCAAAATATCTGCAGTACAGTTTTTGACCTACTCTGACAGGCTAACACATCCTCTTCTGTAAAACCAGAAGTGAAGAGATCAAAATTAACAGATTAAAATATACATTAACAGATCAAAATATATCCTTTAAGCTATGCTACAACATCCTACTACTGTATTAGCACCCTCAATTTATGATGGCAATCCCAGTAAAATTCAGGAATAAATACCGTTCTCTAGCCCATTCATTCCTATAACTGAGCTGTATCACTAACACCATAACAAGGGGAAAACATCCCCTACTATTGGAGTATAATTCCTCAAAACTCAGTTTTACCTTACATCCCTTCTAGCATCAGACCTTTTTCTGCTTTTGTGGTCCTGACAGAACCTAGGGTATGATTTTCCAGCCTTAAGATTCCTAGGAATCCTTACCTAAA
Organism: Agelaius tricolor; assembly: GCF_023055355.1. Lineage (NCBI taxonomy): Eukaryota > Metazoa > Chordata > Aves > Passeriformes > Icteridae > Agelaius > Agelaius tricolor. Next base: position 7,128,259 of record NW_027269262.1, on the reverse strand, counting down.
CCCCAGTGATACTTCATCATTTGCAACCTCCTCTAGTCCATTCAGTCCACTGTCAACAAGCCTTTATTTTTGCATCACATAACCTGTGAAAAACAGGCCTCCAGCTCTTGGATGCATGATCTTATGACCTAACTGTGGCTGATACGATTCTATTAGCATCAGGCTATCTACTCCTTCAGCAGCCCTCAGAAATAAAAATCTTTTCCAACCATATCTCAGTCTTAATCATCACTTTAGGTTTACCCAAAGAGAAAGGTGACCTCTATGATATGGAAATTAATTAAAGACCATTTGAACACTTTAGTGATCAGGAATACATTGTATACTTCTCTCCTATAACATATGTTAACTCCAGATTTTGGGCTAGTCTTAGCCCAAAGGAGGTTACCATGTACAGCCTAGGAAGGGAGTTCTTTCTGATTCACCCATTGTGAAAATATTCTGGACTGACTGGGGCTTATGTCTTTGTGGTAGGGCTAGGTTTCTCCAAAGCCTGAAGAGTGAGGATTATCTACAGAACCTGTAGGTCCCACAGGAAAATGATGAATCTGGATGAATTCAGATGAGGATTAGCCTGAAGTTAGCTTGAGTTGATGGGATAGTGTTTACCTGGCCATGCTGGATGTCTGGCTAAGTTTACAGTCAGACTAATGGATTTTAAGATTTAAAGGCATGGACTGTACAACATTTATTGTGCTGAAGGGAAGTCTGTGAACAACTTCACCGGTGTCATTTCTCCACTTGAGCTTAAGTTAATATGTATTTTGGTGTATTTTGGTGTTTTGAGATGGATCAGCTGGCTGATACTTATTGCTAGGGATCTGGTTGTGGCTTCGGAATGCAAGTGTAGCAGAAAGAAATGTATTCCTATATGCTGCAAATTTTGCAGGAATAATGCCACTGGTGAAAGTGTGGCAGTTTGGGAAAGAAGTGAGAACATGTGGAAGAGGAGTGTTTAGGTAGAGCATTCCTGGGAGAGATGTGAAACTGATGTTCCTAAACACATGGAAATTTGGAAATTGAACCAGGGTTACCCATGTTTTGGTAATTACCCAAACAGCAGATCACTGTAAAAGAGCAGGATTGTTCCTGTAGGCAGCTATTTTGGCCTTTTCAGGATCTCAGTTTTAAATCAAAGTAGAACATAGGCACCCAGCTCCTGCTGCAGTCTTATATATTGCTGGGAATCTCTCCTAGGTATGGAGGTATTGTTGCTGAAGGGTATTGTAACTGCCAATTACGTTCTATGTAATTTTAATGGTTTTAAAATATATATCTGAAGCTATAAATGAGAAAGTGATCTAGTGTTTCATTTGGAACCTAGTAACACAGCTTAATCGGAGGAAACCCCAAAAGCTAATCAGTCACAATTAATTGGTTTTACTCAGAGATTTTGTGGTTTTGCTGTCGAGGTAGGATAGAATAGACAGCTTTCCAGTTTACCAAATGTTGCCACTCAGTGGTATCAGCGTAACTGTAATATCATGCTTTTTATTTATTTATGAACACCATATGCCTGTCATGTTGGAAACCAATGGATGTTGTGTGTTCATCCATTAGGTTTCTGGAAGCAACAAAGACCTGTGATTATATTGCACACCAGTCATTCTTGCTAGTGCTTTATTTCAGTGAATAATTGTGGTCTTCAGAACATTCACTGCACCATCAATTAAATGCAGCTGGAATTTCTATATACGTATACATCATATACATATACTTACATGCACACTTTATTTGCTAACACTATTATTAGAATGCCTGGGGCATAAACCACCATGATTTGTTATGCAGGGATGAAAATAAAAGTAATCCTTTCTCTGTCAACCTAGCAAGACTATCAGTTGGGTCAGTGAGACATTTCTGCTGAAGTTCCATAATGCCATAGCTCTGTGAAAGCATTTGGCTAATAACATTAGGCACAGCTTTGTCTGCTAATCTGTGCACTTCCACCAACCACATCCCATTACAGAGGAGAGCAGAATGTCTAACCTCTGCTCTGCTCAGTGTGTGCTACATGGGTGTTAGTTTGACTTTGTCTAGGGAAGCATAAAGTAGGTAGTACACTCATGTTCCAACAGATCACAGTGAGGGAAACTTAGAAGTCTCATCATCTTCTCACTCTTCTTGATGATCTACAATCTTTATCTAGGATAAGTTCTTGAATTGTGAATTTCTGCTAAAAGTTTCCTAACTGGGGAAGCTTCCACCACCTCTTTCCCGATAGTGTTCCTATTATAACAGATTTCATCATAGGATTCTTTTTTTCCCCGAAACCTATTAATATTGCCATATTCCAAAGTCCCCTTTGTTACAGTATCAGAGCTCTAAACCACATGAACTTCAACTATGAAAACATCCTTATTCCCAATTAAATCACCAAATGTCAACCACCAGGTGTAGTTTCTGATGGGAATATTTTTCTCTTTAAAGGGCAGTGGAAGAGGTGACGCAGAATTTCAGTGATCCAGCAAACAAAATTCAAAGCTTGTGTAACTGTAGATTAAAGACACATTGCCTATCTGTAGGAAAATAATAGGCATGTCAGGGGAAGCAGGGGTGAATGATGAGTGAAGCCAGAGGTGGAAGGCATCAATAAAAGTTACAATGCATGTCGTGTTTGTAGGGGAACATAAGGAAAAGGTATGTTAGGAAATAAAACCCAAGGGAAAGGGTTTATGAATACCAAGTCATGGGTACACTGAACAGTGCTGGCCAGTGCTAGAACAGTTCAGAAAGTAGAATGAAGCTGGTGCCTGGCGTGAACTGAAGTTGTCCTATGATGCTGTAATGGAGGGAGCACCAATGCCAGAGGCTGAACCTGCAAAATCACAAAGCTCTCACACCCACCATGTGACACACTCAGGGTTAGAAAAATGATTCTTAATGTTGACAAAAAGCAAGGCAGTTGTGTCAGGGAAGCAATAATCTGGGATTTGCAGACTAGCTAAAACTTAGAAATTGGAGTGTGAAACACCTGAGTCTCATGCTTACCTGTCCTGAGCACAGGCAACTAAGAGACAGACATTTGACAAATCTGCAAAATCCCATTGGTGTTCTATGTGGTGTGATAGCTGAATGACTGCCTGCTAAGCACACTCCTGTGCATCTTTAAAATGTTGTACACCCACCCCACCATAGTGCCCAATGGGAAAACCAGTGCTTGGACCTGTCTGCTGAGCCATATACACATAGTCTGGACTGATAAAACACAAAACTCATTATTTACTTGTATTTTGTATGCAAAACAAGAAGTCTGGTACAAAGAATACTGTTGAGAAAAAAAATTCTCAATCAGTCTAAACTGGTGAAGCACTGCTAAAAGCAAAGAAATTAAACCAAATTTCATCAGGTTGCATCTGACCTGCAGTCAAATAAGTGGGGGGGAAACAAATATGGGGATGCTGGTGAAAGACAGCCACTAAACCGTCACCAGTTATTATTACAAGGGATTAAACTGGCAGTTGACAAGCTGTATGCCAGACATCAGCCTCATAGAACTCTGCATATCTCTTAGCAGAAGTAGGTTAGTAGAAATGAAATGTGGATACGTGGATAGAAATGCAGAGAAGAGCTCATTCAAACATGCTTCAGCCCCTTAGTCCTTAGTGAGAAACTGATGACATGAATGCAGCTCTGGATTCAGGAATAGCTGTGTCAGTGGCCTCGTGCACTCTCAACCCTCCAGAGGAGTGACTTGTGCTTTCCTGTCAGAGAGCTGGAAGGTTCTAATTTATGGCCAGAAAATACCACATCCTCATTTGTCAAGTTCAACCCAACCCTTTGGGTTTTTTTAAAGGACTTAGTTTTTCTTGTATTGCTTGTACTGGGGAAACTGAGTTTGCAAGAAAATTTGCTTTCACCTCACTGCTTAAGCAATTAGAGTCCAAAATGTTCCCTTGACTACTTTTTCATTAAGAGGAAAAGAGAGGTTTCAGTGTTCCTCAGCACTCACCCAGGGATGTCTGCTAATGATAGCATAAGCAAAGAAGAGAGAGAACTGCTCCAGAGAACTGTCCTCTCCTTTCCTTTGGAGGTATGTGGGGCACAAAGACATGTAGAGGAAATGCAGATGAATTAGGTTTGTGCTCCATCTTCTTCTCACAACATCTTTTGATAGGGATGTGGAGGACTTCTTCATGTTGTGACTTGGACAATCAGATTAAAGCTTGAGACTTTCTTTGCAAGGGCTGATTTAGGAGGGAAGATGGACTTAAGCTGGAGGTCATTCCATTTATGCGCTGTTGTCTCTTTGGATAGACAGTGTATTGCCAGTCTCACCCATCCTGTGCTCATGAGTTGTGCTGTAGGAGAAAATAGTTTGTTTACTAGCTCAGCCATGTTTTCTGATCCAAAGATATCATGTTGCTGTCAAGTATTTTTAGTCTGTACTTCTTACTATCCAGTTTACTTTGTAGTCTTGGTTTCTTCAACTAAAAATAGCTGCAATATAACAATAGCTTTTAGGTGGTTTCACTTGTTGGATTAGATGTGATTTGTTAAAAAAAAATAGCAGCCTGTGATGGCTGTTCAGTGCCTTCATTCCAGAAGGACCTTGAAGAGATTTACTACCCTGCGCTGAGTCTCACCACCTGCTGCTGCGGTACGGCCAGCGCTCCTCTGTAACACAGCATTCCTCTTCTTCAAGGACTGTCAGACCACATTATCTTTGCTGCTTCAGAGATATTTTTTTCCCCTCTCTGTTGTCTTTCTTTGGTAGGTAGGAACGAGGTAAGTTAGAATTTGGCCCAAACACTAAAGTGGAATAACCCTCCATGCGCAAAAGATCGTGGAGGCTTTCTTCGCCCCCTGCCAAAAGGTCAGGATCTCTGTAGTATGATCCCTTGGTAAGGTGACACCTGCAGGTCTACAGCACTGCTCCCATCTTCCTGTGATATCCAAGGAGAAGTGACTCAGAAGGGAGGAGCTCTGCCTGCACTGAGTCACCACTACTTTCTGCATTTACCCTACAAATTTGAAAGTCAAATTCTGTCAAAAATTTACCTGTAAGTTTAACCTGTAAGATTCCAGCCCCAAGGGCTACAGCTTCAAAACCATGCAGCAGGTTGGTTTTTTTTATTGTTTTGTTTTGCAGAATAAGTGGAAGTTTGAGCATGTTACCGCTTGAGTAGCGGGACTTTCGTCAGTGTAGCATCTACATACTTATTGCTGCAACCCAGTAAGGTAATGTGAGGTTTCTAAGCATTCTTACAGCCTTTATTGTCCTCAGTTGGAAAAGGCATGACTTTTGCCTTTAAAAAGAAGTAAAAAAACCCAACCAACCAAACTCAGGCTTTGTCATGAGAATAAAAATAGTACTGTTTGGCTGGTTTGTCATGTTTGTCCCTTAGTCTTAAGTTTCACAGTTCATATAAGGTGTGAGGTTATGAAGTAGGACACAGAAAGCATGTTGTGCTCTAATTCCTCCATTTTCACCTCTAGAAAGGACCTTTGCTGAGACAATACAGTGAGTGTGTTAACACTGTGTAGAAAAGATACTACATTGTTCTTTGGTAAGCCATGTAGAAGGATCAAATTGGATTTAATTCTACCAAAGAATCAATGTGGCTTTGAAAAATGGACCAGGCAACATGAAACAATTAAAATTTCATATTAGTTGCATATAAGAATCAGGTATAGTGCTTGGATTTTTTAAGACAGAAAAGGTAGACTGTATTTTGAGACCCAAGATAAGCATCTTGCCTACCCAATTAGCATTCGTCAAAGTCTGTTAATTTTCACTGAGGTTTATCAATTAGTTTAAAAATTAGAGTCTGAGCAATAATTTTTCTGAGATTTGCTCAATTTACCAAGATCTGTAATGAAGTATGAGGTGACATAAAGAGATCAGCCCACTTGCTGACTTGATCCTGCACATTGTCTTTTCACTAGGAGCTGCAAGTATGTTGCCATGCACTGTGTCCCTAGGGAATCTGGGAAAGGTAAGGATATTGCATCTGCTGCAGGCAAGTGCAGGGGACCTCAGTGGATCGGTGCAAAACTGACTTGCTGTCTGATCTGTACATATTCTACCATTTGAACAGGGATGGACTAAGCAGGATTGCCTCACTTCAGAGCATAACAGTCATTTAGGGGTGTAAAATGCAATATCATTAAATCAGAATTAGAAGGAACTGCATTCCTGCACAGTGATTTTACTATACTGGCTTCCTGTCTACTCTCATACACAGAATGTCATGCATTCCATATTAAAAGCAGGTATATTAAATGAAATAATGAGACACCAACATCTTCATATTAAAGCATTTTTTTTAACATCCCTGGGAAAATTCTTGGTCATTTCAGTCTATCAGCTATTTCCTTGGTACTTATTTTTCTCTTTTCATCTTTGAAACTCAATAAGGAAATAAAATACCAACATAAATAAATAAAGAAGAGGGTTTCTCAACACCAATAAGCTAGACAAAAGAAACAGAACACTAGAGAATGTTTATTTATTCATGACATCTTCATGAATGCCATACTTTGGAGGGAATGGGAGATTTTTGTTCATGTTTGACTCTCAAGCGTGTTAACAGGTTTTATTAAAATTGGATGGGTGGGGGGAAGGCAGTTGGCTTGAAAAAAATAGAGACCCTAAATGCAACCAGATGAGAAGTTCATGAGAAATACTAGTGAGTAAGAAGAGTAATTTAAATTTGACGTTATATGCAGGAGATGGAAAAATATTTTCATGATCTTATTTAAATGGAGGAAATCTTTGTGAAAGGATGCATAGTTGTGTACTAGAAATACAGCTTGTTCTGGAGGATTTGTTCCATTCTCCTCCCTCTTCTGTAAAGGCATCCTTTGTAAGTTTATTGGTTTTATCTGTGCTGTCATCCTAATAGGCATCTTCTGAAACATGTGAAAAGACCCTAGAAAATAATAAAGAGTTCCTTTTAATGAGTTCAGTACATGCACAAGTGTTTTCAAGATCTCAGAGTATCTCTGTGGTTGAGATCCATACCGCCTGTCTCTCTTTGTGATTGTTTTGAGTTAGTGTGTAGCACAGGGAGTTCTGGCTTGGGGATTCTCTGTACTGCTGTGACCCTGGATGCATCAGGAAAACAGTCCTAAAAGTGAAATTCAGGAATTATGTAACAGTTTTCTCATCTCACTGACTAAGAATTGACAGCAAAGTATGAGAAGATAGAAGGAGGGAAAAACAGCCCCCTGCACTGGCAAGGGTATAAATAAAAATTTCAGATCAGTCCCCAACATGTGACATTTCTCAGAGCCCTGACCTTGCTTGCAATATATTGTGTAACTTCTCTTACCACAGAAGCTTAGGGACTCAGGCGGTGTCCAGCAACCTTAAAATCTACATGTAGCAAAACCATGCTGCACCTCAGATCAGATCCAAGCAAACAGTCACTAGAGTCTGTGTGCTGTTTGTATGGTCTGTCTAATGTCATTTCAAGTTATCTGATAGCAGCTCTTAAAATGCTGGCAGTTTCCATGCTGTTAGGCAAATGAGGCTTAGAAGAATTAACATATATATATATACACACACATATATATATATATATATATATATATATATATATATATATATATATGTATATATAGTCAGTGAAACAATACAGAACAATATGTGGGCTTTTAATTAAGTGGGTTTTTTGTAAATATTTTTCTCTCCTCAGGATTCCTTTGCATTTGTTTACATTTACATTATTCTTTTTGAAACAGCATGTGCATTAGAAAACAACTGTCAGATAACCCTGCATTGCAGTTGTCACCCCACTGACAAACAGCCACACTGAGGGCGGGGGTACCCTCTCAATGCAACATAAAGGATCTCAGATTTTATGAATCCCTCACCCATGTACAGGGGGAGCATGAAGACATTCTTTAACATAAGACAAGTCTAGTAGCATTTAATTTTACTAGGAATATTTGCTTTAAGACACTGTATGAGTAAAGAAGATAAATATTATGCCAAAATCCAGCTGCATATTCCCAGAGCAACCTGGCCTAATGCGCTGGTACTGCTGCTGTGGGAGCTGATGTGGGTGAGAGGTCATCAGTTTCCTTTGCTCTCTTTGCTGTATCCAAAAGGTGAGTTGTGTCAGGAGGGGCTTGGAGGCTAGAGATCAGAGGGAAAGAAGTCATGTCAGCTCCAAGTATTTTGTTGCTGATTTTCTAAATACCTCATTTCAGCTATAGCTCTTTTGCTAGCATGAATTTCCTGCATTGATAAAAGAGAAGAAAAACAACCTCCAAATTTTGCAAGTCAGAGGCTTGCTGAGCATATCCTTTGCTCTGGCATCTCTGTATGGCTTTGCTGCTGTTTTGGTTGTGTGGAGGGTGTGGCTTGAGCTTTACAAACCTAATGCCTCTCTTGCATAAACAGATTTCTCTTCTCCAAAATATCACATGATAATTATCATAAATAAATAAATGAATAAATCTACACTGGAGAGTGACCTCAATCTAAAACCTCCCATCTGAATTGGCACAGGTAACTGTGAAGAGTTACTTAATGATCAATATTAACAATTTAATCATCTGTATAAGATTGGCAAGGTCAGGTGCACTGGGAGTCACAAAGGCTGATTTCATGAAGAGCCATGATTTATATCACTGTTTAAAAAAGGTGTCAGCTCCCACTGAACCTTTTCCCTTGAGTGGGGCAATAGAAGCATGGGTACTTTTTTGTCTCTTGCCCCAGTGCTAACACAGATTCTTGCACAGTTGATAAGTGAACAAACTTTTCTGGCAGTCATGGCATGGAAAAGATCACTTCTCTCTACCAAAGAACTGCTTTCATGAAACTTGTACAATCTTGACAATCTCTGAGGACTGACCTCCTTTGCTGCATTTGGTGGATACTGCCAATGGAGTTGTTAGTTTTTAAGCGAAGGAAAAAAGTAGGTGAACTGACTGCATACCTTTGAGGCCACTGATTATAAAAAAACCAGGAAAGTAAATCGGAGAAGAAATACAGACCTGTCCTGGAAATGCCCTCTCATTTAGCAATGCATAGGATGGGTATTTGAAACTATCTTTGAAATGTTGTTTTATGTACTCATGGAAAAAAAATAAAAGAGAAAACGAGCTCAGACAACTCCTTGGTGTTTTTGAGTTCCACCAAGTGCAGACAAATTCACAAACTCCTCTGAGAAATTTACAACCTATCAAAGACCCAATCCACAAAGCATGAAATTTGCAAAACTCCAAGGAGGCTGTGGCCAAGTTGGTGAGTTCAGAGACTATGTACATGAACAGGACACGATCTGGACATTTCCAGCATGTACTGCATGTAGAGCCTAACTTTTGTGATTGACATGGCCAGAAGTATATTTTGCAGGTGGGGTCTGGTGAAGTGTGAGCACCTTTTATTTTCTGTTTTTGTTTAATATTGACAAAAGAGTCAGCCAGCACTGCCTGTCAAAAACAGCAATTTGGTTTGTGGTGGTTTTTCTTTCTAACCTGCTTTGAGCTGTTGTTGGTGGTGAAGGGATCACTTTTATATCTGAATGCAGAGTTACAGCCTATGAAATTTCTCATATATTCTCATATATTCTGAGTCTAGCAGAGGCTCGCTCTGTACCAGGGAGGCAGGAGAGCAATAAGAAGATGGGAAAACAATGGATTTATTTTTCAAGTTCCTAATATTTTTTTCCAACTAGTGTAAAATATTTCTGAAAAGGGACCTTTGTCTAAAATACTTGAACGTTACATTTATTGTTTTACTCTGTAAAAACACATTTAATACAAACAGGCAAACAAGAAAAAAAGCCTGACAACTTTTGCCATTGTTAGGAACATGGGGATGCCATTGCTGATTAGAAGCGAAATTACATCCAGAAAATATTTGTTGCCATAGTGACCATATTTCGTTGATTCCTTTTTCTGCTGTACAGATCTGATTTAATTATTTCAGATATTTATAAATAGCTTCCCGTGGGGCCAAAACTAATGGCTTACAAAGTAAAGTGAAAAGACTTTGGATTTGCAGCGCAGTATGGTCAGATGGAGACCCCACTTAAGCAAAGCAGTCAATGTGAGCACATGGTTTTAAGCACTGCATCTCTTTCCAAAGAACTGCACGTGTGCTTAAAATCATGCATGGGCTGAAATAGTCTGCTGCAGCTCACAGCAGATAGTGAGCATTTCTATTTTAAACTGTGTGGTTTGTTTTGATTTAACTTTCATAAACTTCAGTGGAAATAAGTCCTTAAGTAGTTACACCATTAGTCATACTAGGAGTGGCCATTTGCTTACTCAGTAGTTGCTGTGACCATTAGAGAAAATATGGGCATATACACCTTTCATGGTTTCATGTTCCTTCCTCTAATCCTCAGCCTCTCTGAATCATCCTCTGCAGCCCTCTTTTCCTTATTTTTGTTTATTCTAGTGCCAGGGAAATGGTTGAAACACATACATGTTACAATTGCCTAAAAGGGAATTTTTCTGTAAGTGTGCAAGGTGAGTATGCAGTATGTGTAATCTCCAATAGTTCAGGTTCCTTCAAGAGGAAATGCTCTTGAAAGGTTCATCATACTCAGGTGCCAAAAGTCCTGCAGCTACTCTTCATTGTTGGCTTAGAAGATGAATTCCACATCCTTTGACTCTGTATTCTCACATGTTAATTCTGCCTTTTCATGCAATCACAGTCAGTTTGTGTGAGAAAGAAGAAAAGGTTAAAAATTTACAATTCCTGCTGCTTTTCATAGGTTTTATCCCCTCCTGTAAAGCATGACATATGCAACTGGTTCTCTCCCCATTTGGCACAACAGAGGGCATTAGGATGTGGTCCAGAGTGATAGGATTGCAAGGGACAGCTGAATCTGGAGAAACAGAAAGGGAGAATTCCAGAAGCAGCTTAAAAATTACACTGACATAAAGTGCCATCTGCAAAGACAAATAATCAGAAAACTGGTTGACATCTCCGACATCATCTTTATCCATACTACTTCCACGTATTTTCAGAACATAGTTTATATCAGATATTTGACACCTTTCTAACCTTCTGCACTCAGACTTTCCTAAAATATGCAAATTTGCATTGCAAATCTGTTTTTGTCAGAATCCAGGTGGCATCTTTGCAAAAAAAGTCAGGTTTGGGTTTTAGTTTTTAATGCTCCTCAGCCTCCCTGGGGTGCCAGTCGCACTTCCTCCCGCCAGAAATGATATGGTATTTGCAACTTTTTTAGACTTATGAAGAGTCAGACTCCAGGTCCCTCAGACTACATACAAAGAGAGGACAAGATGTTCAGAATTCACTCTTTCACCTGCTCTGTGAATCCACAGGAAACAGTCAAGACATCCTGAGACTGTAACTGAAGGCATCCCATGGCAACACCTGATCTGCAAATGCCCCTCTTGAAGCTGTGCTGCTGGACAGGAGAAAGGTCTCTTCCTGTGACGTTTATTTTGGAATATTCATCAGCTAAGGAGGCCTGGTATCTACTTTCCTTACTTACCATGTGTGTTTGTGGGCAGCTTGCCCTCCATTTTACCCTGCTGAAGTATTCTGGGATGTGCTACTGTAGTTCTCTGCCATGGAGTGGCTTTTCAGGGAGGAACAGCGGTCTTCCCAGAGCTGGGATTAAAGCTAGCAAAGAGGGCCAAATCTTGCTGTGTCATGATCCTTGTGTCTCATGGGATCAAGGGTAACAGTGTCTTCCTCAGCAGTAGGTTTCCTGGGATAATTACTTGATAATTGTGAGCTTTTCTGTTCAGCAGTCCTCACTGTAGTTTCCTCTCAGTACAGTTGCATTGAACTTAGTGGGAGATTGTTCAAATAAATAAGAAGTGTCTCAGATTTTAACCCAGTAAGTTCCTGTCTTAGAGCAGCAATGTCATGACAAGAGATCATTTGTTCTGGTGCTGTATTTAGTAGAGGTTTGTAACTTTTACATATCAAACCCATGCAATTAGTGGGGAAAGGAAAAGCCCTCTTCTATGCATCTCACAACACCTCTGGGCGAGGAAGGGCCATTTTGCGTCAGAAGCTGAAACAGGCAAAATCCAGTAAAGGAGTCAGGGACAGGCATTCCTGTGCCTTGGCAAAACCAGAAAAGGAGATGGGGGAGAACCCTCAGAGGAGGATCAGACAAGTACAGAAGGATTAGTCTGTGATATACTGTACAAGGTAACCAGAGCTGAGCCTGGCAACAGGCAGCCCCCAAAGCACGGCTCCAGTGCTCTGTGTGCAAGGGGCTGTTGTCCATCAGCTCCAGCATGACCCTGCACGGGCTGTTATCACAGCTGTTGGAAACTGTTATGTCAGTGTACCCTTTCAGTCTCTTCAGGAATAGAAGAAGCGGTGCTCTTTTGGATTTTTTAATGCCCTGCTTAGTCTGGATCACAAGTTAGTGAGACATTGATAATTTTAACCCTGTACTATAGAGGCCTATTTGTTTGTATTCCTGGGGTGAGCTTTTTGTTTCTGGCAAACACTTCCAGTGCAAGTTTATGCAGAAAAGAACTGGAATAATTTATCTTTCCTAATACCTTTATCTTTTTCTGCTAAACATTGCCATGTTATCACCACATTTTTTTTTAAATCATCTTCTTCTGTAGGAAGTTTCCTTTTGGCACTGTGTCATTTTTTCCCCAATAATTTTTTAAGGCACAGTGTCAGTTTGGGTTTTACTTTCATTAAAAATGCACTACAATTTGTGCTCTCAACTTTCACAAATACACTGTAATGCCATTTTTACAATTGAGTTCCCTGCTTTTCTAGCCCTGCTGCTGTTTGATTTTCAGAGAGAAATAGAGAAGCTAAATATTTATACAAGGGAAACAGTATTTGCATAATCAATAAATGGAAAAAGCAGAGAAATAATTCCACCTCTGCTCTTTAAGTTTCAGTAATGCTGCATGTAAGCTGTTTCAAAGAGAAGTTGTACCCTTGTCCCAGCTGCAGCAGACATCCCTTTAACTGCTTGTACTCCTTTTAGACTCCTTTGCATAAAAGAAAAACTCCCATTGTCTCTCAGAAATTCAATATAATATGGAAACTAGATAGGTTGGGTTGTTTTTTTTTTTAAATAAATGTCTTCTGCCCAACTTTAGTATGGCAAGGAAATTTGATTATCACTTGCTGACAGGTATGCAGGTCATGTCAAGTGTTTCTGACATGTCTATTTTAAGTTAAGCAACAATTTGTATTTTGATTATGACAGAGTAAAAATACTTGGACAACAGATAGTCTTTGCCTGTGAATGAAAATTGGAACATGCAAGTTGTGGTCAGACAGCCTTCTGTTAGGGAGATGAGGCTTTGATTGGGTCACTGCCCAGAGGTGCTAATTAAAAATAAAGAAAGAAACAAAACTCCACATAACCCTCACTCTCTTTGAAACAAAAACATCAGAGCAATGCAGGAGAAGTAACATGAAATGACTTGTGAAAGGCAACTAGAGATTTTTCTGCTCGTCCATTTTGGGAAAGTGATAAAGTATCCATCTTCTGCTTAACTGTCTGTTTTATTCCACAAGCCTGCATTTCTGCAGCATGGCAGGATGTTTTAAGAGTGAAATACCCTGTGGGTCCTGGCTCCTTTGGCTCTCATGAGTGAGTAAGTCAGCCACAGTCAGCAGCTGGCACCCAGAAGGAAGCTGGTGTGAGGTCAGGAGCTGGAGTCCTAGCTGGCTTGCCAGCGTACTGGAATCAGTCACCCCCTTCATTCCTTTGAGACTCAGCAGCAACAGGATCACTGCACAGCCCTCTGCCAGTCCCCAGCTCTGAAACTGGGGGTTGTGTCTCGGTGTGGGGTCTGTAATGTTAGGAGCAAAATGGAGAGCCCAGTTAGAGGCCATTTATCTATGCCAGTATTAGGAGACACGGGCTCACAAGAAGTGGAGTCCCAATTTGGCTAACAAGGGCACTAGACTTGAGACTAGTCCTCAATAGAACAAACTTCAAGTGTTGCTTTCCAAGCAGTTGTCATGTAAAGTCTGGAAGCAAGGAGTGTGTTGGTCAGTATTCAGTTCTCTCTTTTTGGAAGCAGACTGGTTCTTGGAAGAAAAAAGTTGTCAGAGGATAAGAAGAGGGGGATGCTGAAATTTTGCTGGATTCAGTGTCTGTTTGGTCTTTATCCAGCTCTGAGCTCAAAGGCAACACTTGTGATAATACATTTTCTTCACCATAGAGACAAATGCACCTCCTGAGGGAAAAAACAGTTGCTTTGACATTTCAGGCTGGGAAACCTGTCCTTGACACATGCACAGGCCCTGATACATGGTGTCTTGGCTTTGCATGCTTACGGCTGTCTGGGAGGTTGGCACCGTCCCTGTTCGAAGGCAGTGGCATGCCAGCACTGCAGTGGTGAGGTCCCCAGCAGAGATGTTTGCGCTGGGAGGGCAGCAGAGCATGGCGAATGCCGTCTCTGTCATAGGAGAGGATGTTCTCTGCATTAGCCGTGGCATCGTGCACTTGCTCACCCGTGGTAACGTATTTATGTCAGCAAAATCCCCAATGAAACAGGGGAGAAAAGAAACGGAGCTTATGTTATGTTGTGGCTGCCAGCAGTCACAAACTGCACTGTGGCAGGAAGCTGAGTGTAAGAATCAACTGTTTTCAGACTTCTTCTAGGAGCTGCAGTCTTGATTTGCAGAGCTGCCAAAGACCCGCAGTGCTTATGCTTTCAGCTGGATGGGGGAGTCGTTCTGGAAACCTGTCCAAGGGATTTAAAACCAAGCCCCTGGCTAGTAACAGCATGGCATGACTAAATATTGGTGTCTAAAGGAACAGATAGCACAGAAAAATGACTGGGCACAGAGGTGACCATGCTGGAACATAAATCATTAATATGAGAGATAAGGTGAAGCACAAATAAGGAGAATATTGGTATTCTACAGTATTACCCCAGTGGTTCTGCAGCCATAGTCATCATTTCATAGCACTGGCTGGCCAAGACTGTGTAAAAACTCAACCCAAACAAATGTACTCTTGGCTTTAGTGATGAGGCTCTGATAGTTTTGCAGAGTTCAATACAGCCAGCTTTACTGCCTGTCTGTGCTTCTTCACCACGATAATTCTCCTTCAGCAGAGTAAGTGCTTACTGACTATCTGATTATAGAGCTGAGGTTATGGGCTCATAAAACCAGAGGACACTAAGAGATGATCTCTACATGTGACAGCAAGATGCACAATCACATCCAAACACAAACTATGCCATTAGTATTACTTACTTTTAAAGCACCATTATCCCTGCATTGTTCTCTCTCATTAACAATTAGTCATGCAGACCCTTGAGAACTTTAATATGATATCCCTACCAGCTCATCAGGCAAATCTCACACGGTTGTGATGTTCCATGCAAGATTTATAAGACGGAACTGGCTGGATGTGAATGTGGGAGTAACGGTCCATAAGCAAATGTGACATAAAAAGAAGTCAGCCAGGAATGCTGCCTACTGAACTCAGAAAGCCTAGCTGTAGTGGGAGTGCTGTTATTTCAAAATGGCTTTCATGTTTTGGGGTGGAAGGGACTCATTTTGTCATAGGAGAAGAAGCAACTGCATAATGTCCATGGTATTTACACACTGGTCAATGAAAGTCAGCCCCTGCTTTTGAAATCGTGTAGCTGTATGCATTTTCTATTTGAATGCTGTGTTAGGAGAGCCTGTGCTCCTCCACTCCCTCCCCCTTCTTTCCCTTCTTTTCAGCAAAAAGAGACCTCACCAACAAAGAGAAAATAGATTGAAAGCTCCTGCATCCAGGCTCTTTCAAGCAAAGCTTGAGAGAGACTTTGGCACATAATGTCTTTAACATTATGTTCACTGCCCTTAGAAAGCAATAACCCAATACATTCTGCTGGCAGTTAGCAAGTGCAGTGATTTCAACACAGATGAGAGAAGAGAGGACAAAGAAAGAATATGCTTAGAGCATCCCTTTCACTATGAACCTAGGGGCCAGCTGGAGTGTTTACAAAGCTTTAAGGCCAGCCAGCAGGGAGTTGCAATAATCTAATTTTAATTATGTGACAAAAGCATGAAGAATCATTTCAAGGGCTAACAGAGGAAAATGGTTGCAGCCTGCCAATATTCCTTAGATGGTAAAAGAAGACAAGTTAGCTCACAGAATTTAGTTGTTTCTCAAAAGACTAAATGGGATCTATCACAACTCCCAGCCTGCTGTTGTTAGAGAACAAACTGGTTGCCAGAAAAAGGCTTTAGATGTCAAAGAAAGTTCCCAAGAGGCATCCAGGAAAAACAGCAATACCTATGCTCCTCTTATTAAATAAAAGATATACTCTCCCAGCAAGCAAGCCAAGTCCCATCATCATGTGACCCTGGCTGATATGAAATGCTGTGTATACAAATATACGTATATTATATATATATGTACACTGGGTATAAATTGATAGATCTTTAATCCGAGATCTCCAGGACCACACCAATAAAACAGCTGTTTTTGCTGTCCCAAGCAAAGCACAGAAAGGGAAGGAAAGGGAAAGGGAAGGGGGAAGGGGCAACAGGCAAGGGGGAGAGGGCAAGGCCCAAGTCTTCCTGCTTTGCACACATCCCAGCTTTTTGGCAGAAAAGGAGTGCTGTGTCCTGACAATAACAGAACAGAGAGTTCACAGCAATGAGCCAAATAATTCTGACTCCACTGCACAGAGGGTCGCAGTGACAGTGTGGGGAAAACAATGACATTTCATGCTACCAGAAGATGAATCCATAGGTACTTATTGTAGGATTTTCTTTCTGGATGAAGACTGAATCCAAACACTGAATACAAGACTATCCTTAATTTTATTTTTCAGTAATACTATATGCTCTCTTCATTCTCTTTAATTTGCTGTTGCATAGGGATTTCATGCTTTGATTTTATTATTGCTTGAGACATCTAGTAGTGAGCAAAACTTCAGTCTTTTGCAAAGGAGTTGCTGGAAATGCTGTATTTTCAAGCAATTCACATTCAATAATTTAACAGTCACTGGGGCTTCATGGAAACTTTCACATAATGGCATAGCTTGTTTCAGGGCTTAGTGATACGCTTGAGCTGTTCCCCTTGCCACAGCATCACTTTGATGACAATGCTACATAGGATGCCAAAAAGTGCAGGTAGCCTGGTTTTGCTCCTACACTTCATTATTCCATTAAGTGGAATAGCATGCTGCTGAATAAGTGCATGGCTTTCAAGTTCAAGAAATGTTTATAAATGGTAAAAATTTAGTTAAAGTACTTTATCATAATTCAGACCAACTGTCATTTGAAATAGGAAATTGCATACTGCAATAATTTGTATATTTTAGGCAAATTCAGAGTATGTTGTGTGTACTCACTGTTTTAGCATAGTTCTGTTTACATCTGGGTCTACAGTTTTGCAGAGACAGTATGTGGTAGAAAGAGGATTTCTCTCCTGTACAGCCAACAGAAGAGCAAGTGAAAGTGATGTAATATTTATTGTGCATGTCTTCAAAATCAGCGTGGTTCTCTCTATAGAATCAATTAGGTCTCTCTGCAGAGTGACTTTTGTAATGAAGGCCTCTACACAAATATAAATGATGACTAATAAGGCTTTATCATTATTAATAAAGTAACAAACAAAACTTTTCTCTGTTATCACCCTATATGCTTTTCTTCTTTAAAATGGTCTCAGTGATAATCATTACTAAATTGAACTTCAGAGTGATTATTTACAGCAATACTGCCAGCGGATATTGCCATGTGCAGATTACTTTTCCCCATTAGGTGACAGTGATGTTTTTGTTCTTAATTAATATTGTCATTCATATTTGCATAAACTGAGGTCCTTTTTCTGTCAATTTAGCCACTGTCGCTTGGGTTTTCCTTCCAACATCAAGTGCTTTTGGCTCAGGTTAATACTGTCATTTTGCATTTCTCTGGAGTAGGGTTTTAAGGTGTAATTTAGCATTCCTTTGCTTATTTTAAACCTTTCCCAGGCCCAGGTTTTATTGCTGACATCTTGCATACACTGTGAATAAGGGTGCTGTCAGGTGTTGACACGTTCTGCCATTACACCTTGAATCAGGAGCAGCTTCAGGCACAGATAAAAGAGGCAATTTCCTGTCTCCAGTGGTCCATCCTCCTCAGTGACTGCCTGTGGTACCTGTGCTGGAGGAGATGACAATGAGCTGTTGGAGCACTCTTTGCTGTCTGGGATCCATTCTTTTTACCAGTGACTGAAAGGGAGCAAGGTGAGCAAAGCAATAATTACTGTTTGTGTGGGCTGGGCTCTCCCTTGCAGAGAAAGCCCCTGATGCCTCTCTCTCGAGGTGCTTCTGGGGCTATTGAGAGATGTAGCATGATGCTACATCAGGTCTCAAAATGTAAAATAAATTGGTGTTGCAGCTAAACAACAACCATTAGCCTGTAAATGCTTGAATTCAGGTAAATGCCAGGTTTACATGAGTAAAAGAAACTTATTTTTCAGTCCTTCTAACCAAGCTGTAAGCTGTTCCTATCTCCTTGGAGCATATCCTAGCCATAAAGTCAGATGGATGAATTCTGGGCAAACCATTGGATTCATTTAGGAAGCACGTTAGAAAAGGGAAGAGTGAGGGGAAAAAATTAAGAGAAGAATTTAGGGTTGTCATCAGCTTTCTGGTGATATAAATGTTTGTATAAAGGTTTATGACTAACTGCTGACATGAATAATTCTTCAAATAGCTCTCACGCAAACATTAAATACTCTACTGTTATTTTCTTAGTAATCTGGTGAGGGACATCTGCACTTTTTGGAAAACTGAAGTAATTTGCTATGAAACTGGCAAACTAGGGCAGGTTTTGATAAACAGTCCAGAGGGCAAAAAACCAAGGAAGGGTAAGACCTTAAAACAATTGTTATTTTCAAAACAATCCTCTTTTTCATTTTAGAAGTGACCCTCTTTCAGTTTTACAATTAATTTTCAAATGTAGCAATAACTCCATATGCAACCCACAGGATTTTTTATTCTCTTATTTGAGAGAGCCTGAAGTGAAAAGTCCATTATTCAATCAGTTCCAAAGGGTGTGAGTTTCAGAAGCCAGAACAGGTTACTGAGATGGGAGAGCAGGGCAGAGTGGAGACAGTGATAAGCTCAGCACTAGCTGTTGCTTGACATGACAAAGATGGTTTTTGTCAAGGAAAGAGGTGAAAATATTCCCTCCCCTTTTCTATTTCTTGTACTTTAAAGAAAGCTGAAGTCCACACTGGCATTCCAAAATGCTTAAAAGCTATTCATTTCAGCATTCCCCTTTCCTTCCAAGTTACCTTAAGAATCATGAGGCTGTTTCCTAACAATATGCTTTTTCCTCTCCAACAAGATAACTTTTTCTTCAACTGGGAAAATGCCTGAAACCCAGACCAGATGCCTTGTGAAAATTTCTCCCCCTTCATATACATTTTGAGTTTTCTAATGTTAGGAACACCCTATATTGGGAATCTTCAAACACCAAGGAAGACCAGAGTCTTTGTCTCTCAACTATGAAAAAGCTGTGATATTTTTGTAAGGCAGACAAGGCAAAATGCACAATCCATAATTAAAAAGGAAGGTCTGGTTTTGATTTTCCTGACTGATGTCCTCAGCAGTCAAATGACAAGTGGGATACTGTGGACTTATAGATCCTTAGTGAAAATCTTCAAAAAGGATGCATATTAGTCAAAATTGTTAGACAAAGAAGAATGTACAAATATCTAAGACTACATCTAGGAATGTGGCCACCAGTTACACATCAGTGTTAATTGCCCTGAATCCAAAGAGTCCTGTGGACTAATGGTTCAGCCCTACCCAAGGCACACTTGTGTCTTCACAAACTACTGACCTGGCATCAGCTTGTCAGCTCAGGTTCCAAGAGGGCTATCTGGTAACTTCATGGATTGAATAAAAGAGAGAGTCCAGAAGTTTACCCACTGCTCCATCTAGTGCTTGTTTTCAGTATCCTATAGGATCATGGAATATCTTTTTTTTTTTTGAAGGCTGATATGGATATACCTAGGAGCAGCTTAGTTGCTGGAGAGCACTTGTAGCCCACTACTTCCTAGCTTATGAGGGCTATCCATCAGAAAGATTTCTTTTTTTTCTATTTTTTTTCCCTTTTTGCCTGTCAGCCACCAAGTGCTCACAAAGAGTGTTTGAACTGCCGTTGCAAAGCAGTGATCTTTCAGGAACTCTTAAGGGAAAAGGAATATGGTAAAGCATGAGACTTATCAATTGCTAGAGCTGGTGATAAAAACACAGTATTTGTGACAAGCAGATTGGGTACAGGTTAATGAGTTTCATATTTCACATGGCTGTTTATTAACTAAAGTAGCTCGTTTCTACCAGGTAAGTATTCAATAGTGGGATAATTGTAAGTATTTTGGTAGTACAGTCAAAGGCACATTTTATTGAGGATAGAGGAAGAAATAGTACACTGGGCAGAAATGTGAGGAAAACAGTTCAGACAGGTTGTGCCTACTCTAGTAATTGAAAGTGTCAAGGAAGATTTCTGAGAATAAACAAACTTGTAATGAGTTCAAATGTCAGAACAACCTCTGGCAGTTGTTACATTGGCCAGCTAGCACTGTCCCAACAGCTCCCAGGCACAGTTCAGAGGATACTCTGGATCAAGGACCATTTAATAGGATATATGTTGGCATCCCATGCCACTTGACCCCAGGCATGTTTAATTTCCCACTGTAGAGGAAGTCACAGTGTTTTACTGAGGATCATGATCCATTGCAATCCCAGGCTGAGAGCTTTGGCTCAGTAATTCCAACTCTAATAGCTCATGTTTTTAGCTCTAGTCATCCAGGGAGTGTTACAGGAAACGTAAGGGCTCTCACAACTAAATGAGAGTACCACTTCAGAAGGAAGTTCTTAGTGCCAGCAGGACTTTCGGCAGCAGGGTCTTACTTTTGATTTTGAAGTGTGACTCATGTCTAAACAGCTCTCAGAGATGCCATCACCAATAACCATTACCTTTCATATCACTAGCTGGCTTTAATATCTTCCAGAATATAAAGAGAATGAAAATAATTGAAGCAGACATACTAGCATACTGTAGTGGCCAGTCACTACATATTGCCACAGCACACTAAATGCTCTCATGTGGAGGAGAGAAAATTTTCCCAGTGCTGTCTTTGCAAATATTTTTCTGAATTTTTTATGTTTACCTTATTCATTTTCTTTCCCCACTTTCCTCCAAAGCCAAACAATTCTTATGCTAAAACTGCCAGGGAGGAAGAACAGATCTAGCACTTGCCAGAGATGTTCAAATATTAAAAATAAAAGATGGCCTGTTAAACACAAAACACAGAAGGAACAAGAGAAAACTGAATTTAATGGGAGTGGAAAAGTGATGATAGTGGGCAAGTTTATTCTGCTATGTATATATCAGTCAGGTCTCTATTTCAGAACAAATCACTCCACAGAATTAAATCCCAGGCAATGGAGTAGCTGTAAGCGAGGGCACACAGGGGTCACACACTTGGGTAGGACATTCTATCTTGTCTTTGTCCTCACCCCCTCACCCTCTGTGAGATAGTGTCAATCAGCTGGAAACACATCTCCAGAGCTGACTGCTCCATGGTAAGAAGAGACTGTGACCAGAGCTTATGGATGGTATCTTTGCAGGAGAGCTCCCTTAATATCCCTGACAGGATCTCTTTATCCTGTGCCTTCCTAATCTGCAAGTCAGCAGGAAAAGAGAGGGAATTCACTGTGCTAAATTGAGTTCCTGCTGTGTGTGATTGATACTGGCTTTACTTTGTAAAGTTACCTCTTTGTTTTATCAAAACTTCGTGTTTTCTTTTGCTTTGCTTTGTTTTTCAAAAGGAGGAGGGAAATAATTTTGTTACTGCCATTCTGGGAGGGACTTTTCTGTCCTAAAGCATCCTGGTCCAGGCCTCCCTCCTCATTAATCCTGCCCTTTCCCTATGCCCACTGCTCCCAAACCTTCCCTGCACATTTAAACGTAGGAATCTTACATCAATTGGGATATTTTCAGTAGTTGCTTCTACAGTCACTGAAGTCTCTTTTCAGTGCTTGTTGACTATGTGCTGAGAAAACATGGTTTCTCTTGATATGCTGCCTGAAATAAGAACTTCTGGCTCCTCAAAGGAAACCAGCACTTCTGACGGAAATTGAAAAGAGGACGAGTTGTTTTGAAATGTAAAGGTAACATTGAAAACAAAGGGAGGTTGAAGGCTCCTTTTTTTTTTTTGAAGGTTCTTTTTTTTTTCATTTACAATCCTTCTGTACCCTTGTTACTACAGTCTGTAATTAAATTTAAAGTTCTGTATATATAGGGAGTAATGACATTATTTACTGACCCTTTCTGGCATTAAGCTTCTTGAACTCATGCCAAAGCATTGCATTGTGCAGCACAATTGTGCTCCCACCATTCAGTATTTTGGCTTGGTCTGAAGCGCGCTGACAGAGACAGGCAGTTAATGCAAAGCTCTAAGGAACAAATTTAGTTTCATCATTCTGGATAATATTAAAAGTGAGAACAGAGTAATTTAGGAAACAGTGTGGCTTCACAAGAGAGAGCTCCCAAGAGCTGCTGCAGCACACTGTCTCAGCACTACTGTTTATAAAACAGAGACTTATGCAACATAAAACCATTTGGATGTTGAGTTCAAATGCCTTAAAACTGGAGACATCTCAGTTCCTGCCAGCTACTCCTGTCTATCGAATATTAGGGGCTCATTTGAGAATGTGGTCTAGGTGTGTATTTTGTGTCTCCCCGAGGACGTAGTGGTCAATTGTGTCTTGCTTTTTGTGAGAAAAACATTTGTCCCAGCTGTTCAGACATTGTTTTGAAATCGGAGGGTTTTGGTGGTTCAGCAGCAATGGCTGGTATTTTAAATGGAACATTCTTGTTCAGCGTATAAAGAACTGCAGTGCAGCAAGTACAGGAAAAAGCCTAGTGACTCAAACTGGGTCATAAGGAACAGTATCAGAGGAATAGAGGAACAAAATGAGGAAGGGAAGAGACTAAATCAGTATGAGGGGAGAAGAAACACAGACTCATGAAGGGAGGAGCTCTGACCATGCCCCACAGGGACCTCCAGCAGCACTCACACCGGCCCTGGAATGAGCTCTATGGACCAACACGAGTGTCAGCCTCAGGCAAAGGAGCCTGGCTCTGGGAGCTCCAACCCGCACAGGATCCTGCCTACTGCCTTTCCTTCAGGCAGATGTAACCCCACAAAAAAATCAAACCTGGTCCCTGATCCACTGATTATTTTGAGTATTTCTTTTCCTTCCTTTGAACTCTTAATTTCAGCATCACACAGAACATTTCCCTTCAATAGAGGTGACTCTTGTAGGAAAAATCTCTGAGGAGTATGGCTGGCATTGCTTCCTGTGGCAGAGTTGCCTGTGGAGTAAGAGAAAAAGCAAACTGATAGTACATACATAATTTTACTTCCCTTGAACTTGTCTTTCTGTATTCTTGGAACTCTATTTTTTCTCCCGTTTTTCTTCCTGGTGACAGCGTGAACGAAGTTATTCCCATCTTTCTTGTAGCTGGGTATCTTAGGAAACTGACTTAAAAGGGACGGCGGCATAAATACAGCATGCACGGAATATTCTCCCTTCCTGTTCAGAAGCTCAGGGGAAAAAAAAAACAAAAAAACCGCAGGAATAAACACCTGACCGCCCCGGTGGAAGTGCTGGGGCGGGAGCGGCGCCGGGACAGAGTTCCGCGGGGCAGGGTGACCCCTGCCGGGGGCGCTTTGTGCTGGAATTCCTGGGAAAATCCCAGCGCAGGAGCAGCGAGCTGCGCTCAAGCCTGTGTGCTCAGAGGAGCCTGATTACGTGTTACAGCATCGTGCACCGACCATTTCTTCATCATGCAAGCAGGAGGCTCAGGGACTGCGGGCTAGTCCCCAAACAGCAGGGGTAGGAATCCTCTGGCCTGCACCAGTGATGCTGATGCACTCAAACATCTGCAGCTCCGACTCTGTTCACCTGGTTGCTCTGCCAGTTCGAGTCCAGTCTCAGAAAGCTGGCTGCCCTCTGGTAAAGATCAAGGGAATAAATTCAGGCAAATTACTCCAATGGAAACAGGTCTGTGATGGTTATGTCTGAGGAGAGCAAGCCCTGGCTGGGCTGACCTCCAGAGATGCTTCTCCTCAAGTCACCCTTGCCTAGACTTGTGTGTCTCCCTCCATGCATGGCTAGCAGAGAGAGATTGCCACTGACAAGGAAACCAGTGCTCTCCTCCACAGTTGCCATGGAGTTGTGGGCTTCTGTTGCATTGCTGGTGCCTTTTCAACCTGTCAAGGGACAGGGAGCAGTGCAAATGTGACTGTGACACAAGTCTGTGGAGCTTAGTCGTAGGAGCTGTTGAACTGTGCCCCGAGGGTTTTGGTAAGAGACCCAGCAGTCAAACAGGAGGAGATCTAATACTTGAAGGCATTTTAAAAGCAGACACCTGGCACCTATTTGCTGTCCTGGTTTTTTTGTTCAGTTAGCCATGGCGAGGAGCCCTGCAGTTGTCAGCTACATCTCAGTGTAATTTTATACACAGGAATATTCACAATGTACTGTTCACTTAAACTAAGTCAAAACAGCAAGCTGTTTCTTTGCTAAGAAATGTAACTTAGTTCTCCCTGCTTAGCTATTCTCTTAAGCATCAAGAGACAAAGTCCAACATCCACTGAAAGTAATGGAAAGACATGGATGGTTTTCAGTGGGAGTTAGATCAGTGTTCAGTTAAATACACAATTCAATAAGGCAGGCTTTAACTGCTTCTCTTATTAATAACACAGAAATTAGTTTACTCAACAGACACATTTGGTCTTTACTTTAAAATTATTTCTAAATCCAGAAAATATTTAAACTGTGTGCCCAGCCAAGAGTTTGTATCTTCTATTGCATGAAGAGGCTCAGAAGCTTATTGTGTTAAAAAGCATGAAATTGTGGATTTCAGCAGATCCTCCTAATAAAGGCAATTATTAAAGTTGTTGTGAAGTTTGTAAAAGGAGAAATCCATGTGAGGTTTTTTCCTGAAGTTGCCTTCCACACAGTGCTCAGCCTCTTCCAAAAAGCAATGTTACTGGTCTAACATGGTCAGACAACACAACAACCCATTCACAAAGCATGTACCAGGCTACCTACCTTTAACATGCACCCTGCCCCAATAGATGCAGGTGGAAAAGTTACCTGCCCTGGGTTAAGTCCTTGGATGTGCACAGGATGGAGAATTGAGTGTTTCACTTCTGAAACAGATTTGTGCCCTCCCCAAGTAAAGCTGACAAGCTAGACAGCATCACTTCTCAGCCCACCAGTTGAACTACACCATGCCCCAGCTTCATCTTAAGTTTTTGATTCTAGGAAGTTTATCTGAGGTAGCCTGCTACTAGTCCTACACTTCTTGTTGCTTTTTCCAAGGTATCTTTGCTGCAGAGTTGATTTGAGAGATTAACAATCACAATTAACAATCATCTGTGTGACACACAGATGAGCCAGATGGATCCACATGAGTGGTCCTGCTACAAAAAGGCACTTTTACTGATGCTGTGCTTTTCTCTCTGTATCATCAGGGGTTTATGGGGTTTTGTGCTTCAGGGAGTTAAAATTCTTGCCCAGGAAATAATGGAAGAAATGGCACTGGCTGCAAAGAGATGATAATTTGCCCTTCTGAAAACATGACAAGGCACTGGGAGACTATTAGCACTTGAGTAACTTCATTGCCAGTGGAACAGTCTGTATAGATGTGTGTATATGCATACAACAGCTTTTATTCCATACCTGGCCAGATAACCTTAGCTAAATGTACCTAAGAAACAAAATTCAAGGAACAGCTTGGGTTAACTGTGTGGAGAGAATGTATCCTCAGGTCTCTTATTTCTCCTATTTGTCAGGTTGTTGGAAAATTTTGAACCAGCTGAATAAAGTTTCTCTATTTTCTAAGGGGTTTTTTTCTCATTTTCCTGTTTCTTCATTGTTCTTTCCAGGCAACACAGGGTGATTTTCAGGTTTTCTTCTCTATTGCTAATACAATTTTTTTCAAAACATGCCAACTGGACCAGGCCTGGAGGTGGGCTGAAAAAGTAGGCTCTATCTAATGGACTGCCTTTCTCAGCTTCTCAGGTGGGATCCCAGCTGCTTAGGAAACGAGATGATCTCTTGCTCCTCCCCTTAGTGATTTAGTACAAGTCTGTCAAGAGAGGAGAAAGCAGGAAAGCTTTTTTTATTCCTGAGAGTGCTAGGAGAACTGCCACAAAGCTGTAAAAATCGGGGCTATCTTTTAATCTGTTCTGCAGTGCTTGCCTGTGATTTGAGGGAAGAGTGGTCCTGTGCTGCAGCTGGATTTCCTTGGCTGGGAAAGTGGAAAGGAAGAATGTGTCACCTGTAGCTGAAGGTAAGAAAGTAAAAAGCCAGGCTGGAAGCAGAGGTGAGCATGGTGTGAGATTGGTGAGGAAGGGAGGTGGGCAAAGCCGGTGGCCCAAATGGAAGTGGGCATGGACCAGGAGGTGATGGCAGGGCTGATAGCAGGAAGACTGCAAATGGCATAATTGCTTTACTGGTTTTTTGGAAGAGCTTTGCTGGTTTTTTTGGAAGAGCTGGCTGTAATAAATGTTTTATGCTCATTCAAGGTAGGGCATAGAGGATTCCAAACTCAAGAGACTGACCAGACATACAACTCGGGAATAGAAAGAGTCATCTCCTTGCAACTCACCTGTGCTCTGTATATCTCAGCCCATCAGTTGTTTTCTGCATTATAATTTTGGTACTTGTTCTGTCTTTCCCTCATATGCTCAATGCTTGTCAAATATATGTTCTTGGGACCTGTTGTCACCTTATTGTCTGAAGGTCTCACCTCTCTGCCAGTCTCTCTGCATGGTATGTTAAAATTCTTAGGGTCCCACCATGTTTTTCTACTGCCCCAAATCCCTGCTGGTCACAGCTTTATCCCTGTGTGCTCCTACTTTTATGTCTTTTTGTGTGTATACAATGTGTTTCCAACCTCCTGATCCCTAGGAAAAGGGAATCTTGTCATGGAGCCAATAAAGAAGTTGGATAAATTTAATAATATAATAATAGTAAGTTAAATTTGATAGACTCATGATAATGTGAATGTGCTTGAATTTAGTGACTGGCTCATTACTAATTTGCCTCTTCCTGCTTCTTCTCACCTGTTTCTTCTAATTAGTGTGTTGTTACACACAGATGAGATACCTTTTCCCAGGTGAGACAGGTAGTAGCAAGACTCAGCTGTGCTCCATTATAAATAATTTACTTCTGCTCTCAAAAAAAGACACTTGCAGGGAACAGAGGAGTTCTTCATATTTGCAAGCCAGAGCCAGATTGATTCATTGATGCAGCTGTAAGTTACCAAGACTCAGTGACAGTGTCCTCCTCAGTACAATTGCTTGTTCTGTCTATTGCAGTTATTTTCTTCAGCAGCAGCCCTGGCTCAGCATCTAAAGGTGAGGGCTGAGGGTGTCTGTACCTCCCTGGCTTTCAAAACTCAGGCAATCCTTTTCAGTCTGTTTCCAAAGAAACTGGTGAGCAGTTTCTGGGGGAAAAAATGATGCGATGTGTTGTGGTGTTTTAGTCAGTTCCTCTTCCCTAATCTAGAACAAAATCCAAAATGTGCAATGCTCTGTATTGAGGGATGGAAGTAGGTATTTGTCAAAAACATGCAGCAGTTCTTTCTGTCTTTCTACCCCAAATGTGATCAGAAGATTACTCCAGTTATCACTGAATTGAGTCAATTTGTTCTGGTGTCCATGGACTGTGAATCTTTTGCTGTAGGAACAAAAAAAGACAGCTCCAGAAGTTTCCTCTCTTGTGAATATTTTTAGAGTACTCTTCCAGGCTTTCAGCAAAAAAACCCTGGACTTGTAATGTCTCTGAGATGAATATAAGACCCACTCTACTGCAGTTAATCATATTTGGTAGTAGGTTTTACATAAACTGTCTACATTAGCTTGATCTATTAAAAAGTAGAGAGTTTTAGGTGATAAAACAAACACTGGAAAAATACACAGCAGAATTAGATGACCTGTTTCTTTGCTTTAGTAGAAGGCTTCATGTCTTTCACTGTAAAATCACCCACTTTCTCATTTCCAATTTTTTTTCCAGCCTAGCTGGGGGTTTTTTCTGTGTCTTTCCCAGAGCATCTCTCTGTAGAGACATTAAAAGCTTTCAGCAGGGTATATTTTGTTGTTGGGGTGACACTTTGCTGCGTGCCTTCTGCCTTTTTGTTTCATGCATGGAGATGATGGACTCCAATACCAGTATAAGCCTAGAAGTAATGATGTGTTAATAACCTCAGTATGCACTAATGAGGGAGTGTTGCCTGCAGTGAGAATTCCCCTTTGCTGGTGAGTGATGTCTGGTGAGTCTGTGGAGCTTGCTATGTTGCTGTTCACCCAGTAGACATGGGGATGTGGTAATGAGGTCCTGAGGATTTAAAGAAGTTACTTTATCACTGCTGAAGAGATTTAAGAATGGTTTTGTTAAAGCTTAGTAATCATAACACTGGTCTCTGCTGCATACAAATGAGCAACCCAATCCTACAGCCCTGCTGCTGAGGGCAGCACTTAGTCCTGGAAGATGTAGTGATTATGTGATTAGCCAGGAGGCTGAATTCTGCCGTTTTCTATGTGAGGTTTAGCAGTGTTAAACCTACACCGAGGACCTAGAGTTGAGGTAATCACTATCCTGTTACAAGTTTCCTGAGTTATCTGCTCCTCAGCCTTTTATTGCCATAAATAACTCTAGAAGTCAGGCCTCACTGCCAGAAGTGTTAAGTGCTGCAAATAGTAGAGAAGATGACTCATGAAGTGAGATGAAGGTGGAGCATGAATCAGTAGGAAGAAAACTGATATACAAAGGAGACATTCTGAATGCAGATGACACAAAAAGTCTGAACAAAGCAATGTTCAATCATCATAAAAATGAATCAAAAAGGTTTTTTGTAAAAAAAAAAAAAAAAAAAGAAACTCTTCTATTTAATGAGAGCGATTATTCCAGTCAAAGCACAAAGGTGTTGCACACTGACCATGTTATTCCTTACCGAAGACAAACTGTAGACTGCATATAAAGAGATGGTTGGAAAATTCTTCCCAATGTCCATACAAAGCAGAGTATTCAGCAAGCAGGTTGCTTTCCAGATTGTTCTGTGTCTATACAAGCTAAGAAAAGAACTTGTCTTTGAGCTAAACAGTTTTGGAGATCAAGAGTCCTTGTAGCTTCAATGAACCCACACTGAAAGCTAACAGCAAAAGAAGCACTAAAATAACCTGAGCACATTCCTTGTAAATGATAACTCATGATAAGGAGATTAAATTCCCACAGACCGTTCCATTTGAAATGACAGCTTTTGGTGCTTTTGCTTACCCTCCAAAAGCTTGTACATGTAAGAGTGCCTTTAAAAGCAGACTTGGGGAAAAAAGGTACCTGATAGATGACATCCTACAGCTGTTAGTGCACTAAAGCATCCTGTTCTGCCTATAATTCAACTTCTGCTACTTCTGGGAGAAGGGGTGTCTATTAAGGGTTCAATGTAACTCCTCAGAGGTGAGAATTCAATATTTTCATGTTGACATGACAATGGTACTTTAGGCATTAGAAAAGGGTTCCTTGTTAAGGGGATGGTCAGGCCTTGGAACAGGCTGCCCAGGGAAGTGGTCATGGCACTAGGCCAGTCAGGGTTCAAGAAGCATCTGAATGGCACTTAGTCATGTGGTCCAGTTTTTGGTAGTCCTGCAAAAAGCAGGAAGTTTGACTCAATGATTTTTATGGATCTCTTCCAACTTGAGATATCCCATGATAAGCAATCTTTTTGAAGCAATAAAGGGTTAAAGAGATTCCCCCTGCCCCCAATTTCCAGCAGTTGCTAAAATGTAATAATGGAAAGAAGACTAGATATCTGTGTCTTAGATGAAAGCTGTCTCTGCTAGCATTTTTAATAAGAACCACTGTGAAAATTGTAGAGGTTGATTTATCCTCCATACATGGTGTGTATGGCTTGGCCTTGTGATGCTAGATCAATAAAATGTTGCTCTCAAAGGTGCTGCTCCTTTAGAGCAGTAATGCTTAGAGAAAAAAGTGTAACAAGGCATCCTAACTTGTACTGCTTTGAGTTCCTTTGTTCAAGATAAAGTAAGGGATGGTTGGAAGACAAAAGCTTCTAATGTGGCTGTTTCACAGTATTGGCTGTGGCAGGAAATCTGGAGAAGATGGGTGATGCTGCCAAGGCTTAAGGGAGGCAGATACTTATGTGAAGCAGAACTATGCACACAAAGGGAAAGCTCTAGCAAGGTTCTCTCCCCAGTATTACTGTAAAAATAATCTCAAACCTGGTTGTACTCATCTTTTATAGTGTTGTGATGTGAATTTACCTGTGTGTTAATGAGCAAAATTCAGAGCTGCATGTTATAATTTGCAGTATGTCTGGGTACTGCACCTTTTCTACTGTGTCTCTGTTTGATCTGCCTATTCACAGGAAATCTGCTGGATTTGAGCTTTAATGGAGTAAGTTATTCTCAAGGAAGGCAGCACAAGCTGAGTTTTCTGTTGCTGCTAAGGGAGAGCTAATAGTTAACAGCTACTGATAGAGATTTATGTTTTCACTTGTAGGCTACCCAGCAGTGGGCCCAGCTCAAATATAAAGTATTGCTTGGAAAAGTTGGCTTTGTTAGCAAAAAATATGAAGTTCATTTTAAAAGCTGTACTCATTTTAAGACTGAAAAAAGTGCCTTCTTCCTGTTGGGAGAATAGAAATTCTCTAAGGAGAAATAGCAAAGACTGAGTTCCTGTCAATAAAAGAGTGTGTGTAATTTAATACCAGGCAGCTTTTTAATACAATAGGAGAAAAAGAGCAGACAATTGCCTCTGTTATGAAGGGGAAAAATACAAAAACCTGCCTGCCGTATGTTACCTAAATTTAGCCACAGAGGGACCAATCCTCTTGGATACTCAAAAATCTGAGTGAAGTAAAGGCTATAGAGAAGCTGTACTTGGAGACCCTCTATCCCCGTTTTCCAAAGTGCTGGTAATAGGAGATGTGTTAGGCAGCACCAGTGGCCAGACTGTAACACAGCCCTTGCTTGTTTAGTCCTTTTTTATTGCAGAATCACAGAATATCAAAGTTTCTGTGAAATTTTCTTTTCAATAATGTAAGTGGCTGAGGTTAGAGATCTGTGAATGGCTTCCCTCAAATGATAAAGCTACTCAGAATCATCCTGGGTTCAAGCTTGAATTGCTGCAGTGTTCAAGCAGTGGTGGGACCATGCTTTGAACAATGCATATCCATAAAGGTGTTAAACTCCTTACAGATGTCCTGCAGACCCTCTCTTTCTTGACATCTGTACTCAAAAGCCTATCTAGGAGAGGCATCTGATCCTCAGCACAATGCTTGATAACAAAATAAAAAACTTGAGTTCAGAAGCCAAAATAAGCCACAGATTATCATTCAGAATGCAAAGAAAATGGACACTAGCTCCTTAGTCAAATACCAGTTCTAGATTTTTTTAAAATCAATTTTGTAAAGGTTGCTTAGGTTGAGATCAAATATGAATTGTAGATTTCTCAGAAGTGTTGCCATTAGAGATTTCTGATGTCTTAAATTAAGTTTCATTTTAAGTCCTGATAGCAACTTTTCTTCTAGTTTCATGGGCCTGAGAAACAAGCTTGTATCCCTTACTGGTATGCCCTTCCAGTGAGTTTTTCAAAGAGCAGGTTATTTAGTACTGTTATTACCTTTGTCTGCATTTGAAACAACTGGAAACTATTGCCAACTTCTGTTGTGTTAACACTCCTACAACACAGTTCTCTGTTA
Organism: Agelaius tricolor; assembly: GCF_023055355.1. NCBI lineage: Eukaryota > Metazoa > Chordata > Aves > Passeriformes > Icteridae > Agelaius > Agelaius tricolor. Next base: position 7,096,569 of record NW_027269262.1, on the reverse strand, counting down.
AACAACTTGCTTCTAAAAGTCTTAGAGGACAAATGTGTGGATGCTTTTGGTGTGCAAAAGCTGCATCTCAGGGTGCTCACAGCAGAGCCAGAGCTGTAGCAGGAGTCCAGTGTCATATGACACTTACCTTGTTCTCATATGCTTCTACAGTTCTGGCAGTGGTACTTTGACTCTTGATTACTCCCTGCATCCTCAGCTCCTCAAGAATGATGATTTTTGCCTCTCTGTTTCCTCTAAGGGTCATGATTTACTGATGAACTCATTGGTGAGCGGTGTGTCGTCAAAAGATGTAAACATTAAAGCACAATACTTGTACAGCACTTGGCGTTCAAGCAAAGCTTCAGGATGTATTTCCAATGCCAGAGTTTTTGTTTAAGAGGTTGCATAGACTGAGACTGTCCAGTGGAGAAGGCCAGCTGGAGCCTCTCTTCACCGCTTAAAGTTTGCAGTAAATATTTTAGTGGCTTGAAGAATGGTGCAGGTGCCAAGTCCAGTTACACCCAGAGAGGTATGTTCTGGAAAGCATGGAAGCTTATGCTGAAGACCCGTGAAGCCAATTTTTGAGCATGTTCCCAAAAGAGTCCATAGGAGCTCCTGATAGTTTGAATTCTTAGGGGCTTTGTGATCTGGTTGGAGAAAGCCAGGCTAGGACGGTGTAGTACAAGTCTACTAATGAGCCGTGTTGTAAAGATCACTGTTTGTCTGTTAAATACACCCAAATGTTCATGCATTTTTGTGGTATGTGATTTTTGTTGTAACAGCATTGCTACATTTGAGTCTGATCATAAGCATTTCAACAATTATATGTTTATAGACAGCATTAGGACTAAAACCCAAGTTATCAAATAACTCTTCTGAGTATCTGTTTAGTTTCCACATATTAGACATGAATAAACAATGAGCAACTTTAGGGCCAAGACCCATTGTGTTTTGAAGCCCTCAGCTGACTGTTCTACCATCTGCCCAATCTCTACTGGCAGAAGTGAGAGCTCTTGTATGAAAAATGCTTGGACCAAATCAAAATTGCAGATATTTGACATCTGCCAGTCTTCATAAGCAGAGGGAGTATGACAATGTTGTCTTGTTTTTTAGTTGTAAAACAAAAATACAGAACATCTACCACCCCGTAGCTGACTCTGCTCCTAAAATAACCAAACCAGTTACCCAAAAAGCACTGGGGTTCAGCTGTCAGTCAGAACATGCAAATGTCAGAAGCCAGTATACAGCAAAATGCACCCTGGCAAAAAATAAAAGCAGGATGAGTGGGCAACGCTGACAAGTGATGTGAATTTGTATTGGTTTTACTAATCCATTCAGGAGAAAAATGTGGTTGAAGTGTCTTGGTATGGTATGTCTTTTTTTGGTGTTGGAAAAAGAAGATTGAGGCATGATCTCAAAACTTTCTGTTTAGAAATTTCCTGTGAAGTTATCCTTTAGAAAGTGGGAGGAAAGCGAGGTTAAAATTAAATGAAACCATTTCAGAACAAGCAAATAATTTTGTTCAATATGAAATGAAATCCTTTCATTACATCCTTCTGTGGTATTGGGAGTTAAGTCTTTTTTAATGATTAGCAAACACCACTAATTTTTTTTTTGTGTTCCATTTGAAATACTTTATTACAACTTTTGTTTATTATAGAGAGTAAACAACCACTGTAGATACTCCATTTAGCATGTTTGTGAAACATAACATGTTCACAGCACTTGAAAAATACAAGAGTTAAACTTTGAAATAAGGGGGCTCAGATAAACCAAAAAATGGTCCTGCTTCTCCATTGGCAACTCTTACTGCAATGGTATCCTAAGATTATAGAAAAGTTTGGGTTTAAGTGCTCACTTGCATTTGAAAGAAAAAGTTCTTTGCACACATTTGCTTGTTGCCATGATGATTTCTGGAGTTTTTTGTTTGTTTTTTTTTTTTTCCTATTATACCTGGCTTTGCAACCTCTGGTTGCAAATGTGAGGAAATAAAAGGATATTTACTTACTGTCTCTACCTGCTGCTTGTCAGGGCATTGTATTGGCTGTGGTAAAAACTGGTTCATTGTAACATCAGACTGAGAGCCCTCCTGTGGGCAACCTCCCTTTCCAATGTACTGTAATCCCAGTTAGAGAGGGTCCCCTTGTACCCCTGGGGACAAGGCTGGGTTTGTCCTCTTGGTCTGTTCTGGGCATCTTCCAAGAAAAGTATTGACCCTGCTTCCTCTTCTGGTAGTGATGGTTGAGTCATGCAGAAGAACATCATCATCATCAGCTACTTAGTGTTACTATGGCATGGCTTTAAACCAGTGCTAAGACCTCAGTCTGCATTGTGTCACATAATGAATGATTCCTAGTGTGGAAGTTGGCTGTAGCAATAGACCTTTGAGATTATTTCCTCCTAGATCTGTGTTTGTTAAGCTGTTATGAACTTCTGTTATTGTTAACCTGTGCTTGGGTTATCTGAAAAGAAGTAAATCTTCATGGTGGTTCCTTGGGGAAGATTTCCTCACTTGTCTCATCAAGTTTGGCTCGATCCTTGAAGTCCCTTTTAGTCAAGCTGCCCCAGCCTGTGAGGCTCTGTCTCTGTTCCATCAATGCTGTCATTTCTAGTCTACAGCAAGACGAAGAAACAAATGTGAAAAGCTCCTTGGGCTTCTAAACATGTAAGGAGCTCTCTAGAGTAGTCCTATAGAATTGTGAGGTTCAGAGTACAGTGGAAGACAGAGGCATTCCTGATACCTTACCCATGTTCTGTCACAGGTGGATGGTGAGGGAAGGTCTCTTGGACCATTTCAAAATTAATTTTTTATTTTCCAATTTCAAAACAAAGCATAACTTTAAGCTTAAATGTGGCCACAATCCATTTGACTGTATTGAGAGTATTGTTTCAGTACTTTAAGGGCCTTCTATGTGCAGAACATTGGTTAGAAATTTAAAACTGAGTTTTAAATTAGCACTTGGTAAGGTGTTAGCCTGTGCACCTTCTAAGCAATAGCTTTGAACCTCCTAATAATGGAGGATTAGAGCCTAGACGTAATTTGTCTCTTCTCTGTATGTTTGGGCTTAAGCCAACTCAACTTTGTAAGCTTCACAAAGTGCCTTCACATATATATCTTGCATACATAATATTTGCATCTATACAAGCCCCCTGCCTCAAAATAACTTTTTGAGGCAAAATCCACCTTGCTGCAGTGTTGTAATTCATCACTGATGTGGGAGATAAGTGTCTATAATTGTATCTTTAATGAGGCAAGTGGGACAGACTGTGAAAATCAACTTTTCAGGTGCTGTGAAATCAGATCATGCCTGTGGCCAAATAGTGAATCTGCTTTCCCTGTAGCAGGATTGTATTGAGCTGAGTGAGTGATAGCCTTTCTCCTTAAGAGAAAGGCTCCCTGACAGAGCTAGAGCTACCCCCAACATCAGCAAAACTATGTCCCTGTGTGCCCATGTCCTCCTGGTACACTCGTGTGCTAAGGCATCTCCTAATGTATTTCAGACAGAGTCCATGGGGAAGAGGTCACCCCCTGGCTTTTGGCTCCCTGGTTGTTCTGTAGGCCCTCAGAAGGCAGCTCTGCCACTGCAGCCTGGATAGAAATATTGTAGCCCATGGTGAAATTGTGACCATCTGCTCCTTGCTGCAAGTCCGGGGAGTAGGAATGCCCAATTCTCTTCCTTGAGAGCCTGCTTATTTGTTATCACCATGGAGTCTAACTGTTGCCAGGGCCTGTTTCTACAATAAATAACTCCACATACACAAAGCTTTCTACTTATGTCCTGGCATACAGACAGACATCATTGTCCTTGTTCAGACACTCCTCTCAGAAGATGAGAGGGAGTATGTTTCATCTGTGGAGCTGGGATGCTGGTCTTGGTGTCCCAAGTCTCTATAGGGCATTCAGGGTGTTAGCAAACCTCCTGTGGGAACTCAAGCTGTTGGATGAACAAGATACTGTCATGTAAAATACACACATTTCAATGTCTGGTTGAATTTGTTAAGTATACTTCAACACCACCATTATTAGCCATGGAAAAAGATCCATGGGTTTAGAAATCTGGAATTTCAGGCAAGCTTCTGAATGGGAGAAAATGTCATTGGGAGACAGGAACAGGCTAGGGAGAATGTTTTAAGCATCCTTTGAGATCATTGTACAATTTCTTGATTACTGTTTGAGCCTGTTCACATCCTTAGAAATAGATGTCTGTAGGAGATTTTAAAAAAGAAAAAAGCAGCCATAGTTTATGCTTTCAAGAGGTTGTTATAAAAGACAGCAGAGAAATGTTAAGTCAGTGCTGTCAGTTGAAGATCATGTCTTGGGTCAGTTGTGCTGACATCATCAGCTAGTTATAGTTAGAAGAAAGAGAATATTTTCCCCCCAAATATTTACATGAAACAGACTCTTTGTATGAACTAAGGATTCAAAACCTTTTGAAGGGGAGCAAAAGCTCAAATAATTGCTAATAACAATGGAATTTGTTTTTTTTTTTTTAACTTCCTGGGACTCTGGTAACAAATGAATATCACTTTATGACCTTACTCTGACTTGTGGCAACATTTCTTTAAAACTTGTCATATTTTCTGTGTATTTATGAGAAACTGAGATGTTTACATGACTAATGTCTCTTTTAAACAGTAAGGCCAGTGGACTTTCAGAATCCAATGAACCCCACTGCTGAGACAGTGTGACTCCAGCCTAAGCGATCGCTCTGGCCGGCTGGCTGCAGGCAGCCTTCTGCATTCCTCTTGCCTCCAGTCCAAGCTCTCAGCTGCTCTGCCTGGAAAGCTGAATAAACTCATTTGCATGGCAGGGAGCCCGAAGTGACCTTCCCTGCCCCAGTGCGCCCTGCCTGACTGTGCAAAAGCACTGCCCGAAGGTTCCTGTAGGGCTCCCAGGTTCTCTCTAGGCAGCGCCTCTGCCGAGCCCGGAGCACTTGTGGGGGGGGCTGTGCAGGGCGGGCTCAAATGTGCACCTGCTGGCTCTCGAGAAACAGCTGTCTTCCAAAACATCTTGTTCTTTTCTCATCCCCGATCAACAGGGACTTGACTCTTGTGTTCAGTCTGAATTCACACAGAATGCAAGTCAAGTAACCTTTCGGTGTGTGGGTATTTTGTTGTTGCCGCTGTTCTGTTTTTCTCTAGCAGATGTTTGCATATTGCACGAGGTAATGCCGAAATGTGATTGATGCTTGATGTAGGGCAGAACAGGATGTACAGGTTGAGCTTCTTGTTTGCATTTCTGATTAAATGCTTACTGTGATGGTGCAGTTCTAAAACTTGGTTTTAAGTAAATAATAGATGAAATTTTAATCTTTCAAAGAGGTGACTTTTATTTGTTCCTTCAAACACAGATAAGATGATAAAATGGAAATAACATCACTTATCAAAATAAGAAAATTGATAACATCACTTATCAAAGTAAGAAAATTGATTAAATGCTAAATCATAGGCTGTAGCATAATCAAAAACTAGGTAAGCTTTATGATTTATGCTTTACAAATTGATTATTGGCACATAAAAGACAAGACAAGGGATAGTTTGAAGAAGTAAGTATATGTGGGATGTAACAAGTGGCATGAAATTGGCCCTCATTAATATTTATGGCAAAGAACTTTCTCAGATCTCGACAAGATTTGTGCACTTAGAGCCTGAACTTTTAATATCTGATGCACAAGATTCAACTGACATGGTGAACGGTATGTTTTTGAACAATCAGAGCTAGAGGCTTTCAAGAGCAGACTGCTCTCATGCTGATGCTGACTGATGATAGAAAATCCTTTCTCTGATTCTAGCAGCTTTTCATTAATATGTAACATTAAAAATAAGCAAGTTTCAGTACAGTCAAGGCAGCAGGATGTGTGCTACGTGAAAAAATAGCAGATTTTCATAAATACAAATTAAGATATTTCCCTTTAAGAAAACCCATGGAATGGATCCTATGTGAAGCACAACATGGAAACTGGAGAGAAAGAGGAGCTCTGAGAAGACCAGTAATGGTGGGAAAGGGGAATAAAGTGCAGGTCTCTCCATGCTTTGTCTTAGGAGAATAGAAACAAAAGCCAGTCACAGGGATGTGCATGTTGGGGAATAATCACTACAAAATCAGAAAGCTGTTTCTATAATTGCTAGTGGTATGTGGAGGAAATTGAAATGTATGATTATTTTAAAATGAGGAGAGTTGTTTTCAAAACTTCCAAATCTGAAGCTGTTTGATGGCTTGCAGGAAAACTAAATGGGAGGGAGGACATCTTGGCATCTGTGACCTTATCAGCTGTCTCTGATTTATGCACCTAAATTAGTGAGCTGCTGCAGAGAGGGGAGAAAAGTACTCTCCATGGAATGGCATTTCTGATAGACAGCAAGGCTTTGCTGGTCTTGCTTAAGTGAACGATTTCCCATTTAGTATCGCCACCCTGACATATATGCAGATAAAAAAACATTCTTTTAAGGTTTGGAAGCTGACTGCAGTTATTAACGAAGGAAAGGTTGGCTGGTTTGAAAGGGAGGGGCAAATTTCTGAGATTCTTAGTCTGGTAACAGTCCTGCTGACTTTGAAGAATAGAAGGTGATGGTGGATTTTTCAGGGACTTTGAGTAACCATATTTCTCTTTGAAACCAGGAGTGAATAGTCAGGTGGCTAAAGAGGAAGTGCCCTGACAACTAGTGAGCACACGCAGTCATTTGGAGGGGAGTTTGAAGCCAAAAAGACTGCAAAACTGCAGCCCATACTGTGCCTGAAGAAGGAAAAGGGTGCTCATTTTCTCTGTGCTCTGGTGACTCGCCCTGGGGTGCTATTACAGCCCCAAGGAGGAAGCTTGGGGACATGGGTGATGGAGTAGAGGGGGAAAAGTCTACCCTGGGAGAGGGGGGCTGAAGCTGGGTTTGAGTCCAAGGCTGTTGGGGGCAGTAGGCAAAAAAATGAGCTGGCTTGTGGAATGAGCGGAAGGAAGGGCTAGAGAGAGAGATGAGGAGGTAGGCTTGGATGCATGGGATGACTGGAAACCAAAGGTGTCAGACATGGACCAAAACTAAGAATTTTTGCAAGTCAAAGCCTCTACAGACTGTACAAGAACTGCTGCACTTCAGTGACTGGCTGCTTAGCTAAATCCAAACAGGCCTTCACACACAGGCACTAGAGGATGTTTCTTTCCCTGTGGTGTTCTTCTATTCTTAATTTAAAATTTTACATGGGTAGTGGTAGATCAATATGTGAATGCTTCCATCTCTGTCTCATACATGTCTTGTTAGGCTCTAGGTACTCCCAGATGGACTAAACAGCTTGCAGAGCTGACCTTTAATGCAGAGCATGAATTTTGACAGCTTAATATTTGTAAGACTGGGATGATGGCTAAAATGGTGGCTGTAGTCAGTGGAGACCTGACTTGGTTGTGCTTTGCTAAACCAGCTCCATGGCTGGCTCTCTTGTGTGTGTGTTGTATTTCAGTGCTGTATGTGATCCAAATGCTGTACGTAATCTCTCCATGGTGACTGCACAGTATTTGTTTCTATTTAGGGAGAGAAAGAGGTCTGGGTTTTCTGCCAGAATTCCCACTCAGGTAATTACACTTCTGCCTGCAGAATTTCCCTGTAGCTTCAATTGTAGTAGCTGTTCTTTGCTCCCGCTACTAAAAAGTGTGAACATAGACCTGCTGCTGTGTTTTGGGAACACAGCAGTGCCTGCTTGGCTCAGGCAAGTGAAGTGACCCTGCTATGCACCCTTTATGCTAGACTTGCCCCTAGTAAAAACTGCTGCATCCAGTCATGCCACTCTGCAGCTCTCATCTTTCTGAGCCTGACTTTGGCATAGCAAGTTGGTCTTGATAGTGAGACAGCCAGCTGGAAGCCAATGAAAAGATGATTAAGAGCCAAGAGAAAGCCATATGGAGAGAGAGAGAGAGGGATTTCTCTTTACAGAGTTATAAGTAAAAGTGTTTATGTCTTTGGATCCCTCTAGCTGTTTTTTTCCCCTTATTTGCATCAGTTTTATGGGTGGGAAGTAGTTGCAGTTGATTAGCAAATGCTACCAAATCGCTTTAGCTAGAACAAATGTTGTAAACAGTAGATATTTTGGACAGCTCTGTCAATATTAAAAATCAACATGCCAACATTGTAATGGTAATAGCACATATGTCATCATTATTATGTTAATGTTAATTCCAATACTAGATATGATATCAACATAATATAAAAAAATATTGTTTTGCAAAATAAGAGATACTAAATGAAGGGCCTCTTGCTTCAAATTGACATAATGCAGGGATTTTTTTTTTCCCCGATCTTAAGACAGCAGAGCTAATAAAGTCCATCGCAGTCTGAAAACTCTTCAGCAGCTGCTGAATTATCTTTGAAGTCAAAGTAAACACAGACTGTGTTCACTCGGAGCCTTATACAGAGATTTGAAACAGAGGATGTCCAACATTAATAAGTTAAGACTCATCAAACATAGCGTAGATAGTAAACAGAACCAAGACAATTGAAGCAAATTATTGATTCATGGAATTCATTCTTTCACTTCACAGAATGTTCACATGCAGATTGTGTTCTCTAGAATGCAGTTCTTATTCAGATTTACTAAATGAATGTTATGGTGAGTGTGTGGGTTTAAAGAAAAAAATTCTGTTAACTAATTCTGTATAGATCATATCCTCAAGATTCAAGCTGTTTCACATATGTTATTGTTTCAGCTTCCCTGACTGACTGAATGCTATTCAAGTGAATAGCACTGAAACCCTGCTTGAATTGCTACTAGGAGTCAGGGTGCCTAAAGTGTTTTCTTTGGAGTTGTAAGTTTCTCATGAACATGGAACAGTTTAAGAAAAGGCTGACAAATAGGAAATGGGAATTTCTGTTAAAACGTGCTGCTCACCTTCCTGTCCAGCAAATAAAAGTTAATTCTGCTTATTAGTTACTAGTAGAGTCAGGAACTGTGCTACGTAGTTGAGAGTAGGGGATGTAATGTTCAAGGCAACTTTTGCCCAGTTGCTCTTTTGAACAAGGATTCAGACTGGCTTCTCATGATTTTAGTTGTAATATGGTAAAGTACTAATTGTGTGTGTGTAGGTGGGGGCACGGGTATTTGACTGCAAGTTTTGATGGACTGATCTTCATGGTGTTCAGAACCTCTGTGTTGTGTCCCACCTTTGCATCCAATTCCTGCAGAACACAGCTTGCCTGAGGGGGGTACAAGAGCTTTTTCTTTCCCATCCAACTAGGAAAAAAACTTCATAAAGCTTAAGGGTGGTGGTTATCTGAAATACATCTGCATCTCTCTGTATTCTTTTCCCCCCTCCCAGGCAACAGCAAAAAATTCCTGCTCCTCTCTCAGTTGATCTCGATGAAAGCTGCTCATGGCTATTTTAGATCATTTTGCTTTCAGTCTGAATACACCAGGCCTTTTCCTTCTTGCTGAAATTGCCTATGAGTCTTTTGAATATGTCTACTGGTCTCAATGAGATGCTATTTGAATTTGTGGTTGTCACTGTTTTCTGTTAAAGCTTGTGTTTCTGCCACTGAAGAGTCCTTGAAGACTTCACACCATGCAGGTATGAAATAACTCGTAGTGGCATCTGTTCTCCAAAAATATTCAATGCACATTAATTGGGTGGGTTGGGAATAGTTCAGAAGTGTTGCATCAGTTTGGGCTGAGTTGGCCTTTTCCCCAGGCCTTTTCAGAACCATACTATTTTACCTGGATCACTTGATGCCAGGTTTGACATCAGATTTTAAGCCAATGAGTAAGTTCTCAAAGATACAGTAGAAATTGCCAAGCTTTTACTCTTAAGCTGTTGAACTAAGCTGAAAATACACTTTCCTAAGGGAATACAGGAACCTGGAAGTGCAAACACAGGGGCAAACCAAAGTCCTATCAGAATAGGGAATGCTCTTAGAATCATAGAATGTTAAGGTTTGGAGGGGACCTTAAGGATTATTCAGTCCAAATACTCCTGCCATGGACAGGGACACCTCCCACTAGACCAGGTTGCCCAAGGCTTTATCTAACCTGGCCTCAAACACTGTCAGGGTTGGGGCATCCCCAGTTTCTGTGGGTAACTTGTTCCAGGGTCTCGCCATTCTCACGGTAAACAATTTTTCTTCCTAATCTCTAATCTGAATTCCCCCTCTTTCAATTTGTACCTATTAGTCCTTGTCCTATCACTACAGTTCCTGACAGAGAGTCCTTCTTTGGCTTCCCTGTAGATCTTCAAATACAGGAAGGTTTCTATGAGGTATCCACACAACATTCTCTTACCCAGGTTGAACAGCCTCAACGTTTTCAGCCTTCAAAGGGCAGTCGTCTTATCAACTTTGTGGATTTGCTCCAACAGTTCCACGTCCTTCTTATTTCAGGGACCCCAGAGCTGGATGCAGCACTCTTAGTGGCGTCCTCACCAGAGCAGAGTGGAGGGGCAGAATCCCCTCCCTCACCCTGCTGGCCATTCTCCTTTGGATGCAGCCCAGGATTCTGTTGGGTTTCTGGGCTGTGAGCACACACTACTCTCATGTGAGTTTTTCCTCAACCACTACCCCCAAGTCTTTCTCTGCAGGGTTGCTCTCAATCACTGTTTTGCCCAACCTGCAGATGTGCCCACATGTGTGGTTGGAAGGATACGTAACAAGAGGATCTCTTGGCAATATTTCTCCAGTCCTGGGTACAAGCTACATGAGATGCTGTGCTAATGGAGAAGGAAGTGTGGATGTACAGATAGCTTCACCTCATCCCTAGGATAGGACTGTGGTTTGGGGCAAGTTATTCTGAAGGGAATGAAATTGGCCTGTGATCTCAAGCACTTGTAGTTGCTGGAATGGACTAGGAATGTTCTAGACATCAGCCTTGCTCTGTTGTGAAGTGATGCTAGAGCTCCTTTGGTGGGATAGGACAGCTCTGCTCCTGGGAAAGTGCAGTTCCAAGAGAGCACCACCAGGCTCTGAAGTGACCCAGGCTGATGGACAGCCCTGAAGCCTGGGTGAGCTGGTGTCCTTGCTTGTCCTGACTGCAGTTTGGGCTTCATGGAAGGACTTGGGGGAAATGCCGTTGTTTGGAATCTACATGTCTGGCATGCAGTCAAGCCAATCTTCCTTTGTAACTTTGCTACACTAGGGGTGAAGGAGATTTGTGAAGTTAATTAGACTCCAGATTTGAACATTCCTCCTGGGTGTTGGAAACTGGCATTCTCCTTTCAGCTTATATGCATATAAAGCTGCTTGCTACACATTGGACTTGGGATGCTCCTGGAATGAGAAATGGAGTGTATGACATATCTATCTGCTTTCCAGGGACTGCCTTGTCAGAGTCTGTGATTCAGCTCTTTGCCTTATGGATGAACTGGGAGTATTCATGTACTTTTAAAATTTCTTTTAAAACATTTTGCTGAGATGAAATCTGTGCAGTTAATTAGAGCTCTGCCACTGTTCACAGAATGCTGGCTGTGCTGAGCAAAGCTCTTCAAACACCTTTTTCCTGAATTTGAACAGGCAAAGCACCGGGCTCTCATGCTTTCTTGGCAGGCAGAAATGGTGAGGTAAGGAGCTACTAGTTCCTGGTGGCATTTCTGTGCTGCTGGGAGACTGGCTGTGCAGTGAGGTGGAGCCA
>NW_027269262.1:2862500-2880000 GCF_023055355.1 Agelaius tricolor | reverse complement strand
TCAAGTCTTGTCTCTGGTCAAAAGAGTGAAAAGACTTGTACACATTTCTGCTTCCCCTCATGAGGAAGTTTCTACAGTTTTTCCATTTTAGTTTCAAACACTTGAGGACAAAAAGACCAAGTACTGGTGTCACACCGCTGACTTTATTAGCATGCACATATTTATATTCTAGTTTGAATGAGGGGAAAATAGGTCTTTCCAATGCAACTATAATATTTGAAAGCTTGGCTTTTAAAAGCAACCAAATTTACTATTTTGTTTAGGAATTAGATTTTTAATCCTATTTTTGGCATTATGTCTAGATGATCTAGAGTTTTAAAGATTAAAGGGAATTAAGGGTGTTGCCCAGTGACCAGCAACAAAAGTCATACACTAATCAACACTTTAAGTCAATAATCTATCTATGTAACCTTTGTCAGACACAGGAAGGGAGGGCAAATTTCCCCTAAATTTATCGGTAAATAATGTGATCAAATTAAGAGTTTGAGTTCGAGGGTAAAAATTCTGCCCCAAATAAATTAAAAACGCTTGTGTTTTTATGCTAATCTTTATCAAAAGTTGTTCAATCATTAAAAAAGAAAGTTTTATTTTATAAATGGCTTTCTATCACTATATGTTCCATCAGGAACTATATGCAAAAGTCCTAACTTTCTCAATTTTCTAGTACTCTGCAGGGATTCCAATTTTAGGCCACAATGCTGAGAAAAAAAAATGTTCTGGAGCAGATTTAAACATCTATAAGTAATAGTCTTTTAAAAACACTGGGATTTGAGTAACTGTTACTATTGTGCTTTGATAGAACTCCACTGTATCACAGTGGTTTTGCAGGGCTCACAAGCCAATTTCCTGCATCCAGAACTTTTTCTTTGACAGATCTAATAGCAGGTTATCTCCACACTGTGCTCACACACTCTTTTCATTTTTTCTTCCTGTCTTCATTATGGCAATTGTCCTCGTCTTGTGGCAGTTTATAGCTTAACTCTAGCAGTGCTGCACTGGTGCTTGCGGTGCTTAGAAAGAATCCGCACCTTAAAGAAACTCTGTTAAGGGATAGCTGGATAGTCAGCTAGCTGGGACAGAACCAGAAATCCTGATATTTTGAACTCTTTCTAGGATGATGAGGCTGCTTCTGTTCTCAACAAGAAAGATTCATTTATCCCAGGCATTCACATCTCTCCTTCCCCTGCCATTTGTGGCAAGGTGGAAGCAAATGTCTAGCATACACATTCTTTCCCCAGCTGGATTCAGGTATAAAACTTTCTGACAAGAAACAGTAGTAAAGGGACCAAACCTAGCCCTGAAGATGAACTTAAGGCCCTTGAAATCTGTAGCATGCCAAGATAGCTTTATAATTTTTTTTTTGTTTTAATTTAAACTAAAAAAAAAAACATAGAAGGATGGGCTGCTGAGATCATCTGTCACACCATCTGTGGTTGCCTAGCAGAATTACTCCAGCCTTGAGCTGGAGGAGCTCCCAATTGCAGCTGAACTGCAGTTGGGGATTTTATTAATACATCTCTCATTTATATAGCACCTTTCACTCTCAAGGATCCCAAAGTACTTGTTAAAGGATAAAGTTGAGGACTGAAGACTGCGAAAGGAGGAGAAGTTAGAAAATTTCCTCCCTCCTGACCAGTGGCTTCAAAACTTTTTACTAAAGAAAGCATTTATTGCTGAATTTGTTATTCTCTTTCTTTCCTCTGAGTGTGGCTCAGTGGGAAGTTGTGACCTTCGGGACGTTGTGCAGCCTTGAGCTGATTTGTCCCTGCAGAGACAATTACAGATATGCCTGGGTTTTTCTATTGAGTGCATGACTGACATGATTTGTAAGCATTGGTTATAAAGCTTTTTATACATATATGTATATGTGTGTGTACATATAAATATATAAATATATATATAAACACATGCATTTCTATATATAAACACCTATATTTATATATATTTAGAGCACAGAAAATAACAAGTGTGAGAAACAACTGTGATCAGCTGGCATTCAGGAAAATTCAAAATAAAGCATGTGGTGTAATCAGTTGTTTTCAGTGAAATGGCATTTAAATCCTGCACTGATGCATAAGCTGCCCCACTGCTCTGCGAGGTGGGAGGACAGGTGATATGTCAGCTGTGCTGTGCCATGTAACTACAGTAGAAGGGCTGCATTAATGACAGACACAAGAGTTTGGATGAATGTTAACATGCTGCTATTTCCATGCTGAGATGAAGTAGCAGGGCCTGGATTTATCATTAAAAGAGACCCAAGAGGCTCTCACTGAGCCAGCTGCTAAGGCCCTAAAACATATGTCGCACCCTTCAGCTGTTCGTCAATACAAAAGGCTTCCATCTCAAAGCACTTGACCTTGTTAGCCTCAGCGGTGTCAGTGATATTTTCAACAGGGAGAAAACAGATCAAGTATGAAGAAGAGATTCTCTTAAGGGAAGTGTGTGCAGTCCCTGGCAAAATGAATGCAGAATTGTAGCCTGTGGATAATGGCTCTTATTTCTGATGTTTGTGGTTTGTAAAGGAGATAAACTTCTACTCTTTTTCAAAACAGTGGTAAACAACTGAAAAAAAATCAATAAAATAAAAATGTGGCAGTGGAAAATAAATTAGCTCACCAGATTCCAAAATTTCCTAGCCCTCATCCACACCCCCCAAACTGGTCTTTGTGTTCTTATTAACTTCAAAGGAAATGCAGCCTGAGTAAGGGCTGAGTGGGGAGTTCTGAAACCAGAGAGAATAACTGTAAGAATTACAGCCAGCAGTATCACCCTGACATTTGCAGGTAGCATTAAACGATGGTGCTAGTGTGAGAGTGTTTAGCAGGTGTGATACTGATGCACAGCTCTTAGGAAGGATACTGCATCCTCTCAGGTGCACACGGGTTAGTTCTAGTAGTCCCTTCACTCTCTGCATTTCCCAAAAGCACTGTAAAGCAGAGCTAATAAGATTTTTCCACACTGCAAAGAGTCACCATTTTCCTCCATTAAGGGCTTCCCTCCACTTTGATTTTGTGAGGGTAGTTTGTATATATGGAACTTGTGTGTAAACATATATATTTCTATTTTTCTCTATAACATAGAGAAATGCTATGTAACACAGCTTTTATCACATATTCAAACACAGCTACATAACACTAACCTTTAAAAATATCCCAAATGAAAACCTTTAAAAATATCCCTTTATTTTAAATATCTGCCTTGGAAGGAGGTAGACAAAGGATACAAAGCATGAGAAGAAAAAAAAAGCCATGACAGATGTTAGGTTGCTTAATGCTGTGCCAGAAGGCACCTGGATACTGTGATGCTGAGCACAGCCTGAAACTTCCACATGATATAACTGAGCTGGACCTTCAAAATGATGCATTTGTATTAATAAATTTTAAAAATGCAAGAATTGTTGTTTTGTTGGTTTTGTTTGGTTTTTTTTGGGGGGCGGGGGGGGGAAGTGGAGGTCGGTGTTGTTTTAACTTGTCTTCTTGTTGTGGTCTTTTGGGATAGTACTCTTGTCCAGTGAAATGATGGCATGTCAGGTGGTTTTCCCAGTGCCTGTAAAGTAAATTTATGCCCTTTAAGGACTATGGCGCACACACAGCTGCCCTCTTCCGCTCGAAAGTAGGGCCTGATTATGGAAATACATTTTTTTCACCTGTCACCATCATGTAGCAAATCCATCCAAGAGAAGGCCAGCTGAAGGGGATGCATGGAGCATCCCATCACTGTCACTGCTTCTGGGATGATGTTGTGGCTGGGAATTTGGAAGAAGGGAGGTGCTCTTCTCTCCCTAGTTCCAGAAGTTCCATTGTGGAGCTGCTGGGAAGAGGGAGGCTTGACCAAGATATCTCTGAGTAACAAGAAAACAAGCTGCAGTGCTTGTTGTGCTGAGCTATGTCACTGTCATATTTTCTGAAAAATCCCTTCACCAGGATTTCTTCTCCTGGGAAGATGAGAAGCCTCAGACAAAAAACAATATTATCTCATTTGCTTCTCCCTGTCTTGCTGCTTAGGAATGTGGTCTGGAGATTGTTTACCAACTGTCAATATTTGATTGGTTTCATGTGAATTGTTTTAACTTAATGACCAATCACCATCAGCTGTGTCAGACTCTGAGGAGTCAGTCACGAGTTTTTTCATGATCATTCTTGTTAAGCCTTCTGTCTGTATCCTTCTCTTTCTTTAGTATAGTTTTAGTACAGCATTCTTTAATATCAAAAAATAATAAATCAGCCTTCTGAGAACATGGAGTCAGATTCTCAATTCCTCATCTCTCATCTCGTCCTGGGGACCTCATAAACTCAACAGAGCTACATCTTTAAAGGTTTTGGGGAGCCTTGTCATCAGGACTTGCAGTTTCCAGGATGGATTTTTAGGGCTGGGAGGCTCTAGAATGGGACTCTCAAAAGAAGCATTACCAGTGCCCTTTGCTGTTCCATGCTCTGGCATGTACAGTTCAAACACCCCTGGTCTGCATGCAGGCCAGGGCCAGTTAGAGCAGCACACACCAAACAGCATCAGGAGAGGGATTGCTGCACAAGTGTGTCAAACTGGCAGAGGGGCAGGATGGCATTGCCTCAGCCTCAGGCTTTTCCTGGCTCTTGTGCTGTGCATTTCTCATACTCATCTCCCTTCTCCTGAACAAAAAGGGAAAGCTACAGGCCTACTCAGTTACACATGCATCCAATGTAAGGAAGCAGTTCATCTGATTGGGAACAAGGGAGATGGAGATACAGACAGCTGCTCCTAACCGGGAACAGCAGATTAGGTATGTAATCCCCGGCTGCCGAAAACTTCTTTCAATTCCTTGGGCAGAACTGTAGTTCAGCAGCTTTGAAAATGGGGGTGTAGTTATTTGAGAAGCAGTGTTGCAGCTTTCATTGTTTCCTAATGCAAAATCATGCTATAATGAGACTTGAAAAGAATGTGAACATAGATAGGTAATGCAGAAAACAGATACAACAATTTTTTGCAGGATAATTGAATGTATCTTCCACTTTTTTTCTTACATAGAGAAGTGATTTAATGATGTGTGAAGTCTGACAAGTAAATCTCTTTAATGGTTCTCACCACAATGAACATTGAAAATAGCTCTTTTTCATACAATACAATTATGTATTAGATAACAGCTGGGAACTGATAACGTGGAAGAGATCAATTCTGCAAGCTGCAGAGCACCTGTATTTCTCATTGAAGTTGATAGGAGCTGGAAGTACTCAATACTTCAGAAGAAGTTTCCAGTACCCTCCAGGATTGATTTTACAAAAGAATTTGTTTCTTGAGCTGCAATTTAGTTATTGTTATGTTAACACCTTAATCTTTTGATGCAAAGTAGCTGCAAAAGGAGGAAAAGTATCTTGAGCAAAAATCACTCTGCCAGTGATTAAAATACTTTATGATATCAATATGAGTATTGTTCAAGAAAGAATATATTGCATAAAACTATGGCTTAATAAATAATAAATAAATTAAAATAGTATATCAGGAATACATGTTGCAGAAGTAGTGTTCTTAAATATAACAGGAAGTTTCTAAAAAAAATTTTTATAGTATTAGAAAACTTCAGGCCACTAAAGCCAAATACAATTAATGTTTCTAGTAGGTAAAGTTTATCCTATTTTGCTGATAGACTGTGAAATGAGAGTAGTTATAATCAAATATAATTAATTAGTTCTAGAAATTTAGATATATGGTATGTGTGTGGAAAAAATTCTCAAAGCTCAGATCCAATTCCTTTTTTTTTTTTTTTTTTTTCTGGAAAGCAAAAATTTAACTAGAGTAAAGGAAAGAGAAAGGTGAAAAAATAATAGGAACTTATAACTCTACATAGAAACAAATGTGCATCTTGAGACACAACTAGAGATATTTGAAATAGAAGGTATTATTTACATAGTAGTACTGCCTAGGAAAACTTATGTCTAAAATTATGAGGTACTGACAACCTTCTTCCACTCCTGTCAGTGCCTGAAGTCCAGAGTCATCACATTTCAGTGTACACCTTCAGGGCTGTCCCAGCTCAGCTGCCTGGGGAATGAAACTGTAAGGAAATTAGAACTGTAATCTATGTTTAGTGGCTTTGTAAGTACTTTTTTATGATTTCAGGTCAGAATAAAATTATTCCTGCTACCTGAACATGTCAATAGAGCTTGCAAACTTCTCTCATGCTGCCTTTCTGTTGAGAATAAACTGAGGAACACAAAACTGGAGGATGAGAGCAGCGATGGCATTGGGTGCTTGCTTTTGTTTCTCATGTCTGTGGACAGTGAACAGGTAGGACTGTCCCCCTGGGCTCCTGTGCCTGCCTCCCCATGGGGATCTCACACTGGAAAAAGAAGAAAGGCCAGGGGAGACTGTACCCTCACTGTGGATAGAGGTCCAGCTTGGGAGCACAAGCATACCCTGTATTAGACTTAGCTGTCCCCTTTCTGCAGAGCTGCTTTCTTTTAGCTTTGCTGCAGTCCTGAGGTCTTAAAGCAACCCCAGCTGGGTTTTCAGGCCCTAGAAGTAGAGAAGAAATTGAATTTTGCTGTGACATGCCAAAATATGCCTTCATTAGCTCTTCTTCTTGGTTGGGTAAGAGCATCTACCCTATCCTGTCATGCTATGCCATGCCATGCTGTCACTCCCTCAGATGGCTCAGAGAGAGAAAAGCTGCTCTTCCTCGAGAGGGATGAGAAGTGCATGCTACAGTTTGGTGGGAAAATAGACAAAAATATCCTTCACATGCATGTACTGTCCCAGGGAAAACTCTGCTGGGTATACTGTATCCTTTGCTTTCTTTTGGGGGCTGCACTGAATGGGAAGGGTCAGGGAAAGGCTTCTGGCACTTAGAAATCTTCCAGAGAGTGCTTTGAAAGGGAAATACATAGATGGGCTCCTGTATCCTTGTTTCTTGAGGTGTACCCAGCTGAAGAGTGAAATATTAACTTATCTGTGGAGACAAGTGTTGGTCTAAAGTTCCTCTAGGACACCTTAGATACTAGCTAATGAACCTACATCCACTTTTTTGTCCTATTTGGTCCTTAATAGAGGGGTAGAAGTAATGGAAAAACATAAATATTTGTCATTTTGTTTGAACAAACTCTCAGTCTATCTAATTTCTACTCATTGTGGGATCTTACAGATAGTACAGACACAACTTGAACATCCTATTAGTTTAAACACCAAATTCCTAATTAGATGTCTTTTTCCTCTTTAGGAAATGTTCCACAGTAGGTAAACAGACTGAGAGAATACTCTACAGTTCTTGAAAGTGATTGATGCTCTATATTTATTGCTTCTTGTTACTACAGATTCCTCTACGTCCTTACTCTCCTGTGCAGGAATAATTTCCTTACTCCTACCATCTGCCTGACATCATATGCACATTTGAGATGTTTTAATTTTGAATCAGTTTTACTACTTGCTTGTATTCCTTTTGGCCCTTACTTTCTTACTTTCAGTAAGCAGGACAGCAGAGTTACTGCAATTCCTTCCCAGGGGCAGATCACCTGCCAGGACAGGACTTAACACCTGAGCCCTCTAGGACCACCGGCCTTCAGCTTCGGCCTCATTCCTAATTAAAAAAAAAAAAAAAAAAAAAAAAAAAAGAGCTTTTCTGGATTTTCTGGCATGTTGTGCCAGCTCTGGTGTGTCTGTGTGTTGAGGCAGCATCAGTGCTTCTTGGTGATGGCAAATCTACTGCAGTATGTTTAGGTTGTGCTGAACTGAGACAGAGACATTTATACCTATAAATTTGTACAAACACACATGCTATTTCTTCATCTGTATATCATGTTATGGAAGGAATAAGTGAAATTATATATTTTGCAGTTGTCTTTAAATTACATTCTGACAGACACTTGCTTTGCTAATGGAAAAAAACCTGAAGAGTTTAAACTTTCCTTCATTTTTTGACTTCTTAATTCTTGTGTGCATTTTGTTAAGCACCCTATTTTTTTCTTGGCTCCTACATGCTGACATAGCACCAGTTTTCTTGTCTAATTTTATAAACTGTTCAGCCGTGCCATTATTCGCTGTTTTCTTTTAATTATGTATTCTTGTTAACCTCTTTATCCTTTCAAAGTTGCAGATTGTGATTGACATGCAGTATTAATTAAGGCATATAATTTATGACATTGGAGCTTGAAATTAATAAGTGACAATACAATTACATGGTTTGCCTAATTGTCCTTCAGTAATATAAAGATTGACACTTACCACATCATTCAAAGTTAAAAGCTCTCAAACAGATAGTACAGCTGAATGTAATCACCAGCAAATCTAAAGTAAAAAGGTCCATTGTATGGGACAGGCTGTTGGGAAAAAACTTCAGCTGTGGCCTAGTTTTATTAAATAAAAAAATCTGTGTGCATGGGTCAATCTCAGAATTAAATTAAAAGTATAATTTTTTTCCATGACTTTTAATTACAAATATTTTTTTTCTTAAAATTTTTAGATTTTTATTAATTGCAAAGGAACTTTTCATGTTCATTGAGATTTCCCTTTTCAATCTCTACTCCCATCTGGCAAAGTCCCAGTATGTGCACCAGTAATGCTTGTTATTGTTGGTCCTGTCCACAGCACTGCAGTTTTCTTTACACTTCTGTACAGTCATCTAAATATTGGCAGCTTACTGTTTATAAGAACACCACTCTTTTTTAGTAGCATAGATTATGGTCCTGTAACTGCTGAAGAATATGACATACTATTTGGGTGAGTGTTCTTAGTAGTAGAATTGGGAGTTTGAAATGCAATTTCCAATGGCATCCTATTCTTTAACAGCAAGCATTCCCTTGAGATCAACATCTTTGTCATCTGGTCCCCTGACACTGTGATAATGCCCATAAAATTTTGACTAATTTTGTGAAAAGTATAAACACATGTCATGTGTATATGAGACTTTTAGGTTATTCTACTTGAAATCCCTGCAATTTTGTTTCAAGGAAATTCCTAGCTTTGTTATGTCAAAGAAACTGGTGGCCTGAAGTATATACTTCCATTTTAGACTTTTTAACATTAGCATTAGCCTAGAGATAAGAACATTAAGAACATAAGAATTATTTTAGTCAGAATGCTTTTAATGAGAATTATTCATGTTAAACAGAATTTTAGAATTTAAACAAATTAAAATTCCAACTGTTATTGGAATTTTAGTTTATTGCCAAATATCAGAAAAAAGTACCTCAAATGAGGAAAGAGCCAAAGTGACTTCCCACATATTTTTTTGTGTAGATGAACTACTAACACACTTTGAAATAGAATGCTTAGAGCAAGATCCACCAAGATCCGTTACTCTGATGAATTTGGACAGAAAAATAATGAAAAGAGAAAAGCAGATTGAAAAAATCTTATACTGTAGATCTGCCTATTTTGCTATAATCTTTCTCTCTGAAGTGGTAGAGCACAAACTATAGATATCTCACATTTGAGTCCGTGCAAGCCCTGGGGAAGCAAGCTAGTGAGTGAAAGTAAGTAGTGACCATGGGCTGAGCTGTGCTCCCCACACTTTTAGTGCAGGTGGATAACAAGAAGGGACAAAGTGATAGGTGATTCCATGACCTTGTAAAATGCTGGACTGCAAAACTATGAACACAGGGACATGCATGGCTCTGGTTTCCTGTGGGAAGGTCCATGCTGCCCCATCACTGTTGGGCTAGCAGCCTTCTTGCAAAGCAGAAAACTGGGTCAATATGCCCTAGCCCTTCAAAAATGATGCTATTCCCCAGAACTGTGATTCTCTGAAATAAGTTGCTTGTTGTCCACTAGTTTTGCATCTTTGAAATTACCTTTTAGCTGCATTCCTTGCAGATAATCAAAGAAAAAATAACTCCTTAATAAAAGCTGGTCTTCCTTGATGACATATCTTGATATCTAAGGAAAACACTAAACATTATATTTGATTTGAAAGCAAATAACATTTGTGAGATGTAATGAAACAGGAAAAGGAAACAGAAGAATACTATTCCTTGTGATGATATTCTTCTTATTTCCTAAAATATTTTAGAATGAATTTTAAGAACTTGATTTTCAGTAGTCCCTTTTGTGCATTAATGGTTTGAAACAGCACTCAATGAGAGGTTTAGCTAACGGTCATTTGGAAAATCAAAGTCTAAATTACCAGGTAAAACTGGTGTAGAAATAGCAGGATGTTTTGTTAAGTTTACTGAAATCTCTCTTTTTACAGCATATTTGTAACCATGCTGGTATTTGTTTTTGATACCTGTCAAGAGCAGCCAAAGGTAAACTGGGAGGTAAAATTGCCAAACAAGTAATCTCAGAGCAATTATCCTAAAAACCTAGAAGTCCTAGGCATAAAAGCCAACACAGAGTTATATAATTACAGAATATTCTAGGATGGGAGGGACCCACAAGGAATGTGGAAGTCCAACTCCAGGTCCTGCATAGCACCCCCTCTGGAGTCACATCATGTACTTGAGTACATTGTCGAAAGCCTTCTTGAGCCCTGGCAGGCTTGGTGCTCGATACTGTGAGGAGCCTGTTCCAGTGTCCTCTGGGTAGACAGCCTTTTCTTAAAATCCAACCTAAACCTCACTGGCATGGTTTCATGCCATAATGACATAGATTGAACCAAATCTCTTAATGATTTCTGTTCTTTTCTTTGGGTGTGATGTGTGGAATGCCAGAAAAGTGAGCCAAATTTAAGTTGCAGAAGAATTTTTGAAGAACTCAGCATGCCCATATCTTTACTTGCTGTATCATTC
Organism: Agelaius tricolor; assembly: GCF_023055355.1. Lineage (NCBI taxonomy): Eukaryota > Metazoa > Chordata > Aves > Passeriformes > Icteridae > Agelaius > Agelaius tricolor. The sequence continues at coordinate 2,869,306 of NW_027269262.1, read as the reverse complement.
TGCTCCAGACTGACAGCCCAGCAGAAGGAAATTGCAGGGCTCGGAGTTTGGACTGGAGACAAGGCACAGCTGAGCTGCCTGTGAATAGCACTACACATCTCAGTAAATAATTCTTGATTTCATTGTCATTTCATTGCAGTAGTTAAGGGAGGGTGACTTGGTTAAAACAAATGCAGATTGATTTGTCAAGAAACATGCTTCAACCTTGGGTGCCTATGCATTATGATCAATAATGTTTTGCTTTCTCTGCCCCCCTCAAAGAGAATGTGCCTCCAGTTGAAGGGAATACAATTCTCTTCTGCCAGTGACATTTTATAACTGTGGAAGGCCATTCCTGGGAAGCCTTTTTGTTTGATGTTGGCACAGAAATAAAATTCATCAGACATGCAAGATGTGAATGGTCATGTGCATAGACCCTTTCTTTTATAATAGAAAGAGCAGAGATCGATAAAGCTCAGAAGAAGGAAACAGCTGTAAGCAGCCTTGTACTGGGGGTGTAATCCTGATGAATAATGTTGCTGTCATAACAGCAGGGATAATTTAATGCTGACACTTAGCAGCATGATAAATAGCTTGTCAGACATAGGCAGTGACAGAGTCAAGTGAAACTGCCCATGACAAGTTCTGAAATATTAATCTTCTACTAGACTGTGACTGTGCTGAGGGGGCAGCAGCGTACAGAAGACTTGGAGAGGAGGCACTTTGTAATATAAACAAATGTATTTTTAGGACAAAATGCTTTTATTGTGCAGAGAAATTTTCCTTTACAAAGGCTATTATGTATACTATTTTTGTACAGGACTCTGAACATTTATGCTTTACAACAGTGTGTTTTATTTTTCCAACACATACTCTGATATAATTTCTCTGAAATATTTCACTTCTTATTGGTATTTCTCTGAAATATTTCACTTCTTATTAGAATTTGTGTATTGAGGATTTTTTTGGGAGAAACATTACATGAAAATTTATTCTCTTTTTTCTATTTTTTTTTCCCTCTAGCCCATACCCCCTTCTTCCAAGGATTTTTCCAATTTACCTAGGATCTTTACTGTGAATGTCACATAAGCAATGTGGCAGGATTCCCTATGCCAAACACCAATTGATTTATGAACTGCTTCTCCATTAGAGATGACCTAGAGTGATGGTGGATGCAACAGGCACTTGATATTCAAACCAGACTATTTATTTAGGTATAATTTGCTTAACAAAGTACTATGCTATTTTGATCTTCAGGGAGACCCAGCTGTCAACACACTACTCTGAAAATTATGCATCAGAGACTCTTGCATCTTGCATTTTGAATACTATTTTGATTACCAAGACTCCTCATGAAAGACAAATGTTCTGCTTTCATTCAAGATCAGAGCTGAAATCAAGAAAATGTGAGAGGTTATGATGGACATGCACTTTGTGAAGATAATGGCAGGATACAGCATGCCAAGTAATAATGTTCGAGATATTGTGCATCATCTTAGAGGGGTGCAAGAGGTGCCACTTCAATGCTAGCCAAGGTGCAGTGGCAACAGTAGGGACAAATATTTTCTAAATTTCACCAGTTTTCCATAATAGTTATCATATGTCTATGATTACAATCCAAAAGGTGATTTACCCCATTATAAAGATACAGGGCTTAATTGTTGCAAATGTGCAATGTTGTCCTTAAGTTAATAGTACTCTAATTTCTGTCTTGAAGAGGCTGTAAATTGAGTTGCCAGTGGAACATTGGCTCAAGGTCTTATTTATTCATCAATACAGTGTGGATGGAGTGAGAATGATGCATGTTTGGCTCCACAGCCAGCACAGTACCTAAAAGTCTCTTTATGTACCCTGACAACCTATTGCCTTATCAGTATTGAAGAAAGGTGTCTGAACAAGGTCTGAAGTGGCTGAAGAAATGCCAGTGTTTTCTGTGGTTTCATTCTCCAACATGTGCATTGGTCAAAGTGCCAAGTCCTGCTGCGCTGAAATCCCAAAGGGAACGACTACAGTTGCAGGAAAGACCATGGGTAGTTATTTGTTGAAGGCAAAGTAAAGCCTGCAAAGGGTTGAATTACAGTTCTCAGTGTAAGAACCATTTCTTTCAGTTCAAGGAAGTATGATGAATACAGATTACAGTTGAGCAGATTTCAGACCAAGTCAAATGAAATGGGATTCTACCTTGGACCAGAGGGGCCCAGGCTACTCTGATGCTCTATGGGAAGAAAGGAGATTGTGTTCTGGTTCTGAAAGCACCACAGTGTGTTTGAGGAATACAGCTCTCTTGGTGCCTATAGTTTTTGATCTTTGTTATATATTAGGCGTGTATAATATGCTAATAATTCTATGCTTTCAGGTCCAAATCAGCCTGTTGGTATTGACAGGTAATTAACATACCCAGGTGAAACATATTCTGAAACTATCATTGCAGGATGCATGTGCCTTTTATGCAGCTGCTTTTGTGTCCAGTGGTGGAAAGGTGACCTGGTTTGGGGTCAGCTCCAGTGTTAAGAAGAAGTTATTCATACTCAGCAGTCACTGTTATAAGCACAGTGTGATGTGAGTCACTTCTTGTTCTTGACTTTGAAGCAATGTTTTTTTTGTAAATGCACACAAACTTACAAGAGAAGTTCAGTAGAAAAATTCATCTAATGATTGCAAGAGAAGGTTAAAATTTTGCTAAAAAGAATGATAAATATAGCTTTTTATTTATATAAAAGCTATACATTAATACATGTTAATTGACTTAATATGGTATATTTGTATTACATATTTATATATTACATATATAAATATGTAATACAAATATACCATATTAAGTCAATTAAAATTTTAAGTCATCTTTTTTTATATAATACTTTAATTCTTGATGTGTTGAGTTTGGGGATCTTTACTAATTTTCCATGTTTTTTGTTTTGATTATAGTTTTGATGTTAGTGTTTCATTAATACTTTTAAAGTGCACACCAAAAAGAGATGTTTGATAAACAAATTTTCAGCAGCTAGATCTAGGAATCTTATTCTTTGTCAAAGACTAGAAGCCAATACCAGCTTAATTTTCAAGGAGTTTCCAGTGTTGTCTATTAGATTGTCATGAAAAAAATATTTGCGAAAGCTTAGGGTAATGAGAAGTAATAGTGCAGGTCTGTAGTTTGATAGTTCTTCTGTACATCTAAATTGTTCCTTTCATGGTAATAAGGATTTAGCATAATCAATGATAAGACTGATATTCAGTTTCCTTTCTTTTAAAATATTAAATCCCCTTAAAGTAAAGGAAAAATTAAAAATTCAAATTAGTTAATTTTTTCTGAAGGAAGATTCCAGCTATTTTCAAGAACCCCTCTTTAGTTTCTTACAACACAGTAGTAACACTTTGAAATCCAGTGTAACAGAAACAACTTGGGCATATTTTGATTTTTTTTTTCTGAAAGGAAAGGAGGGAAAAATTAGTGAGTAAGATTCTGAGTGACATAAACCTGATGAATCTTCATATGCCAAACCTAGGACAATTTTTGTGTTGTGTTACCAGCTTAGAGGGATTTACTTGTCATCTCAGACTCAATTAACCATTGAAGTCCCTTTGCTCTCCTCCTCCAAGTAGTAAGAGATACAAAAGTGTGGAAAAATGAATAGAACTTTTTCTATTTTGGGAACCACATTTCCCATTCATTTTAGATGAGAAACCAGGTAGAGGTAAAAAGAATCGTTTTGCCAGAAACATTGAAATGTGTATGTGGAGTTCAAAAGGCCTCATTAACATATCCATGTAGGATGTGAGCCAATGAAATGTGAATTTCTTCCTTGCTTTAATTAGCAGAATATAAGGAATAGTTGCCTTTTTCTGACCAATAATAAATGAATAAATTGTGTTTCCTTAATTCCATCTTTCATACAAGAAACCTTTCAAATTGAAGTTTTTCAAAGCAAGTGCCTTTCTGTGTAGGGATGTGACTTTGAGGAAGAGTTCCTCACCAGATCTGTTAAGCAGGAAATAAGTAATTATATGTAATGCATATTTAATGAAGCAGCTTTTCTTCGTAGCTTCTTTTGTCTACGAAGTTCTTCCTCTCATGAAGTTAAAAACTGAGTTGTTGAAACTAACTGAAACTAAAGGGAAGAGAAATTGATATAATAAAAGTATCAGTTTAATGATGCACAAGATGTGTAGCAGGGAAGATTTTTCAAAAGGTACAAAAACTGAACTTTCTTCAAACCTAGAGAATAAAAATAGTTGGGTCCCTCTTAGGGGTGGATAAGTTTCATCTGCAGTCTGTTTAGCTCGATATAGCTGCCTGTAGGACAGAAATTGTGAATAGACATAAATCTGTGTGAGATTACATCTGCACAATATTTCTGTCTTGATTTCTTACAGACTTCTTAAATTCACAAAAGAACTGATGTGTCCAGTGCTAACTCTAACTGGTAAATCTGCCCAATCCTTGAGGCATCCTAACATCTGGGGTTCTTATTAAAGGAATTCTCACTATTAATATGGTATTAATATAGTATTTTCACATTGTTTTACCAAACTCTGATTCACCTACTGTGTGATGGCTCCATAGTTTATTTAATAGTTGTCACATAAAGACTAGCAAAAGTAGCAATAGAATCTCTTTAAACAAAGCAAAACAAATAGTTATTTTTACATTCATTCTTTGTTGTATTGATTCTTTGGAAAGTTAAAAACTCATTTATCTTATTAAAGCCTCCCAAAAATTTTGAATTATAAAAACTACTTGAATAAGTTATTTATTAATTCAAAAGAATTGTCATTTTTGTTTTACATTTGAATATTGTGAAAATCCTGTTCCATGAATGCTGGGATAAATGCCATCTGGTCTCTTGGATCATCCCAGCTGAAAAGAATGTGTACTTCTTGCCATCAGTCAAAACTTTACATTCATTAACTAATAAAATAAAAAAAAAAAAAAAGAAACAAACTCCATTTTGCCAACATCATGGCTTTTTCCAGTGAATGAAAGCCAGCAGTGTATCCCTTTTAGCATTAGTTTATGGCTATTCTAATGACAGTGGTAGTTTTACTTTGTGGAGCTCATTTATCTTTGTGTTCTGTGCCATGTTCTGGGGAAGAGATGTGTAATATTCTGGAACTATACAGCTGTCAACTTTCTGGGCTGTTCTTTGTAAACAACTTGATTAAATGAAATGTCATTAGGAACACTTTTGCTGGGCTTTTGCTTTCCTGTAAGACTTGATATGTTTGTGGGCAATTTCTCATCTGGGCCTCTCCCTCAGATGATAGCTTTGGAAAAATATGTACTATGGCATTTTGTATAACAGGAAATAAATAATAAAGTTGAGAAGAGCTATTTAATTAGGGCAAGCCACACCTGTTACCTATCTGCATCTCCTCAGCTTTGCATTAAAATGTTAATTGAGCACAGCTGCAGGATGGGCCCTATCCTCCTGGTTTAGAGTGTCCTTGACACTAATGTCAATTAGTGCAGTTCAGCTAGGAGGCAGAACTGATGTTCCTGCACACACTCCCTTCTTTTTCCACCACTGATGGGGCTGCAGGACTTTTATCATAATGTCAGTTGTACAATTTTTAAACATTTAATATTTTAATTTGTGTGTAGATTTTTATTTTTTGCCATTACGTGAGCACAATAACACTATAAACAGCACATTTCAGAGTTAAAAAAATTAGCATAAATGTACTAAGGTATCTCCCACATATTCCGTACCTCTTGGTTCCCTACTTTCCTTCCCTTTCTCCATACCACTCCTTGTAGGACACTCCTGGAAATGAGTCAGGACACTTAGCCAGCCACTGGGAAAAGGAAAGAGTCCCTCAGCAGTTCTTGCTCAGGTGGCCAGGCTGTCTCACACTGCCTGCAGCCTCCTCTTCATCTCAGCCACAGTCACTTCCTCCCTTCCTTCTCTGACAAGAAGTCCCTTGTGTCCCTCACTTCTTGTCCCCCTCCAGCCCCTTGCCCCAAGTGCTGAACAATCTGCTCTCCCAGCAGGAGGGAGCCTCACAGAGTTCCCTCCTGCTGGGAGAGGAGCAGAATAGAGTGGCAGAATAGTCAATATTTATGTTGAGAGAACTGTACTTTTATAAAGCATCATGGAAAAAAAAGCAACAATAAGGATATTAAGACACAGCACATAAAGTACACAAATCTAACCTAATTTAGTTTTTGCAGGTATAATTTTGCTGCTTAATTATAAGACTAACTAACATTTGTGACAGACCCACTTATAGAAGACTAACCATATATCCATCTGTTTCTCCCTCCCACCCCCCCTTCTCTGAATAAAATTGCAGCTGGTGTGGACATCATCTCAGTGCAGTCTTTAAGGAATTCTGGGAAAAGGCATAGATGATCTTTTTAAGATAATAAATTTTCAGTTGGTTCACGTTGAAATTATTTTACAAGAACAGCATGTTTTGTCTCTGCTTAGAAAGATTGGAACCTGAGTACAGAAACCTAAATTGATTTGATTTTGAACTCCTTATCTGAAAATGTTTAGAAATAGGAAATATTTTATGATTTATTATCTGAAAGACATCAACCCTCCTGCTGGCAAAAATGAAATAGCAGTACATAGCTGTTACAAGTTCTGTCAACTTGTAAATACAATCATTATAGAATTTTACATGTGGGAAATTTATTTTATCTGTGTATATTCTGACATTATGCAAGAATAATAGATTTAAGCAAAGGACCAATTTATTGTCTGATGCTCTTCAGTGCATGGTTTTCTGGCAGCAGCTTTGCAGGCTCATAAGGGCTTTCACAAAAAGTCTTCACAAGAGGTTTTCAGAGACGCTGACTTTCTCAGAGCTGTCTTTCAAGAGTA
>NW_027269262.1:2825000-2857500 GCF_023055355.1 Agelaius tricolor | reverse complement strand
ATGTTGACATAAGTGCTAAAGCCAAAAGTCCAGCTTATCTTTCTTACTCCATTTGCACTTCAGTATCACAACTTGGACCACTGGACTATGGCATTAAAAGTCTATTTAATGTAAAACTAGCAACCAACTCTCAAAGCAATCTTAAAGAAAACTTTGGATAAGTTCCTTGCTTCTTTGTGATAGATAGGTACTGAATTAATCAGAACTCATTTATAAAATGTCATTAGGGAAGCAGGAGAAATGTTTTAGCGAGAAAATGTGCTTACCTGGCACGGTTGTAAATATATTTTCTTTTCTTTTTAATGACAATCATATGATAGTTAAGGATTTTCTTAAAGCACTCTCTCTCTCTTAGATTCATATGAATAGTCATTCAGAATGCCTTTCCTTTTAAAAGGAAACTCCAGCAGAATAATTGCAGAGAAAAGCAGATTAAAATTCTAATCAAAGCTTTAAGCTTTTAAAATGTCTCTTACATTTCCTTCACAGATAATGAAGTAGGCTCTAGTCTAGAAGTTTGGCTTTGGTTTATGTTTTGTTGATTTCATTTCTTTTTCCTCTTAAGTGGTCAGTTGTCTTACCACCAGAAAAGTGGCAGTTTCCCTTTTCAGACTAATGAAAGAAAAATCTCAATCTTTTAATAAGAAAGCTTTAGGGACCAGTAATAGAATGTATCAGAAAAAAAAAGATTAGCATTTTGTAGTCATTATGCTGCATGGATAAGTTAGGAATTTTTACTTAGATTCAACTTCTTTTCCTTGGTAAATTTTAGTAGTAAAATAGTTAAATCATTTTGCTTGTGTTCAGCCTCATCTGAGTTTCATTTACATCCTTTTAAAGCTGAAAAATATCCCTTCTGTAATGAAGTACCCTAAACACAATGATTTACTTTTTGCATGGGATGTTCCCCAACACCCCTCCCCAGTTCTGTGCAATGGCTGGTCATCTTGGTGTCTGGCTGGGAACATCCTTGTCCATCTACATGGTGTTAGATAGGGCTAAGCCATTCTGGTCATCTCACTGATGCTGGTACAGTGAGTCTGGCAAATTAGCATAGGAGATTTGCTCAAATAGGTTTGGGTTTGGTTTTTTTTTTTTTGGTTTTTTTTTTTTTTTTTTTTTTTTGTTTTTTTGTTTTGTTTTGTTTTGTTTTTGGTTTTTGGTTGCTTTTTTTTTTCTTAAGTTCTTTTTCCTCTTTTCTTTCTTTTCAGTCATGAGTAGGAACACTGAGAAACATAATTTGGAGATCAGAAAAATGAATGGCTGAGGGTACCATTAGTAAAAACACACACAAAACTTCCCAGTTCAGAATATAACTAAATAGTGCCTTTGTGGATTAAATTAAACTCTTTCAGTGTACCACCACTTGTAAACAAACCATCCCATATCCATTCAGTCCTTGGGAGACTTGGGTGGTTCATTACACCCTGCACATGGCTGTGACATTGAGCCTGGTGAGGTCTGCAGAGTTCTGTTTGATGTACATTGTGAGAATATGTAAAGCTTGCAACACTAAACTTTATGGTGTGTCAAAAGGCAAATTTAACTTTTTTAATTGAGAGATCTGGAACAAAAGGAAAGTTCTTCTATTTCTAGACCTTTTTTTTTTTTAAGGTTTTCTGTGTCTTTTTCTAAAAAATATTACCAACATAAAAACATTAATATTGGGCTTGATCTGGGGCTACTGATCCTCCTATTTAAAACAAGTTGTCATGATTTTTCTTGAAAAAATCTTATATTAAGACATTTAAAATATGGAGCATTACCTGCTGTTAAGTATTTTGAAATATATTAATAAGTAAAAAAAAGTTTTTTTAAAGTTCTTCAACTTTCTGTATTTATTTCCATGGCCTCATCAATACAATCACTTCAAAGGAGTGTCTTTCTTTTATGAGAAGAAAGAAAATTGCTTATTAATACAAAGCTTAGAGTCAAGTGTTCAGAATGATTTAATTTTTTAAGAGAAACATTCTTTGTGATTACAATAATTCTGGAAAGGACTCTATGAGATACTGCTGCACTTATATCTGCTAGTCTTCTCTGGCCTATTTACATTCCTAAAATAATTTTACATACCTTACTGACATCATAATTGGAGAGAGATCTGTTGAAAAGCTTTATATTTTCCAACTTTTCTTGCCCCATGTCTGTGCTCTTATAATGCATCCTCTCTGATATTATGCACACATACGAAATGTGGAAAAGCTGTGGGTCTTAACACTTATTTTCCTCAGCTAAGCCATACTTTATTATGATCAAGATTATGAGAAAAATGAACAGAAGAGGTTTTAGTTTAGGGGCTATTTTTTTTGTTTGATTTGGAGGGTTTTTTAGTGTGTATGTGTGTTTTTGTTTGCCTGGGGTTTTTGTTTTATTTTTATCCATCGATTCTGTAATCTCTAGAGAGCTGTTCTGTGAGCTGTAATGCTTATTGTTACTTTTTAATGCAAACTCTTTGGAAATATTCATGTCTTCTAGTTATGGTTGTAATATAGCTAAATACAAATCTTGATTTTTACAGCTACATTTTTTGTATATGTCTGGTAGAAAGGCGTCTTGTCTTGGGTTGATATAAAGATCCTAATACTCTGGGGTGGAAAATAAGATTTTTATTTCCAAATCTGTCCCTTGAATTGAGGTTTGTGAAAATATCTGGCTGAAATGGCTTTATGGTGCAAGATTGTGATGTCTATTTAACAGGGTTTTTTTCATAAATGCTGCCTTCACCTCTAAGCCAGGTTAGCACAATTTAGTGTAAGCTTCATATATATGCCATATATTGGTCTAGGGGCCAAAATGCAAATATTAATATTGTTGGTGTGAAATATGCTAAAAATTCTGAGAAGAAGGTAATGTTTTTCATTACATCCATTTGCTTGCTTTTCACTCTCATATGCTGCATTTGTCATGGAGTTCCTTGAGATGGCTTCTGGGGGGTCTGTCAAGCCCAAGTAAAATTATTCTGAAAGCACAGCGTGGTTAGGATGACTGGGTGTGTTCTTGATGGGCTAGCTCTACCTTGCACTCATGCCAAACTCTTTTATCCAATTGTTCCTGTACTTCCCTTGCACACTTGATAAGAGGACCATAAGGAGTCACAATAAGGAGTTTCTTTAAAGAGCCAGGGGCTTGCCATGTGCAAGGGGAATGCTTTGTCTGGTACTGAAACCCAATTACTGCATTTGAGGGTCTCTGGGAATACCTGCTTAATGGTAGTGAAATGATCTCGAAACCTTGCTGGCCAGTATGTTTCAGGTTAATATGCAGGCCCATAGGATCTTCAGGATTTCAGAAGGGACATCTGTCTGAAATTCTTTGATCTCTGATCCCTTATATCCCCTCTTTGTAGCTATCTGGGTCAGTCATTACTTTCTCAAAGCCACACACTGTGAGGATGACACTTCCACACACTCCAACTTCTAGATATAAAGAGAATTTGCACTACTCTGAGCTACAGCTCTGACTGACTTTTCTTGGAGGCCACCATGTATTGCAGTGATGATGCAATGAAAGGTTGATTTCTAGAAGAAAATACATAATAATTTCCCTTATAACATCTGTTGTAAATGGCATGATATAGAATCAAGTGTTCCTGATTGTCAGTTACTTTGGAACTATTTCTTCCAGAGTAATCCTCATGGATTTCCTTGGGGACTTCAGAACTGATGGCATGGTATAGTGTGTGCATGGTGATACAAGGGTGGCAAGTATGTACAGGATATCCTTTCTTATTTTAAAGACTTGGACTTCACAAAAATTGATACTTTTTTTCCTGACAGTTACTGCAGCTCCTCGTGATCAAAGCCCGATAAAAAACAAAAAAGGATGTATGCTTTGTGCCATCCATACAATTACTCTGGGTGGAGTTCTCTCTCTGTATATGTTCTGAAGAGTCCTAAAACAAATTACCCTGTGATATTGTTTCAGATGCAATAGTTTTGTACCACTGAAGCAAAGCAAACTGTAAATTGCAAAACAAAGAATAAAACCATAATTACTGCTTTCATTTATTCATACCATATTAATGCAATATAATTATCTGGCAGGCAGGATTTTTTGAATACTCAACAAAAAAACACCAAATGGTTGTTCAAATGAACACATAAAAACAAACACTTTTAAGCAGTAAATCACATTCTGTTACTTTTACATTGACAAATGCCTTTGAACTTTATAATTGGAAATAATGTATTTTGGCACCCTGTAAAAGGCTCTTCAGAGTACTATTGTGTTTGGAAGTATTTCAAAATGGACAGAAGTGCCAATGGGATACCTTAAGAATTGTTATGGAGATTTTTGCAGTGCACCTGCACAGGGCAATATATTTTTTCATGTGCATTCTGGTCTCCTAAAGAGTTCTTAAGGAATTGGGATCCTAAATAAGGCTTTAGGCTTGGATTATATACAAATCACAGTAAATAGAGCTGCTTGAAAGCACAGTGAAATCACAAAACCAAAATTTCTTTTAAGGTATTCAGGATTAAAAATTTTCATAAAGAGCACAGTTGCCCACCTCAAACATTTTTAAGGTCACAGAAGGACTTTGCCATGAAATAAGCACAGAAGGGAGTGACAGGATGGTGCTAACTCCAGGCCTGGTAGAGGTGCGACCTGGGTAGCACATCCTGAGTAATGCATCTAGACAAAAGTCTCCACTGTGGCAAACTGTGAATCAGTGACTGCTTGTGCTGGTCAAACAAAGAGCACTGCAGGTTCCAGGACAGATGGCATCTGTGACTACCAACCACTCCCCCAGACAGGCCTCTGTGGATTCCTGGAACCTGGACTGTAAGTTAAACCTCTGTGGCAGGAACTTGTGATAAGATTGGGTGGTATTTTTGCTTGGGTGTTATCTCTGACATAGAGAGATGCTAACAAAGCTGGTGGAGAAGAAGACATCACTAAAAATGGGCACAAAGAACGAAGGAAAGCCACCTCAGCAACTGTAGTGAAATCGGTTTGGACTGGGCAAAACCTAATTTTGACAGGGGAGATTGAGACTGTCAACTCATGGCCGACAGACCCAAGCAACTCTAAAGACAGAGCATGGGACTAATTAGAGAGGGGCTTGTTGGAATGCATCAAATAGAAGCCTCTCTGAGTCCCTCAGAGAGAGAAAAGAATGCAGGGCTTGAATCAGAACCTCTAGAGAAGCTGAAATATATTAAGCAGCATGGATATGAAATAGAAGTGTAAGCTTTAGTTTTAAGGAAATAGAAATATATTTTAAGAGCCTTAAGAGACCGTATCAGCTAGTAAAAGGCCCTAAAGCGTAGTTTAACTTACCTCCAGATATAACAAAAATGTAGCAGAACATTACTTGCGTCTCTAGATAGAATAGATAAAATTATTTGTGTGAATAGATAAAATTATATATGCAGATTTTAAGTAAGAAAACAGATAGTGCCATTTGCATAAAGAGATAATACTATATGTGTAGGTTTTGTGTAAGAACTGAAACTACTTTCACAGATTAGAATTAAGTTCTAATGAATTGGTGTCGAAAGAATATTTTAGAATTGTGTTTTTAGCTGACTGAATTATTGATGAATAAAATCCCTGTATTGAGGTGCAGAAAGAGGGAAGAAGAAGAAAGGTGTGGGAGCTGTTGTTACTGCTGCTGCTGCTGCTGCTTCTGCTCAGGACTTTATGCCAGAAAGCTTTTAGCATGGACTTTAATACTCTGAACTCCTTGCCTTCGAGTCTGATGTATTCATGAAATAAACAACTTTACTACAACCAACAACTGCTCTCAACTCTTTGAAGACCCAAGACCCACGAAAACCTCAACAGGGACTCATTTAACCAATAGAATAAGAGAACTGTGTAGTCAATGAGCATTAATTCCTTTGTTTGCTGAAATGTATAAATACAGCAAAGTTCGGAATGTCCTCAGAAACCCCACCACTGAGAAGCCCAGGATGAAGAAGGACCAGTGGGACACTGCTGGATCCATGAGTGATGACTATCTTCTGCTTGATGTCTGTCTCTCTCTCTGAGACCACCCCCATGAAAAAGAAGGGGAAAAAGGCTATCTTGACCTTTCTGAGAAAATGTATTATTTAATATTATATACAGAAACACTTTACTAATTGTTGTCACCTTTACATAGCCCTAAAAGCCTTTTAAAATATACAAAATGAAATAAAGCCACAATCCTAAGTTAGTTGATTTTAAAGAGAATACATAGGGAGGAAAAAATCAATCAAAACAAATTTGTGAAGTTCAAGGTATAACTTATCTTTTTTCTCTGGAAGTTCCTTTTTTGGCCCATCAAAATGATGAACAAACTGTTGGTGCAGGGTATACTAGAGCAGTGGCCTGATCTACAAAAGGGAAACTACATCATATTTAACCTATTTCTTCTCCAGAACTGATAGTTAGAAGACAATTTATTGATCTAAAGATTTTTGCATTTTGTTCTAAATGACCTTTATCTTCCATCTTTAAGGTAAATTCTGTATTCAAAACCACCTTGATTCTGAATTATATCTGTGTTGAACAGGGTCTTTCTGGGATTAAAAAATTACATGAAAGCATGCAATGCTCATGCACTGAGTTGCTGGTGACCAGACTCTGACATCCTGTACTGTGGCTCTGTATGGATGTTGTATCAAAGATGGAGGGGAATCTCTTATGCTAAAGAAATAATGTTCTAAAGCTGCCTTCAAGGTTTTCAATCTAAACTACAGGGGAAAAAATATTGACATGCAAACTTTCATTGGAAAAAAAGATCTTGTTTTTTTTCTGTAATCAAATATGCTAACTGATGCTAATCTTTTAGCCCCTTAGGAGAAAAAAACCCCAAACCCCTGCGTGCATAGTGGAATCTATTCTTTAAATAAAGATCATGTGTCAAAAGTGCACAACTAGATGCAAAACATTGCGGTTAGGTGTCTCTGTAAAAGAACAGAAATTATCTTCTCTAAAACAGCTTTAATATAAGCCAAAGCCATTTTCTGTTAGAGCACTGCCATGCACTTGAAGGGTCAGGAAGCTCATTTTCCTCAAGTCTCAGCCGATAACACTGGTGCAGGTGTAACATACCTAAATAAACATCCACAATAATTTTTGCATAAATGTAGAGCGACACAAGAATTGAGATGCAATTATTTAGCATTTGTGGGGAACGGAGATGGTTTATTTGGTATGTCAAGTACTGACTCCCTAGAGAGAGAGAAACCACTCACTGAAATGTCTAAACTTTTACAATGTGTTGGTACGGTGGCAGCATTAAATAGATAGCTTTTATAGCCATCATGTGTGCAATTTTTGCAGAATCTTATGTTGTTTCTGATCAACACTTTCAGGAGTATTTGGGTTAAGACAATGGCAAACATATTCATAATTAGCAAAGATCCCCCAAAAAACCAACAAACCCCAAATAATTTAATTCAGGGAATAGATTAGGCAGTGCTGTGCATTTACTATACTTAGACTTCAGGAATTAACTGAACATAAAAATGTATTTTTAAAAGGCCTAGGATGCTAACATTTGTAAGTAGAGATTTTATTTACTTTATAGTATACTAATATACTATATACTTAGAGAGTCCAAAAAAATGAGTTTGTTTTTTCTTAATATTAGCCTCTCTTGAGTCCTCCCTGTGTTCTGTGAAATTATCTCTTCAAATGCTAGAAAATGCAATATGCAGTGGCTGTTTGAGCCATATCCTTCCAAAGAGCAAAGATTTGCAAGACAGTGTTCTTGGTTCCCCAGGCCAGTGGGGAAGACATTTGGATAAAGTTATTATGCTTCAGGCTGAGGTCAGAATAGATTTTTGCTCTATTACCAATAGATTTGTTTGAAAGTATGTTTATATCCGTACTCCAAATGTATCTATTTATCATTAATCAGAACCATCAGTCTGTTTGGAAGGCGGCAGAATCCCAAGTCTGGCTGTGAGGCTGTAGAAGGCATGAGTGGGGATGTTGAACCAATAGTTGGTATTTTTAACAGCACAAGGGGCCTGTGGGTGCTCCAGCGGTGCTGTGATGCACGTGCCACACCCTGCCCCATTTCAAGAGCAAGTGGGAAGGATCCTGCTCCTATTCCCAGGCACTCTGTTAACCTAAAAAGTGCACCTGGCTCACCGTTGTGGTATTGGAGTTTAAGATCATGTTCATTTGGTCCTCACACCTACCCAGGGCCATTCCTAAGCATCACAGGATGCTGGTTTGTTTAAAAATTGGGAGTTTGAAGCCTTGTGGCCAACAGACAGTGAGTAGTAGGATGGGGCACGCTGTGGCTGTGGTTTGTCTTCTCTACTTTTCTTGCTACCTCTTTTTCTTGCTACCTCTGGAGACTTGATGTAACTTGTTAAATTATGCATATCAGTGTAAGAGAGTTCCTTCTTCCCAGAAGTGCTGGCTACATTTGGCTATCTTGATCCTGGAGGTGAGGTTAAAAAAGGCATTAGAAGCCAAGCTCTAGTGGCAGCTCTTGGTTGGAACAGAGACTATCAGTATTAAAGCTCCCTAGCCCTTCTTAGGCTGGTCCTCAGACCACTGGAGTAAGACTGTATTGCTATGTAAGCTGATACTTCAGGAGGATGAGACCCCAACCCTGGACTCCTTATCTATCAACTATGAAATATGTATTAAAATCTAGAATAGAAATTGTTATAAATTGATAAATACACCTGGTTTCTCTGAACCAGGAACAGTGCTCTTTGTTCTTTTTTATCTGTGTAAATACATCTTGCTGGAGAGCACTAAGTGTATCAACAAAGTGAGCATATTTGTTTGCTTTGTATCTTATTGCAGCTTCTTTTATTGCATCTTGAATTTGACCCCTCTCCTTGAAGTTCATGTTTCTCTACATGTAGTATTAATTAACAACAACACTCTACATAATTTATGTATATTTTGAAGTTCTTATGTACTTATGTGGAGTTCCTACCCCATGTGAAATTTTGGGGAATTTTTTTACTTGCTGGTGAGTCACTGAACACTGTAATATAGCTGTGTGGTTGGAAAGTTTTGAGAAGAAGCTAAGTGTCTTCTGAAAGGCATGAAGCATAAGATCACTTGAAAAATCTTGTTAATCTGAGCCCTGCTGCTTGCTTCTGCTTGGGCCAATGTCTTTGCAGTTGAAAACAGTTTCTCCTTGGGACAGCTGCTTTCATTCATAGTCAATTTAATTCATCTGGGCACAATTTTTGATGCTATAACTACTTTGAGCTCTGCTGCAGTATCTCTTTGATACTGTCTTTCTGTTCCTGTGGTTTATGTAAGAAACTAATCTGCTTTACAATTTAGTAAATTTATTAAGTAACCCAAGAAAAGATATTTGTTTTGCAGAATTTTTTTTTATCTTGTGTTTTTCTTAACAATGTTTGCAGTATAACTTCTGGTTTTCGCACCTGTCAGTTGGTAAAAGAAAAGATATTTTCCTAAATTATATTTTCCTGTGCATTGCACTATTCACTATTCAAAATGATTTTTTTTTGGTAGTTTGAAATCTTTATTTTATTCTTTCTGTAATGTATGTATGCCTATAGCATTCTTTCCTTGCTTCCAGGAGAAATTGCATAAATTTGAAATACCTCCATTCTTTTTTTCTCCCATCCATGCTACTTTATTTCTTGAACTTTCTTTCTCTCCTGTGTGATTTTAAATATTACAGCATGTTGAAATGTTGCTGTGCTGTCTCAGTGCACTTCCTTTCTAACATTTCTTCTTTATCCAAGATTTAAAAGTTTAGATTTTCTTCCACCTTCATCTGCTGAAACCAGAAGTTTCTCCATTAATGATAGCTAAGATACAGCCTTCACTGCACTGATTGGTGGTATAATAACTGTATCAGATTTGTGTTTTTTGATTGAAATGAAATAATTTACTGTTTGGTTTTTAATACTGAATTAGTTGACATTTCTCACAGGCTTCATGTTGTCACAAGCACTCTCAGAACAGAACTCAGTGTTAATTGGCTCAAGGGCTTAGGCATGGTTAAGAAGGAATAAAACTTTATTTCTAACACTAAAAAGTTAATGTTCTTAAAAATCTCTTTACTACAAAATTTAAAATTCTCCTTCTGACAGACTATTATATTGAGTGGGAAAAAAAAAAGAATCAATATTTGACTTTGTTTAAAAAAGTAAAAGTTGTACTGGGAGCTCCTTGGCTGTCTCATTTAAATACCACTCCCATTTTATTATCTTTTTAATTCTCTGTGGAATAATGTCTGTAACCACAGATGAAGTGTGAAAACTAAACTTAATATGTATATTATATGTATATTATCATATAATGATAATATGTATATTATCATATTGCTATGATAATATACATATGGCATTCCTGGATCTATTGGTATATTTCTTGTTCATTTGGCACCAGCAATAGATGCATTACTCTGTACACAAAAATGGTTCTGAATCTTTTTCTGCAAGCTTAGGAATCCTGTCACTTGAGATAACATGGAAGCTGCTTTCTAACCATCTGAATAAATCTTTGACCTGTGGCTAAACTCACCTTTTGCTCCCACCCTTCTTTTTCAATAGTTTTAGAACTTGTACCTCAAAATTTTCTTCAAACTGTTTTGCAGGTTTGTAACTGTGGAGATCAATTGAAGTCATATTCCAGAGGAACAATTATTATCTTTGAAAAGATAAAGAAGCACCAAGTTCTTTGCTTGCACCTGTTTCAAGGCCACATGCAAGTTCTTAATAATTTATTGACCTGTGAAAGCTGCTTCAGCCACTTAGCTTAAGTACCTCCAATAGAATGTGTTCACCTTGTCCAATTATTCAAGCAGATGTGGTATGAAAATATCTTGTTCTGCGTGTAGTTCTGTATATTATCATCTCCCTCCAGAAAAGGGGCAGTGGTAGCAATGGCAATCCTGACTGACTATACTGAAGAGTGTTTCTGCCCTAATCTGTCATTCCCTTTCCCATCTTGCTTATGGTACAGGAAAACTGGCAACGCAGGGAATATCAGGTTCCTGATGCCTCCTGCTGTACAGGTGGGAGGAATTGGATGATGTGTCATCATGTCTTAAAATGTTTTCCCGTGTACTAATTGCTTACGCAAACACTTGTGCAATTTTTTCCTTGACTATTAATGTGCTCTTAATTATGTTTTTTTTTCTTTTTAGTCTCAGTAGCTCTGATGATTTTGTGGCCTGAAGAGTAGAAATGGGTTGAAGCTGGAAATAACCAGAGTCCTCTCTGCTGCACAATATTCCAGTGTGTGCATGGAACTGGAAGACAGTAATCTGCATAGTAAAGGAAGGCACCATTAATTATGCAGCTATTGCACTGTGAGGAGTGGATAATTCTAGGTTTCAATGGCCTTGAATCATTATAAGTGTTGTGTTTTCCAATGTATTAACTTTCTTCACTGATCTTGAGACACAAGCAAGCACCTGAAGCTGACAGAATTAACCTCAAGGATCCTATTGCTTTGCTGACTTTCCTTTGGTTCTTATGCATATGCTTACCATTCTCTTTGCTAGCAGTTTGCTGTTGCCTAAGCTTTTGTCTCTTCCTTCCTCCCATCATGACTTAGTAGCATTCAGGATTCTGTTTGGTGACAGGTTTTTTCAGTGGTGAAAACCTCCCAATATTAGAAGTGGTAACGTCAGAAAAAATAAAACAGACTGAGGCAGTTTTGCAGTGCAATGTAGAAGAATATACTTTCTGGTCTTTTCTGGAGAAATGTCTTGTACTCTTTTTTCTGACAAAACAAATTTAATTTTTTCAGTGACTATTTTTTCAATTATTATTAATCAAGAAGGGATGTGCTGTATCCTGATTTGAAATGTACTTCTGGAGCAGGCCGCAGGCAAAGTCCCATCTTTCTGCAGTGAATCTGAAATATCTGTAGCAGAGGCATCGCTCCCAAGAGCGCGGGCAGAACCGGGGTGCGCGGCAGCTCCCGGCTCTCTCCGGGCGCGGATCCATCCCTCCATCCCTGCCGGAGAGCGTCCCTGCGGGCACTAGATGGCACTCTGGCCTCCGGGATGCGCACAGCCGCCGGACCTGCCGCCCGAGCCCAAGATTAATATCATTTGGATCGGTTCAGTCAGTATTAAATCACTTAGATTGTTGATGAAACAAAAATTTACATCACAGATGAAACGCGCTGTTCACTCTGAAGCGTGAGTTCTGCTGCCATGGAGCACTTGGATTCGGGCCGTGCTGCTGCTTCTCTCTTCTCCCTTGACCCCATCCCAAATTTTCAGTTTACGCGAGGTGGTTTTCTTCATTACATATATATATATATAAACACATATGTATTTTTTTTTTGTGAGAGGTAGTAAATAGGGTAAGAAAGGAAGTTGAAGGAAAAGTTGTGAATAAGTCTGAAATTTTATTTGTGTCCTCATAGCTCAACTAAACCAAAATGGGTAGGGAATATGCAGCTTACTGCCAAAAGTATTGTACTTCTCTTGTAATGATAATTTCCAGGGAAACTTGTAAGTGTTCCACTGCAACACTTTTTTTTTTTTTTTAATACAAAAACAATAATAATAAAAACAATATCTCTTTGCAAAAATATTGCATTTGCAGTTCTGCATTTACCATTTTATTAATAGCCTTCAAATTTCACTGCCCATTCTATTTTTCTTTTTAATGAAAGGAATTTTTTTAAAAAAAACCACATCTTAGTTTTCAATTTCTTTCTCTTCTAAAAAACTGGTTTCAAAAGCTAATAAAACACTTATTTAATACTACTCTTTTAATACCAAGCTACCAAAAAGAGCTTGAAATATGTTTATATATGAGTAATGCTTTCAGAACAAACACAAAAATGTATTGCTTGAAGAGTATTAAAGTGTATAATATTTAGAATAGCATGTGTTGCATGCTTTGCTTTCATTATTTCCCTGAAAAAATGCTCAAGAGTAATTTTAGACATTTAATAATCAAACAGATATCTGGTGTATTCTACCTCATTTAACCATCCAATGCCTTCTGCACTTTTTTTCTCAACAGTCAATATTGCATCGATATCATCATTAGAAATTTTAACAATCAAATGGATTTGCAGTGCATGCTTATCACGATTAGCAAGCACATGCTGCATATTTCTATTAACAGCACATCAATATCAGCATTAGAAAATCAGCAATCAAATGGATCTTTAGAGCAAGCATATGCTGAGCATCATAATATTTAGAATCCAAAAAGGCTTTGCTTAGTATAAGTCTATTTCTGCTAGTTTATTTTTTTTTTCTTATAGAATGGCTATCTACATATTTTAATATAAAACCATTAAAATTGTGTTTCTGTAAATATAGTATGATGTATGCCTCTGCCACAAACTCCAGTAATAGGGCATTAGAATTCACAAAGGTATCATAAAAGTGTTTATGAAAGACTTATAGCATATTATGCCTTTCACTTTGCAACAAAAGCTTTGATTTTCCAGGATAACTTTAGTACTGCATACATACAACTATTTGTCACTTTTTCCTCCTTGCCTTTAACTGTGTAAATGACTTTAAAATGCTATCTCTTTAAAATGTCTTTAAAATGCTATATTATTAACTTGTGGTTTAAAGTCTACTATTTAGGAAAAAAAACTGAATAAAAACCAACCCAGTTTACCAAGACCCAAAACTTATTTCTCACGTATTTTATTAGATTTATATAAAGAGTGCAACCTAGTATTAGAATTCTAACATGATGAAAATGTAGTAGCAATAGGCTCTAATTTTGTGCCATATGCTGCAGAATTAATGGCATGCCCCTATCGCTGTAAGATAGGAAACAATTAACTGTTTTCCCACATGCATATATGTATTCCCTCTTTTGATGCTGATCAAGTGCAGGGATACATTGATAAAGAAGAAATATTGTAATTAGTAAATTCACTTTTGGATATCCAAGTAGTGTAGAAATTTTTTTCTAAAGAACCGATAGAACTAGTTGCCTCCAGAAATAAGATTTTTGTACTAGTTCTAAAGATATTAATTGTAAACATTATGGACAGATGTGATGCAAGTTGCTTTTGTGACTTTTGTAAGTAATAGTTATTGCTGAGCAGAATTTTGGTCTTCTATCTTTACTGCCTTTGAAACACCCATTTATTTTTAGGCTTGCTTTAAATACAGTAATATAATAAGGGATGGCAGAGTTCTACTTTAAAGAACTATTTGTTTGGGCAGTAAAAATATGGCCTCTCAACATCCTTAACCAATTACCCTTCTTCCTTTATGCTGTTTATGGCTTGTAGGGTAATGGCTCCAGCAGAGCTAATAGCCAGCTCCAGTCTGGACATCATTGCAGGAGAAGGATTCACTCCTCCTGGAGATGAGTGCTGCAGTGTCCCCAGCCTGTGTGAGGTCTCTTTCAGGGTCAGGCTCCTGACATCCTGCAGGAGGTGAGGACAAGGACACAGCACACACAGCTTAAAGACAGATAGTTTAACCTTGCCTAACATTTCACCTTAGCTACTGCTGTTTTTCATAGCTCCCTTTTTAGAGCTGATATAGTAGCTTTATGGGTGTGGAAGCATGATTTTTATCTTGGCGTTGGTTTAAGGATAATCGGGTCATCTGTAGGAAAAAACCTGAACTCTGACTCTCGTCATTTAGTACCAATGATCTCCCCAGCCTATCTGCCTTGACTGTGTACTTCAGCAATTTGATGATGTCAATTTATATGAAAATGAGTATTATACTTTTTCTTAGTCCACTGTTTGCTGCATTAAATAAGTTACTCTGCTGTAGTCATGGTAATTGTATGTTCTGGACTTCCTTCTGATACATCTGTGCCTCATGGGAGCCAGTCACATGGCAGCTTCACAGAGATTTTATATTTTTATATGTTTTATGTCATCAAATTGTGTCCTCTCTGCCTCTATCCCATGCAGGGGTCATGAACCTTAGGTTCACTAAGAGCATAAACCAGGGCTAGATAAGGAAAAGCTTTCTGGAAGCTTGCATGGATAGTGCAAGCACAAACAGAAACTGCTGACAACTAAGCTTTCCTGTCAGGTAGTTATGCTCAGCTAATGCAATAATAATTTGCGCAGAACAATAAGTTGTATTGCTGTATATAATATTCTTTTTTCTAATGACTCATTATCCTAGGATGATGAGGAGATGAGTAGAATGTAAGTGTATTAAAACATAATTGCTTTTCTATTCAAACAAAAGCATGCAGGGTACACGTTGTGACAAATGTCTAATGAATACGAGTGGAGCTTTTTTGTTCTTTGTCAGTTTATGGCAATGCGTGCCATAACTGCCTGTTTAAGATCTTAATTGCTTTTAATTTTAACAGTTACCTGATAGTTGATTTTGGTTGAAGAATTGTTGAAGAAAAGACTATGCCGCTTCACTGCAAATAGGAGGTTGTTTGCAAACCAAGAGCGTCAACTTCTATGATTCAAGTTGAAAAATTATGAGATTAATTTTGTATAGCTCCTGCTACAGTACCATAAATAATTGTGTAACTATTGTCCCAAAGCAGTTTCTTTCAATCCATAGGTAGACAAAATGCCCTAAAAAAACCTTTGAAAATATTTGAGGGGAAAAATGTTAAGGATATAAACAATTTGCTTCCCATAAATGTATTAGCACCAGACTTGAATAAGAAACTGTGAGAGTTAAAGTCAACCTTATGCAAGCACTTATGTTCACTTCCCATAATCATTGGTAAAGTCCTAAACTTATGTTGCACTGGCTAATTTTTCTCATCAGGTGACACTAGTCCTGGGTAGTCCCTTCCATGAATACATTTGAATTTGGAAGATGCCAAGATAAAATTTTCTTCCACTTCCAGAATTAGTGTCCCTTTTCTGTTGATGACAAATGCCTGGGCAATAATTTTTGAGTCTTCATTTAGCATCATCTCAGCCAAAAACACCTTTGTATGTGGTATCTTTAACTTTTTATCTATCCTTCCTCTAACCACAGGAGTCCTTCCCAAATGGGTCAGTGGGTATCAAAACAGTGCCTGCGCATTATAGCAATAAGTGAACCAAGTATGAATCACCCCCTGTGTTTTTTCTAACTGGAAAAATTCAGTCTCGATACCTCTGTCTCGTGACTAATTTTGCCAGGGCCATCATCATGACATCCATGACAGAGATTGTGGTTAAACTTCCTTGAGAGCCAAATCAACTCACCTTTTTACTCCTCTCAGGAGACCAGAAGACCATGGTGAAAGAAGAAGGACAAATATGTGCATTTTCAGCCGCACCAAGGTGGGCTGCTGCGCAGGCACCAGGCAACAGGGGTTTGTGCCTCAGCATGCCCTGGAGTGTGGGGTGTTTCTATGCCTGCAGCACTCAGACTGAACGTGCCACCTCTGACAAAAGTGTTATCATGAGATGTTTGAATATACTTTCTGCTTAAACCCAGAGGAAAATAAGATCTGTTTTACTAACACTAAATGTAATGACATATGACTTGCATAGAGCTGCCAAAACCTGGCATTTTGTTTTTTCACGCTGCTTTAAATGTTTGCAAAAGTTGTATTTTTTTCTTCTTAATTAAAGCTTAACTTTATGAAAGCCATGATATACTTCTTGAGGACAGTGGTGCTTGAGGACAGTGCTCTTTCCAGGTGGTACTTCTTTTTTTCTAGTTTCCCTGCAAACAGATGAGTGAGCCAATACTCAGTGTATGTGATGGCCAGATATGCTGCTTGGCATGCTGTGGTACTACAGAAGTACATGATGCTCATGTATAATCTGGCTTCTCTGAGACAGTGCTCAGACTTCTACTTTCTTCTTTTTGCCTGCCATCTTGATATCAAGTCCAGGGCTAGAAAAAAGGTTGCTCAGGAACACACAGTTTACATATCACTCTCATGCCTCTTTGCCTGCTGAATGGTTTGCTCCTGGGATGCAGTTCCAGCTCTGCAGCTTTCTACTTTCACAGGTTCTTCAGCTAAGAGCTACAGGGCAGTCTCAAAGCATTCCTTTTAGTGGTTATGGAAATGTTCCTACTCTGCACAGACTTGGCCTTAATGTTGTGATGTTGCTGGCTTCCCTTGTGCACCCCTGTCACGGTGGTGAGGGAGAGGTTGCACAAACACAGGGGAGCCTCACCTGCCAAGCACGTGAGAGATCTCTGCTGTCCAGCCCAGGGCCTATGCCCAAGCTGGCAGAGTGGCTGGAAAGCAACACTAGAAAGGTACTATTGGGTCTAAAATCCAAACCGATCCAAATAATATTGGATCCATGACGAGAAACTAAGATTATTGGATGGAACAAAAGGGCATGTTTTAGCTTGGATCAAAGGTCATGCAATTGCCAGAAACTGTTACAGACATATCTCAGTGCTTAGAGTGACAAAACAGAACATGAGACCAGAAAAATTTGTTTCCTGCTATTAAACAACAAGATTCCCTCTAAATGCCCAGTGATCTGAAAATCTGTTCTTGGGACGTTGCATCTTCACAGCTGAGATGAATTATTCTCAAAGTGTTGCCATTTCAGCTTAGCTTTTGGGTTTTGTTATTTGATGGGTTTTTGTTTTTTTTTTCTTTTATTGGTGTGGGGGCTTTGGATGGGGTTTTTGTTAGTTTGTTTTTTGGTTCTTTTCTTTTTCTCTAATCATTGACTTTTTTCCTTCAGGGAATTTGTTCTTAAAAGCTTTGCGCTCATGCAAAATGTTATAAAGTTTACAGTATAGACACAGCCCTCATTAGCTTCCTGAGGTATATGGAAATTAGTCAGATGGTTCCTGGTTGTGACACAAAAACCACACAGGCCTCTCTGCAATCCAAGGCCTCCTATTGTCCTACTGTTAGGGCAGGTTCTGCCAGTTGCACTGTATTTTCTGGTAGCAAGTTAACTCTACTGGAATTCTCTGATTCTATCACAATAAAGCTGCCTCTATCCTGCTACACTTTATGTCTGATGCACTATGAAGAAACACACTACTGTTGCTGGAATATGAATTACTTTTTAACAAGTGACTTGGAAGAGTGTTATGCTGTGTTCCTCAAACATGAAGAAATTTCATACTTTATGTGAGATAGGGCAGAAATAATGTGTAGTTTTTTTAAGCAGTGAGGTAAATGATAACCCACATGATGCTTTTATAGATGTCAAAATTTCAAGAGGTCAACTTTTTTTTTAAACTGTTTTTTATACATAGTAAAATATTTTTGATCATGCATACATTGCCAAAGTTTTGGTAAAATTTGACACACATAATTTTTTTTACATTGTTTTGTGATGTGCATGCTTTACTTCATTCTTATATAGATCTCTGTTTTGCAATGAGGTCTCATAATGTCACAGAACACAGTATATGTTTGGATAACTGTTGTGGTGTGTTTTATGCTTGTTCAGTTTTCCCTCCATTGTTCTCTCAGAAAGTCCTGTCCTGTTACCAGTTTGTGTCAATCCCCAAACCCCTCCCCAGGTGTCTTGGTTACCAAATGTATCTTTCTTGTTCCCCACCCCTGGCAGCCTGCCTGTCACTCGACACCCCTGCCTCTTTTTCTAGAGAGTTCGGGCCAGGGTGTCGAGTGATTGGGTTAGGGGCCAGGGTCCCTCCCGCAACTGTGTTTGATGGGTTCTCCGATCATGCCAATCCTTAATGTATCCCTCTCTGATTTGCTATCTTTCACCCCTCCCACCCTCCGTAAAACCGAGGCTTTTTCCCTGCCTCGGGGCTCTCAGCTTCTTCCACCGAACCTGCACGTTTCCCTACCAATAAAACCACCCCCCCGAAGAAACTGAGGGTCGCCTCTTCATTTCATCCTGCGACTTCGGAGCTCTTTACTGCGGCCACACGTCCGCAAGGCTTGACATCGCCTTGGGCACAAAGCCCTGACTCCGGGTTGGGGAAGTGCCTTACTGGCTGGAGGTTGGCTGGACACTTATCTAGCCTGGGCGTTTCACTTTTCACCGGCCACTGCTCCAGATAACATCTACCTAAAATAAAGAAATTAAAGTACATTCTAATTTATGTCTATATTTATATGCAGTATTCAGGGATGAAATTCCCCAAAACTGATGTATTTTTCCTCCCATTGCTTCTAAAAAAATGTGCTAATTTTCCTTTTAATTAATACATTTAAGTAGATACCTACTTTTCAACCAAAGTGCTAGAAAATGTATTGCATTTGCAGTCTGAGATTATGCAGTACTATATCTGATGGAAATAATTTTCTGTAAAATTTTAATGTAACTGCATTAATTTTACTCATTGCTGTATTCTATGTCCATACTGGTAGTCATTGGAGAAGTATTCTTCAAGTGTAGAGAGCATGGAAAGAAGGAAAACAAACACCCTAAATAATTTAAACCCATTCACAGCTTGTAGTCTTCTATTCCCCTTTCTCCTTTTATAAAGGTTTTGCTTAGATTGCTCACATACTGAAGAGGAATGGGGTTATCAGATATTACAGATATTATCACAAGATAATACCAGGCTAAACTGGCACCAGAGAATGGGTTGTGATTAGGTAGAGAAGTGTTCCTATTTTTCATACATAGTTCTGTTTGTAACTCTGTTTTCACATCTGGCTCTATACTTGGAGAAGTTATTGTTCATTTAGTACTTTTAGTATTCTGTCAGATTTTTTTTTTTTTTTCCTTCTGTTCCATCATTGCAGACTTTTCCTTTTTTAGCTATTGCTATAGCTCTGTCAGTGGGAGGAGTGGAGTGAACTTCATATTGTGCAGTAGGTCTCTGGGTTTGTATTTGGGACCTTTAAAACTCAATATTTCAGGCTACAAGGCCCTCTTTTCAGTGTCTCTGGCTGCATTTAATTTGAAGCTTACCTCTTAGGTTTCTGTTCTTTGAAGCATTCCCCAATCACAGTTTTTTTTCTGCTTTTCAGATTAATTTTCTCACTTGAGTGTTACATTCCTCAAAGCCAAAGCAAGTTGTCTGCTTATTTTGTTCATGGGTTTTCCACAGATCCTCAAGTGTTGCATATTGTGGGATTTTCATTGCCTCTCCTTCATATAAATGGCTAAGCATGGCTTATATCTGGGAATTGAATTCAGAGAGAGCATAGAAAATAGCAGTCCAACCTATGCAAAGTATATCCTGAATCTACAGTTGCTGACCTATTTGTGTCCCGTCTGTCTTCCCCATGGATGCTTGTGCAGTTGTGATTCACAAGCACTGGTTCTGCTTTCTTGCTGGGTGGCATCACTTCATAAATATTTCTGTGTCTTGCCTATGGTCCCAGCACCCTGGATTGGAAAGTTTGGAAAGCACTTGCTGAGCAGTCATTTGGCATATTATCAAATGGCTGCAGCCCAGCAATAAGGTATAGGTGGAATTTTTAATATGAAGTTGGCAGGTCTCATGTCTCAACCCGGGCATTTATTTCTTTTTCCCTAGTTAGTTTATTTCTTTAAAAGAAAAAAAAAAAAAAAAAAAAAAAAAAAAAAAAAAAAAAAAGAAAAACCAGGAAGTATTTGCAGAGGTGAATTAGTAATTTCATACAAAAGAATAATTATTGTTCCTTTTGAAATTCTGAAAGAGACAGCCCTCTACAGAGAACTGTTTTTTCCAGTTTAGTTTTCAGGTTAACCTTAGTGGGGAAATTGGATGCTGTTCTCTGCATGGTTGATTTAAAGAAGCTGCCATTATCCTTTTAACCTAGAAAGTAAAGGTGTATGAAGCAGACTACCCTAAAAACAAGATCATGGGCCAAAGAACTCTGCTTCTTCAGGAGTAGACTTCACCTCACCTGGCCAAGAATTAATCTGGTTCTACTCATCCTGGTATTTTAAAGATGCCCCAAGATAATAATCTCTTAGTTCTTCTATCTGAAGCTCTTATTTTTACATAAATGCTCCTGTAACCTTTGGCAGTGGATTGGTAGAGTAACGGAGTGAAGGTGACTGTGAAGCCTGGTGGTGAGTGTGCTCACTTGCCAGGAAAGTCACCTTGTGTCCAAGTCCTGTTTCTAGACAAGACTTAGTTTATTTAGACTAGCAACATGTTAGCACTGCCTAGTTGCACAGTTGTGTTATATCAGGCCAAAAAGACTTTTACAAGCCAAAGCTCAAGTAACATAAAAACAATTTTCAAAATAAAAGGCTGCCTAAAAATGTGTATACCTTCTGTGGTGGGAGACCCTGTTAGCAGCATTTGTTTCTTTGCTGTCTGGAAGGCCATCTTCTATAGAAGCACAAATATGGTTTTGAGACATCGACAGCTAATTTATGGCAGACATTAAGAGCTTGCTAAGACAAGACAGAAATACAGAAGGAGGTAAAGTAAGAGAAAACGTAGTCATCTTTGTCACTAAATAGCATACTATTAAGAAAGACAGTAGTATGCTGCACGTAAATAAATGTTTGTCTTCTAAGAGATGTGAAGCAGAGTCTCCTGTTGTACCCTTAACAGGCTGGGCACCCAAGTTGACTTTAGCTGATTCCCAAGCATATCCACATTAAATGGGTATTTGTAAAGTGTTTTATTCTATTCTGAAGGGTTTTATTCTATTCTTTAGGATTTAAGCTGTAATAATAGCTAGGGAAAAAAGCCTGCAAGCACCCCTCTTTTTTTATCATCCTCTTTAGCACTTCAGAGCTTACACAGATAAGTGACTCAAAACAAGTTTGAAAAAAAAATCTTCATATAATTATTTTTGTTTTGGAATCAAAACAAAGCAATAAGATATCCTTTTCTTCTTTCTTTCTACCTGCCTATGGACACATAGATCATGCAATACTGTTAAGTCCATTGTTCCAGAATAAGGCAACAAATACTCCTGATGTAATGACAGTGCTTAAGAAATATTGGCCTTCCATTTGGTCCTGCCTAGTGTTAGGATTGCATTTGAATGTGTTTTGTTTCCTTGTGACAATTCACCTCCTCTCTGTTTATAACTGTGGAGAAGGAAGGTGATGAGCACTCACCTTACACACCACCACCATGGCTTGTTTTTCCTGTACACATCTAAATGCATGTGAGCATTTCAATGAGGCAACCATGTGTTATGAAATTTAACATTTTTTTCTTCATGGTATCTTGTTACCTTGATGACCTGTGCTTCTGTTTTTGAAGAATTTTGGATCCGAATTGGTTTACTGTGTGAAGCTTGTGAAGTTTGTTTTGGAAAGAGCAGTTAGAGCAGCTCTATTGTAGTTTTTAGACTTGGAAGTAAAAATTAGCTTAGCTATTAGTTTGAAGTAGGATGGAAAGGCCACTGAATGAGGAAAGAAGGAATATTGGTGAGCCCCAGAATAGCTGAGCTGGTAAGTGACCACTGGAGGCCATCTAATGCAAGATTTCCTGCTGATAGCAGGCCCAACAGCAGATTTCTCAAGGCTGTGTTCAACAGACTTTTGAATATATCCAAGGATGAACAGTCCACAATTTCTCTGAGAGATGTGTTCTAGTGCTTGATAACTCTCAGTAAGGTTACTGCAGGGTTTTTCCTCTTGTCTGTTCACTGGGCGTCACTGAGGACAGTCTGTTTCTCTCTTTCTCTGACTAGGCATGAAGTTTAGTCAAGCCTGAGATATTTCATAAGTGTATCTGCTGAGCAAATTGGTAGACAGAAGATACTTAGGGCTGAGTTTAGTAGGGAATCTAGTAAAACCTGGGTTTAGTCAGATCCAGAGTGATCATGAAAACTGAGATAGGCATCTGTTGTACTGCTGATGTTGGTCTTCAAGGTGTGATGATATTACTTTAAAGATATGATGAGGTTGATGAGATCTGATTGTTACTGATTTCTGAATGTATTGGTGCTGTTGAGAAGATTTACCAAACAATGAGATGCCAAAAACTAAGCTTTTTTGCTTAGTGAACATGGTTGAAAAGTAAAATTCCCAGCAGGGCTGGCATGGAGGGATTTCTTAGAGAAATCCCCATAAGGAATTGTAAAAAAATTCAAGTGTGGTTGCTTTTTATAAAAAAAAAAATAGAATTACTTTCAGTACTGCACATTTCAGTTTTGTTCAGTACCAAAAACCTAATTGTCACCTTAGGATTTACATAATTTCTTAATTGTCTTAATTGTTTTAAACTTTCTGGTTTATTTCCAATAACAGCAGTTATTGAGTGTACAAAGAACAGATTAAATCCTGTTCTCAGAAATACACTTTTCTTCCTTTTTCAACATTGCAGTGTCTGACAATAGGGTTTTCTTAGGATCAGACTGTTTAGCAATACATCTGATTTTATGATATTCATGTGAATTATAAACTTTGAATACCTGATATGAAGAGAAATCTTAATCAGCTGAACAAGGGTTCTTCATATAAATATAATTTTGCTATTTTATTAGTGTGGTAAATATCAACCTGCTTCCATTAAAAAAAAAATAGCTGAGTTTGATGTGAAAACTGATGTAATGGACATGGTAAAAGCTCAGTTCCTAGCCCTGTGTGGATTAGTAGTCATAAAAGGAGTAAAACATCACATTGGACGTAAGTAAATATGTTTCAAGGAAGTTGTAAAACAGATGGAGCTGTCAGGCAGGATCCTCAACCGATGTACATAGTTTTGGATAATAATGTGTAATAAAAATAAGAATGAAAACCAGACTAAGAACTGATTTTTAAATATCTATCTATCTATCTATCTATCTATCTATCTATCTATCTATCTATATCTTTCTGTGTATCTATCTATCTATCTGTCTGTCTGTCTGACAATACTATAAGTAAAAAAAGCATATTTATCTTTTTTTTTTTTTTTTTTTTTTTTAGTTTCCAAGTCTGTCAGAGTTTCTCTTTTTGCCTCTCTTTTGCATGGAGGCATGCTTGATCTCTTTGTTTGGAGCCTCTAAGTATTTGTTTAATAAAATTGATGTGCCAGCAACCACTGGCATATGGTATGGTCACAGTAGTAAAATGGTAAAATGACAGAAATCAGTGATGAGCTCCTTGTGTTTTGTTCATGAAAGCATGATTACCACAACTGAAGTAGGGTGGTTTGCACTATTTGTGTGCTGGTGTTACATGAGACAGAAAGACATAGAAGTATATAGGCAGTATTAGACATTGTCACAAAAATCCCTAGAAGGCTTAGCATCTATACAAGATGCAACACTTTATATTTACCTCTTTTGTTAGGCTGAGTAAAACAGTGAGAAATAGAGCTCAAAAAGTGGGAAGAAACAGGGAAGTGACAGAAATGGGGCAGTGAGAGGATGAAAGAATGTGTGAGGGAAGGAATTTTCTTCTCCAATTAAGAGAAAACAGGTACTTCCATAGAAGCTTCTGTTTTCCAGAAGCTCCTTCATATGTGCCTGCAAGCCTAAGTTGCTGTTGTCATGTGTGCTTTCCTCTTCCTCCTGCTATTCCCTTTTCCCACCCTCTAACAAAGAGATGTAGAGAATGCAAATAAATTGCCTGTCTGAAATGGAAGGAGCTGTGGGCTTTAGTTGACATTAGTGTATTGTGGAGGGATCCAGATGCACGATACCCATCAAATTTCTATCAATACTAATTTACTAATATCAATAATAATCTGTTTCCCAGTGGATCAGCTTTCTCAAGCAGGGTCTGTGCACTACTTACAGCTCTCTGAGCCCTTCAACTAAGGTGTCAATAAAGCTGACCGCTGTTCTGGGGCTATTGACAGTTATTAAAAATGACCTTGATGTAATTTCATGCCTATCAAAACAAAGGCCATATGTTAAGGATTATGAAAAGCTACAGTGAATGAAAGCAATGACAGGCTTCTGCTGGGTGAGGGTAGAGGGAGGTCAGCACGTGTGATGATTATTGGCTCCCCTCCTCTCCTCCTTTTCCTAAGGCACTGAGCGGTGGTGCCCTTTGGTAGGCAACTGTTATGCTAAAGGCATAATTGGAACAATTTAGAGCTCAGGGGTGCACTTTTTTAAAGATCTGTCATAGCATATCATCTCGACAGTTAATGTGGCGTAAAATATCATAAACACTGCTGAGGAGCCTGGAGTCCCCATGGCAGGGACCGATCGATAAGGCCCAGTGGATGATCTGTCTTCCCTCACAAATATAGGGCAAGCAAGGAGCACTCTCACTGGCTTTCTTATTCTGCCACTTTATAGGCATAGCCAGCTCTTATCTGGGTGTGTCTCATGTGAAGGCAAGAAAAAATCCTTTGGGTGTTCCTCAGGCACAGTGATCAATAAGATTTTGAAAAACTGTGTAGATGGCAAGTTCAAAACCCAAAATAAATTGGTTCCCATTAACAATCCAAATGTGCCACATTTACATGTACTAATGATATTACAGGTAGAAATCCAGAAAAATTAGAGGCATCCTAGCATACTCTCCTCTCTTTGCTCCTAAAAATCAACTTGCAAAAATATCCTTATCAACTTATTAAAACAAAAGAGGTTTTTTATTTTCCTTCTCTTTGGATTAAGAAAATGCCTTCCCAATTTGGTAAGTGCACCTGCAGCCCTCAGGCTAGGCAGGTCTGTGAGTGAAGCTGGCTCTGTAACCCTAACCTACCCACAGTGACACCAAAGCCACTTAATGCAGTGACAAAACCAGGCAAAGGGTTTATGATTTCTTCATGCTCTCACCAGTCCCATCCCCACTGCCTCTAGACTGCTTTTAGAAGTGGTAAATGTTATTTCTGGATTCCCTTCTGTGAAATCATCCCTCTTGTGATGCTGGAGGACCTAGCAGGGAGTGGCGCTGGATATCCTTGGTCACAACCTAGGCCCTGGGGACAGGAGCAGAGTGATTCTTCTCTCATACCCAGACACTAAATCAATGGCAAGACCTCCATGGAAGCCTCCTCAGCATGAGAGGATAGGCTTTAAATTAGAAATCTCTAGGCAGGAAATAAATTGTAAATTTAATTGGCCTGAAATAAACCATTTTATATCACATCAAACTAAAATAACTTTTTTCCTGTCAAGAAAAGGAAATAAAAATAGCTTTAGAAAATCTACAATTTTATACAGGAAATTAGCACACAGGTTTTTCTACAAAACCCAGAACCTTCTCTTAGCTAGTTCAATCAGGATTTTATTCCCAGTTTCTTTTGTGTATGGCACAAGGCAAGCAGCTTAATGTCTCCATCACTGTGGATATAGTGTGGGTCTCTCAAGATTGTTGTGAATGAAAACATTAATATTCATTCTTTTTGTATTTATGAAGTCTGCAGACAAGGTTGAGTTATATGTAAAAGTCTATAAACATAATTGAAAATAAAGCTAGTGAAAATATTAGCAATTTCACCTGAAAGTAAAATATAGAAATATGGCCTGTTACAATTTTTTTTATTGGTTTGGTTTCTTTCTTTTTTTTTTTTTTTTCTTTTATTTTTTTTAAACTCCTTATAGCATGATTCTGTGACAACCCAAAATCTAAAGTCACAATTTGAGGAGTTCTCTCTCTGTCTTCTGTGTTGCTCCAAAGATTCAGCAGGTTGACTAGTGGACAGACACACTTGATGACTGATTTAGGAGAAAAAGAGAGTGCAGAAAATGGAAATGTTTCTTAATCACATGAGTCTCTCCATCCAGTTTTCCATGAGATCCATGCCTTTTTTTCTGATTCAGTACTGTGAGCACTGTGTAAAGGTGGAAAGAAGCCACCAGATAAATTAACAGGTCTTGGTGGTTGTATTTTTAATTTACTTAAATACATCATGTAGAACCTGACTCTGTTGGATTGAGTTATTGGCATAATGGCACTCCACTAACATCAATGGCCAATACTCTCCTTCCAAAGGTTTTCCTTGATGTCTAAGCAAGACGAACATGGAAACTTCAGCGTGGAAGCCTGTCCAGGAGACGATCTTGCTTTCTTTCCAAGACTGTATTTTGTGGAAACTGAAAACATGACATATGGTTTAGTGTATTGAGAAAATTTCTTCTGCTGCTCTGAGTGACTGCTCATAGTATGCACATTAACGGTAACTAAAACTTGTAATCAAGCATTACCTAGGAATTGCTATGGATGTACAAACATGCTTTTTTTAGTTGAAAGTTGAACTTGAAAGCCTTAAAAACTACATTAAAAGAATCCTAAGATGTTATGAATATGCTTGTGGTTCCCATGGAATTCTGAATCTCTCACTTGTCTTTTTTTAATTTTTCTGATAACTTGAGCCATTATGCACATTCCCTACACCATAACACTTGTATATTTTATCACCTGTAATGTGCCTATTTGTGCAACATCTCTGTGAGGGAAGGAAGGGTTGTCATAATCAAGTTTACAAATAAACTAGGAAGTATAGGTAATAAAAATATTCATATAAGCAACTCTGGGGCCATTAAAAATGTTTGTGCAAAGAAGGTAATTTATCCATTTTTGTCAGGGAAATGGATAGAACAGTCTTCTTTACTAAGAAGTCTTTGAAAATGTTTAAAAAAAAAGAAAAAAAAAGTTATTTGAAGGGATGAGCTATCAACATCCAAGTCACTTCTCTGCAATAGGATTTATTTGTAGTGTCTTTAGGAGGAAAAGTAACACTTTTCAGTTCTTGATTTTTTTGGTGTCTTTTCACAAATAATTTTCCTTTGTGCTTTTTCTTTTGGAGTATTCACCAGGATATATTTTAATGTGCACAAAAAAAACCTCTCTGAGTGTTGGCAAGGTCTCAAGTTTCATGCTGTGAGTTACTTTTTCACTAATACTACTACCTACTACATTCTGCATAGAAGAGAAAGGGAGGGAAAAAGCTTCACATATAATTAAAATAAGTGTAAAGTTGCTTAGACAAGGCCTCAGTTATGTGTCTGGTAATTATAATGCAGTTGACTTCCATAAATAATGAGAAACATTAAATTAGATCGAATTATAAAATAAATAAGCAGAAATGCAAATAAGAGAAACGTATGATAAAAATAATGACATAGAAACATAATATTTAGAAGATCAGGTTGATGATGTGATAAAAAGGACTAATTTAAGATGACAATGACTGTGAGACTTCTTCCACAATCTTGTTTTTTCAATTTAGCCTTTTTAAAATTAAAAGGATTTTATATTTCTGTAATTTATGATGTGAAATTAGCTTTAGTTGGCATGGTAAAGTCTGCTCCCTTTTTCATAGAAAAAGGCAGTGTCATTCAAGATTATATTCTGGCATTTTATTAAATGTCAAATGTGTCATTGCTATATTACCAGATCAAAGAGTTCTAAGTGACACTTTCTAATCAAGACTGCCAAGAGGTTTCATTAGTAAACAGAAGCAGGAAACACTTGGGATAATGGTTCAATACATATTTTACAGTTCTGAAGGAAGGATAAATCAGACTATTTCATTTTAAAGCTGTGAAAATGAATATTTAGTGAGATCTTAAGACAATGTTTAAAACTGTAAATGCAATCATTTATCTGAATGGTGTATTTTATCAGACCTCTGTCCTGTTGCTAAGTGTGTTTAGGCTGAATCTCTTCACAAAAATAACTTTAAAGTAATCATTTGCACCCAGCACTTCAGCTAATAGAATAATCCTCCCATCCAGAGCTGGCTGCCAGAAAAGTAATTTTAACATTGCATTTAATCTTCATCAAATTTTTCGTGCTTGTGAGAGATCCCTTGCTGAGAGAACTGAAGCTATGAATGAGGAGGAGGAGTAAAATGTGGGCCTGTGGCAAACAAATGTCTCCTAACAGCCTGGAGAGCTCTTCCTATGCTACTTTTGAGAAGTGTCCCAAGGGGCTGAAAGAAGTGCATATGTCTCTGTGTTATCAGTTGCACTGTTTTGTGACACTGCCATCTGCCTTTTGAGACACACTGCAAAGCCTTTTTCAACCTCTTTAGAGGCAGAGGGTGGGCCTTGGAAGAACCTGTGGAAACATACCACGGTTTTAAATATGTGTTATTTAATATCTCTTTGGGAAAAATTGGATCTACTGGGTTAGGATTCTTCAAATAGGTGGTTTTGAGATGAGTTTAGGGGAGGTTTGTGCTTGCCAAGCATGGATGGTATGCAAAACAGGCTTTTCCCTGCTCAGAGTTTGGCCATCTGTCCAGCCTTTCTGGATGTTTGACAACCCAGAGAGAGTGTGAGTTCCACATGGGCTTGTAGATGTCTCACAGAGCCATTCTTTGGTTACTTTCTGCAGTTCATGGAAGCTAGGAATGAGCAATAATGAGCAACAGGCATCTCAAAATTGAAGACTGAATGTGGCCTCTTGGTCTTCCATTTCGAGGCTAAAACCTATTAGGTAAATTTTCCTTTAAAAGAAAATAATTTAAGGATAGACCTCTGTGTGAAAAGATTTCCACCAAAATAGCCTTCAATATAAACGTCCCTTAATCTTTACATGCCCTCATGAAACTCTTACAACTGTGAAGATTAATATTAGTCCAAAAACTAAAATAGGTATTCTAAAAGGGAAGAGTATAATAAGTCATGTTGACTGATAACAATTCTTATATGGGAAGGAAAATGATGGTTTTATATTAATGAGAAAAAATATCCAGCAGTTACTAGAGAGGTTCCTCAAGATTCAGTCATTGGACAAAGACCAGTACATGTTTTTCCTAATATTTGGGATAAAAGGCAAGGATGCTGTAAAATGATGTCTTGGTTGCACAAATCTAGAAGGCATCATAATGTAAAGGTTTGGAAAAATCTGCAGGAAAAATTGGATTATTTTGAAATTCTACAGGGAAATCAAGTCCTCCTCAGGCTTAGCTTTGTCTCCTTATTCAGGTACATCTATTACAGGATTAAATCAGATATTTTTTATATTGGCATCCTTGTATTTAAGTATTTCTGAAAATTAATTAGGATTCTGAACAAGGAGTGGTCCAGCATGCATGTTGATAGGAGACACATCTGGAATATATTATAAATTGTTTTCCCTCCTGTAAGTCTTTAATTTTGTGTATATTAAGTTTTTGTACAGAAATCTATTAGAAATATCTACTTTTTGTTTTTTAAATTTTACCCTAAAACCCAATGTATCTTCACTAATATTTTTTTTTTTAATGCAGGGACTTGCTTCAGTGTTGTTAACCTGTGTTGCCTTCTTCTTCCAAAACTGAGTATTTAATTTCCCTTTAATTGTCTTTAATTGACAAGGAAAAGCATAGACTTCTTCCTTCTTTTCCAAATCAGTCTTTTAAATGATTGAAATACTTAATATTCCAGATCTCTGTCTCCCTCTCTGGCCTCTTTCATCTGTAAAATATATTTGCAGATCAGTTTGCTGCCATGGAAGTACATTTTGACATCCTTAGATCATCTGACCCGTTTTGCCTCTCATAGTTTGATCCTAGAGTTTAATCCTACTGAATCATATGAAATATGATTCCAGCCTGGTGACTATGTTCTTCTGTATTAATCTTCTGTGCAAATGTTCTGTCTGGTCAATGTACCACACAGTCTTTTGTATAATTTTAAAGCCACCATACCAGGTGTAGTTTATCACAAGGATCTGCACGCTTTAATGATCTCTGCAATGGAAAAGTTCCATTATAAGTGTTGTATCCTATATTATTTATAATGTTAATTTCCCAAATGTTGGCTAACGATATTAGGGACATGGCAATCAGATTTTGTTATTTCTGTTATTATGTCCTACTGAAGATTGATGTGATGTCAGCAAATATGATGATAATACAAAGAGATTCTTAGCTCTAAACACTCTTACTTATAGTTTCCATGCAATACACTGCCTTGTGTTCCAGGAAATCCAGTTGTATAGTATATATAAAGGCAGGAAAAACAACTTGCCTTGAGAAACACTAAATCTGTCAATTTTGTATTAAGGAAAAATAAGCTTAAGACCATGATCTCTGACAGCAGGGAACAAGAATTACTCCTACATACCCCTGGCTACTGTGTTTACCAGCTCACTGCTTTCAGAAGAAATAATGCACCAATTATAACAGCACCAATTCAACCACATCATCATAAACTAAACTCTTAACTTCTTAATTTTAGCCCGTAGGTGCCTGGTCTTAATATTATAATGATGAGATTACAATAATGGCTTAGAAAGTACAATGGGTATCAAAATGTAACCTTTACCCAGTTAGGCACAGTCAAATCTTGTCCACAACCTTACTTTTTTCTTCCACCATGCTTTGTTCCTGTGTGTACACTTGTGAAAGAGTATCCCTACCTGTTTTTCAGTTCCATGGAATGGAGTTCTTAGCTGAGGGCTAGTTGATCTGCCAGTCATGACACTGGATATTTATACCTAATCTTAATGAAATTTCCAAATTTTGAACTAATTTTTGATGCATGACATTTTCAAACTTGTTCTGTTCTACTCTCAACAAGAGTAATTTTTCAGTGGTGCAAGAAATAACTGCTTTGGCAATGGAGCTGCACTTATGACTTGGAAATCACAGTATCTGCTGGTGTCTTATAGATGTTCCCTGAAAGATAAAAGGGGTTATTTTGCCCTGTTACCTTTAGCTGTCAAAAACCTGAGTGACCCTCCAGCATGTTTCCTGGTCATAGAGAAGACCTACAGAGAGACATTTTAGACATGATTTCTGTATTAATGGTCTTACTGACTTAAGTAAAGCTGACAGCAAAATCAGACTTAATTCTGATGTTGAGGTGGGGGACTGTAGTGGTAAATGAGCCCTTCCCATTCTGTTCAGGAATCTCTAAAACATGCACTATATCAATTCATTTTTTTCTCCCACTCATACTCCCATTGTAGCTGCCATAAAACCTGCAACAACTCCCTTGATTTAGCTGCCTTTGTTGGGAAATACATCTCTTCACACCATATGTGGTTTCTGTACATGTGTGTTTCATGTACATATTGTAGAAATGCAGTTTTCCTCTATGTCTCCTCCTTCAGAAAACTCTCCAGTATAGTTCAAGGTTATTCACTCTACTTTGAGGATTTTTTGTTGCATGGTGTCTACATACAGTACAAGAAAAAGAATTTGTTATATTAGATTTGGAAGATCTCTCACCATTTTTAATGCTTGTGAGTTTAAGATCAGCAATTTCTGTCTCTGATGACTGCTGAGAGAAAGATTTTGCTGCTGGTCCTGAACTTGCATAATGGCATAGAAGCAAAATATAGGGAAAAAAGAAAGTGAATAGAATCAAAAACTAATGCAAACTCCCCCTCTCCAAACCCCATAATCCCCAAACCAAATGAAAAATACCCTGAAACAAAGCCCAAAATCCAATTGACCACCACCACCCATACACCAGATAAAATTCTAAAGAATGGATTCCTAGGAATGAGGTTTTTAAAATCTTGGCCTACATCCAACTGGATTTTGGTGCACACAAGGTGGGCTGACTGCTCAGTTTTTAACAAGGGGGTGCTGCCTTTTCCCTTGTGCTAAAGCACACCAGTCCAGTTCACCTGCACACATTGTGCAGGAAGATGGGCTGCACGTGCCAGAACGTGCATGGGAATTCTTG
The DNA here is from genome assembly GCF_023055355.1 of Agelaius tricolor. Lineage (NCBI taxonomy): Eukaryota > Metazoa > Chordata > Aves > Passeriformes > Icteridae > Agelaius > Agelaius tricolor. The sequence continues at coordinate 2,825,293 of NW_027269262.1, read as the reverse complement.
ACAGAAAGCAAATTGCAGTGTAAGAAAAATGGGTTTGCTACCATTTTACTCCTCACTGCTCATGTGGCCACTGCTGTTTCTGATAATAGTTCACCTGTGGTGTACACACAGAGTGCCCAGAAACCTATGGGCACGTACACTAGATATCTTTCCTTGCTTTACATTCATCTGGATATGTCTTCAGGATTTTTTTTAAGACAGATGAAGTGCATTACACTCCAATTCCCTGGTAAAATAGCAGATAAATTCTGCCTAATGCTAGCATTAGTCATTTCTGTATTAATAGATCCTTC